>NC_082687.1:104262127-104625727 GCF_949987515.2 Delphinus delphis | reverse complement strand
AAGGGACCTGAGAGAAGTCTCATCCACCCATGCCTTGAGTAATAAGCATACAGACCTTGGTCTTGGCTCTGGACAATAAAGTGGCCCATGAACTGGCTCCAGTATCCCTTGGCCATGGTCTGAAAGTCCCTAGAGAATGCTGTCTTAGAGAGCCACCCACAGATGAGAGAGGCTTTATGGAAATCCAGGTTTCCAGGGGGAAATTTCTAGCACAGTACTGTAGCAAAAAAATACAAGTTTGGGTGTATTGGAGAGGGTAAGAGGAACTGTTTGACTTTATTCACATTATCCCTTAGCACATAGCTGAATGCCAAGATAAATCTTCTCAGCCCATGATTTCTCTCACTGGGGAAAGTGAAGCTGTGTGGGATGCTGCCTTAGAGGCTTTCTCTCATCCCATCTAGAATACTGAGTCATGGGTGGGAAGAGGCTGAGAGTGTAGCAGCTGGGACTCTTGAAGAGCATTAAAGGAAAATAGATTCTACTGACTGCATCATGGACTCCATCAAGAAAATCACCCATGAGCTAATAGGATGTCTTACCCATGGATCACCTCAGCTGACCAATGGGCAGTTCCAGCACTCTGCATACCTCACTCACACACACACACACACCCTACGGCCAGCTCTCTGAGTACACTCTGACAATGAGGAGAGCGGGCTTAGGCAGATGACTAGTGAACACAAGCAGAAAACCAGCGAAATCTGTGGGCTACAGAGAGAGCACAAAATTGAGCTTTATCTCTGCCCTTAAGAAAGCAACAGGAAGGCTGTCAGTATGAGGGCGTGCCTTGCAGGATCCAGAGAAGACATACAAGGTTAAGAATTCTGTCATAAGAGGGAGCAAGATGTGTGAAGCAGGTGTATCCATAGAAGGTGAGGAAAGCCTCAGAATCCCTAAAAGGGCTTATGGAAGGTTTTTCTCCCAAAGTCAGTTAATAAAAAACTGGAGGAGGTGACAGCTACTTCAAATGTGAAGACAGCAACACAAAACTTTAAGGAACGTGAAAAATCAAAGAATCATAATACTCATCCAGAAACCAACTCCCAAAGGCATGGAGATCTTCAATTTATCTCAAAGAATTCAAAATAGTTGTTTTAAGTAAGTTCAATGAGGTACAAGAAAAAGACAATGGAACAAAATCAGGAAAACAGTACATGAATAAAATGAGAAGTTTAACAAAGATAAAAATCATTAAAAAAAAGAACAGAAAGTTAAAGAATACAATGAATAAAATGAAAAGTGCAATAGAGAACATCAACAAAAAGAATGGATCAGAAGAAGAAAAATCTGTGAATTAGAAGACAGGACTTTTGAAATTATCCAGTCAGAGGAGAAAAAAGGAAAAAGAATGAGAAAGGGTGAAGAAAGCCTTCATGACCTATAGGATACCATCAAAAGAAATGATGGTATTTCAAAAGAAATGTGAATTACTGAGAGTCCCAGGAGAGGGAGAAGATGGCAGAAAATTTATCTAAAGAAAGAATGGCTGAGAACTTCCCAAATTTAGGGAGACATATGGATATCCAAGATAATGAAGCTCACAGGTCACCAAACCACCTCAACTTAAAGAGATCTTCTCCAGGACACATTATAATAAAACTATCAAAGACAAAGAGAGAATCTTAAAAGTGGCAGGAGGACAAGAGAAAAGAAACTTGTAATTTACAAAAGAAACCTCTATAACACTATATAAGCTGTTTTCTCAGCAGAAACCTTATTGGCCAGGAGAGAGTGGCATGAAATATTCAAAGTGCTGAAAGAGTTAAAAAACTACCAACCAAGAGTACTCTGTCCAGTAAAGTTATCCTTCAGAAATTAAGGAGAGATAAAGACTTTCCCAGACAAAAGCAGAGGTAGTTCATCACTACTAGAAATTCCTTACAAGAAATAATGAAAGAATTTATTCAAGCTAAAATGGAAGGATACTAATGAGTTACACGAAAATATATGAAAATATACTTCACATGGTAAAGGTAAATATATAGTCAAAATCAGAATACTATAATACTATAATATAGTTACCATAATTTTTTACCGAATACACAATATAAAAGAGTTAATTACAACATCAAAAACGTAAAATGGGGCAGTAAACAGGTACAGTTTTTGTATATGATTAAAGTTAGGTTGTTATCAGCATAAAATAGACCTTATAACATTTTTTAATGTAAGCCGCATGGTAACAATGAAGCCTAAACCTGGAGTAGATACACAAGAGATAAGGAGAAGGAAATCAAAGCATGCCAATATGGAAAGTCATCAATTTACAGAGGAAGGGCAGCAAGAGAGGGAGAAAAAAAACAAGGGAACTATAAAACAGCCAGACACAATAAGATGTCATTAGTAAGTCCTTACCCATTAATTATGTCTACAAATGTAAATGGATTAAATTCTCCAATTAAAAGGTGTACAGTGGCTGGGTGGATTAAAAAAAAAAGATACAACTATATGTCATCTACAAGAGATTCACTTCAGCTTTAAGCACACACAGGCTCAAAGGGATGGGAAAAGAAATTCCATGTAAGTGGAAACAAAACAAAAAAGCAGAAGTAGCTATACTTACATTAGACCAAATAGACTTTAAGTTAAAAACTGTAACAAGAGACAAAAAAGATCATTTTATAATGATAAAGAGGTCAATTCATCAACAGGATGTAACAATCATAAATATATATGTACCCAACATCAGAGCACCTAAATATATTAAACAAATGCTAACAGATCTGAAAGGAAAAATAAACAATACTATAATAGTAGGGAACTTCAGTAACTCATTTTCAACAACACGGATCATCTAGGTAGAAAGTCAATAAGGAAACATTAACTTGAACTATACTTTAGAGCAAACAGACCTAACAGATATATATAGAACATTACATCCAACAGCAGCAAAATAAATATTCTTCTCAAGTGCATGCATAACATTCTCCAGAATAGATTATATAATAGGTCACAAAGCAAGTTTTAGCAAATTTAAGAAGATTGAAATTGTATCAAGTATCTTTTCTGGCCCAAATAGTATGAAATTAGACACTAGTAAAAAAAGGAAAACTGGAAAATTCATAAATATGTGGAATTTAAACAATACACTCATGAACTACCAATGGCAAGGAAGAAATCAAAATATTTTGAAACAAGTGAAAACAAAACATACCAAAACTTATGGGATGCAGAAAAGGAGTTCTAAAAGGAAAATTTATAGCAATCAATGGCTATGTAAAGAAAAACGAAAGATCTAAAACAATCTAACTTTAGAACTCAAGAACTAGAAAAAGAACAAAGCCGAAAGTTAGCAGAAGGAAGAAAATAACAAAGATCAGAGAAGAAATAAATGAAATAGAGACCAAAAAAATAGAAATAAAATCAATAAAACTAAGAGCTCTTTTTTTTCTAAAGATAAACAAAATTGACAAACGTTTAGCTAGATTAACTGAGAAAAAAGGAAAGAAGACTCAAGTAAATAAAATCAGGAATAGAAGAGGAGACATTACAACTGATACCACAGAAATACAAATGATCATAGGAGACTATAGTGAAGAATCATATGCCAACAAATTGGATAACATAGAAAAAATGGAGAAGTTCCTAGAAACATGCAACCGACCAAGACTGAATTATGAAGAAACAGAAAATCTGAACAGACAAATTTCAAGTATGGAGATTGAATCAGTAATCAAAAAACTCCCAATAGGGCTTCCCTGGTGACGTAGTGGTTGAGAGTCTGTCTGCCGATGTAGGGGACACTGGTTCGTGCCCCGGTCCGGGAGGATCCCACATGCCGTGGAGCAGCTGGGCCTGTGAGACATGGCTGCTGGGCCTGTGCATCTGGAGCCTGTGCTCCGCAAAGGGAGGGGCCCACAACAGTGAGAGGCCTGCATACTGTAACAACAACAACAAACAAAAACTCCTAATAAAGAAGAGCCTGGAACTAAATGGCTTCACTGATAAATTCTACCAAACATTTGAAGAAGAATTAATGCTAGTTCTTCTCAAACTCTTCAAATAAATTGAAAAGGAGGGAACATTTCCAGACTCACTTTACAAGGCCAGAATTATCCTGATAGCAGTGCTAGATAAAGACATTACAAGAAAAGAAAATCATAGGTCAATATCCCTGATGAATATAGATACAAAAATTCTCAATAAAATATTAGCAAACATAATTCAACAGTACACTAAAAACATTAAAATGATCATACACCATGGTCAAGTAGGATTTATCCCTGGCATGCAAGGATGGTTCAACATATGCAAATCAATAAATATGAGACACCACATTATTAATAGAATGAAAGATAAAAAATCTATGATCATCTCAAGAGATGCAGAAAAGCATTTGAAAAATACAAATCCTGTTATGATAAAAACTCAACAAATTGGATATAAAAGAAACATACCTCAACATAATAAAGGCCATATATGAAAAACCCACAGCTACCATCAACAATGAAAAGTTGAAAGCTTTTTGTCTAAATGTAAGGCCAGAAACTATCAAACTCTTAGAGGAAAACATAGGCTGAACACTCCATGACATAAATCACAGCAAGATCCTTTTTGACCCACCTCCTAGAGAAATGGAAATAAAAACAAAAATAGACAAATGGGACCTAAAGAAACTTCAAAGCTTTTGCACAACAAAGGAAACCATAAACAAGACCAAAAGATAACCCTCAGAATGGGAGAAAATATTTGCAAATGAAGCAACTGACAAAGGATTAATTTCCAAAATTTACAAGCAGCTCATACAGCTCAATAACAAAAAACCAAACAATCCAATCCAAATATGGGCAGAAGACCTAAATAGACATCTCTCCAAAGAGGATATACAGACTGCCAACAAACACATGAAAGAATGCTCAACATCATTAATCATTAGAGAAATGCAAATCAAAACTGCAATGAGATATCATCTCATACCAGTCAGAATGGCCATCATCAAAAAATCTAGAAACAATAAATGCTGGAGAGGATGTGAAGAAAAGGGAACATTCTTGCACTGCTGGTGGGAATGTGAATTGGTTCAGCCACTATGGAGAACAGTATGGAGGTTCCTTAAAAAACTACAAATAGAACTACCATATGACCCAGCAATCCCACGACTGGGCATATACCCTGAGAAAACCATAATTCAAAAAGAGTCATGTACCAAAATGTTCGTTGCAGCTCTATTTACAATAGCCAGGAGATGGAAACAACCTAAGTGTCCATCATCAGATGAATGGATAAAGAAGATATGGCACATATATACAATGGAATATTACTCAGCCATAAAAAGAAATGAAATTGAGCTATTTGTAATGAGGTGGATAGACCTAGAGTCTGTCATACAGAGTGAAGTAGGTCAGAAAGAGAAAGACAAATACCATAGGCTAACACATATATATGGAATTTAAGAAAAAAAAATGTCATGAAGAACCTAGGGTTAAGACAGGAATAAAGACACAGACCTACTAGAGAATGGGCTTGAGGATATGGGAAGGGGGAAGGGTAAGCTTTGACAAAGCGAGAGAGAGGCATGGATATATATACACTACCAAACGTAAGGTAGATAGCTAGTGGGAAGCAGCCGCATAGCACAGGGAGATCAGCTTGGTGCTTTGTGACTGCCTGGAGGGGTGGGATAGGGAGGGTGTGAGAAGCAAGAGGGAAGAGATATGGGAACATATGTATATGTATAACTAATTCACTTTGTTATAAAGCAGAAACTAACACACCACTGTAAAGCAATTATACTCCAATAAAGATGTAAAAGAAAAAATAAAAACTAAAAAAAAAATAAAATCGGGAATAAGACAAGGGTACCTATTCTCACCACTGCTATTCAACACAGTAATAGAAATCCTAGCCAATCGGGCAAGAAAAAGAAATGAAAGGCATCCAAATCAGAAATAAAGAAGTAAAATTGTTTGCAGATATGATCTTATATAAAGAAAATTTTAAAGACTCCATTAAAAAACCTGTTATAACTAATCAGCAAATTCAGTAAAGTTGGAGGATACAAAAATCAACATAAGAAATCAGCTGCATTTCTATAAACTAATTCTTGTTCTATGAACTATCTGAAAAGGAAATAAAGAAAACAATCCCATTCACAATAACATCAAAAACAATAAAGTACTTAGGAATAAATTTAACCAAGGTGAAAGACATGTACACTGAAAATTATAAATTTTGATTAGAGAAATTAAATAAAACACACATGCATGGAAATATATATCTCGTTCATGGATTGGAAGAATTAATATGGTTAAAATATTCCTTCAATTCAAAGCCATCTATAGTTTGAAAGCCATCCATCAAAGTTCCAATCCATTTTTCACAGGTAAAAATAATCCCAAAATTTGTATGGAACCACAAAAGGCCCTGTATAGTCAAAGCAATCATGAAGAAGAAGAAAAATGCTGGAGGCATCACATTTCTTAATTTCAAACTACTACAAATCTGTAGTAATCGAAACAATATGGTTCTAGCATAAAAATAGACACATAGACCAATGGAACAGAATTGAGAGCCCAGAAATAAACACTCATGTATATAGTCAACTAATATTTGACAAGGGAGCCAAGAATACTCAATGGGAAAGATAGTCTCTTCAATAAATTGTTTTGGGAAAAATGGATAATGGCATGCAGAAGAATGAAATTCTATCTCTATCTTATACTACTCAAAAAATTAACTCAAAATAGATTAAAGACTTAATCATAAGACCTGAAATCATAAAGCTCCTAGAAGAAAACTTAAGGGAAAATCTCCTTGACATTGATTCTGGCAGTAAGACGTTGGATATAATATGAAAAGTACAAGCAACAAAAGCAAAAATGAATCTGCGCGACTACATCAAACTAAAAAGCTCCTGCACAGCAAAAGAAACAATCATCATAATGAAAAGGCAACCTATGGAATGGGACATAAATATTGTAAACCAGATATATGATAAGCAGTTAACATCTAAACTATTAGGAACTCATACAACTCAACAGAAAAAAAAAATCTGCTTAAAAAGTGAACAGAAGAACTGAATAGACATTTTTCCAAAGATGACATATAAATGGTCAATAGATACTTGAAAAAATGCTTAACGTTATTAATCATCAGGGAAATGCAAATCAAATCCACAAGATATCACCTCACACCTATTAGAATTGCTATTATCAAAAAGACAGGAGATAAAAAGTGTTGGCATGGATGTAGAGAAAACGGAGCCCTTGTGCATTGTTGGTGGGAAGGTATATTGGTAAAGCCATAATGGAAAACACTATGGAGGTTCCTCAAAAAATTAAAAATAGAACTACCATACGATCCAGCAATCCTACTACTTGGATATATACTTTGGTATATGAGATGAAGTCAGTATCTTAAAGAGATATCTGTATTCCTATGTTCATCGCAGCATTATTTACAATAGCCAACATATGGAAACAACCTAAGTGTCTGCCCACAGATGAACAGTTAAAAAAGATTTGGTATATATATGTGTGTGTGTGTGTGTGTGTGTGTGTGTGTGTGTGTAGATATATATATAGACAGATACAATTTAATGTTCAGCCATGAGAATAAAGGAAATCCTGCCATTTGGTACAACTTGGATGGACCTTGAGGGCATTACGCTAAATGAAATAAGTCAGACAGAGAAGGAAAATACCATATGATCTCACTTGTAGGTGGCAACTAAAAAAGCTTAATTCAGAAACAGAAGCTAGAATGGTGGTTACCAAGAGCAGGCAGTGGGGGAAATGGAGAGATGTTGGACAAACTTCCAATTATAAATTAAGTTCTGGAGAGCTCATGTATAACATGGTGACTATAGTTAACAATACTGTATTATACACATGAAAGTTGCTAAAAGAGTAGATATTAAATGGTCTCACCACAAAAAGAAATGGAAATTATGTGAGGGGATAGAGGTGTTAACAAACCCTACTGTGGTAATCATTTTGCAGTATATATATCAAATCATCACATTGTACCTTAAACTTACACAATGTTATATGCAAATTATATCTCAATAAAGCTGAAAAAATTAAATGAGGCATTAAATAGGTAGAATTTATCTTATTTCTTTCACCACACTGTGCAGTAAATCTTCTGTTTGCCCAACCAGATATAGTATCCACCATTATCCACGTTGCTCTCTTCACTGGGAGGTGACCTATGTAGATTACCTAGTGGGATCCCCAACCCTTTGGCTTCTGGTGGTGGTCTGCCAATAACGAACCCTGGCAGGAGATCAGAGATGGGTAGGGGATTGGAGACCAGGGTAGTTATTCTCCTGGATCCTTCCCTTCGGGTTTACCATGGGTTGGCAATTTCCCCTAAGTGGAATCTGTGGTCTCTTGGCAGTGCTCCCTACATGACCCTTTCCTGCTGAGTTCCAGGGAGAGCTACCTCTCCTCAGGTCCCTAGGGAGGTAACATCATTCTCAGTCTCAGGGGATGACATTCTGACTTGTGATTTTCCTATATCCTGTCCTTTATGTGGTCATCCCAATTTAGTGTGCTGGAACATTGATGGAAACACAAGTAATCAGATCCACATAATATAAACCATAGCTAGTTGATCTCACCTGAAATAATCAGAAATCAATAGTGTATAAAGAAAACACATTTCTTAAAAATTATGACTACTCAGAATTTACCCATACACTGTCATGACATGACAATTAATTAGACATAGTTGATGTCTCAAGTTTCAATTTATGATATATAAAACTCTAATATTGATAACAGATTTATAAAAATCAGGCACATTTAAGACACATTTTAAATTATATGAAAGCAGTCAGGTTATATATTTTAGAGAACTAAATAATTGCTATTTGTGATAGCATGCTTTGAATTTTGACTTACAGGGGCAACTTTTCCTTTTATCATACAACTAAAGTATTTCTTATATAGTCATTAAAAAAATAAAGTTAGTCATATCTGAAAATGTGTATAAGTTTAGAAAGTGTTGAATACATTAAAACATTAATAGGATTCATCCATTTGGGGGTCACAGGTTTAAGTTTTCATTACTAATGACTCAAGTCGAATTCTTTAGAGCACCATTCTCAGCCAATACTGGAAAAGCATCAATGTATATTATCACCAGAAACCTGTGCCTTAAATGAAAGCTAAAGCAATATGGCCACGTTAGAGCATGAAGCTGGATGTGCACAACTGAAATGGATCCATCTAACTTTTTAAGGGAAGAAGCTGATATCCCCTTAGGGTGTTCTTACAAAATGTAAATTTGCTGATGTGGAGACTTCAGCATAAAAACCCTTATTTTACTTGATGACATTTTAACACCATCCTTTCCTAAAGAAAAGAATAAAGCAGGATGAAACTAAACCCATAACTTGAGAGAAAACATTTATAGAAAATATAGCGTATTTTAATATAGAAATTCTGTATGCTTCCATTTGAGAAAAAAAAAGCTCAAATACTTATTTTGAATAAACTGTGGTCCCTCTCTTCCTTCCCTCCCTCCCCCTCCCTCTCTCTCTCTTTTTAACTCACACACACACACACACACACACAGTGGCTGCAAGACACGAATAATTCTGTTCTTCCCACTGAAATCTTTGGTTAAGTTTACTTCAGAGGCCTGGACTACAGTTCTAGCTCTGTAGCTGCCCCGAAACACTAATTTTAACAGGCTGAGACAGAAGGGAATAGTAGAACTGAAAAACTGAAAAGCAGAGGATGTGTTACCTAATTAAGTCATATGGACCCTGCTCAGGCCCTAGCCCAGCAGAGGCTCTCTCCCTCAGTGTGGGGAGGGTTTTCTCCTTTTGGGTTTGAGTAGGTGAATAATGAAATGGAAGTTGAGAATGACACAGCACAAGCTTTATTCAGTGGCCAAAGAATGAAGTGAGAACTAAGTTCACAGATCAACTTCTCACCCACCTGGCAAGAGTGATTTAATTTTAAAGAGTAAAGACAAACGAAGGAGGAGCAAGGCTAATGATGGGGAGGTATATTCATCAGTCTACTGGGGAGGAAGCAAGGCTTTTTCAGGGGAGTGCAGTGCCACCCCGTTTTTATCCTTTTTTATTCTTAATGTTCAGTCATGACCACCAGTAGGTGTATCATTTAATATGCTAATGTAGTAAAATCAGTGTATAACGAGACTCAGTGTCTCGCCAGGTCAGATGTATCGCCTGTTGGTCCCAGCTGGTTCCATCTGATTTTGTTTTTGTTTGTAGCTTCCTTTCTTTTCTCTGGACCCTTTAACTTAAAGAGTTATGTTAACTCCAGCTAACAGTGGGGGTTGGAGGGTTTGGAGCAAACACTCGAGCAGCTCTGACAACAGATGGAGAATGAGATGAGCTGGTTTTATTCCCTTTCCCAGTTCCTTCATGGAGAGTCTGACTAAAGGGGTCACTTTCAACCAAACCTCAAGGACAAAATAAGGCCCCATATCTCAGCACCATATCAAGTCTCATCCTTAAAAAACAATTTGGATCCAGATTGTTGAAAACAAGGTCTATGCAGTAATAAAAGTGACCCAAGATCCAAAAGGATACATAGAAAATAATAAAAGAATGTTATAAAGATTGTATAGAAGGATACCGTTTGACAAAGCAAACCTACAATTTAGCTTAGACATGAGGGTAAAATTTAGAGTAATTCATTTTTCCCAAAGATGCAGACTCCAAACCACATAGTCACCTCTGACTCTTTCTTCATTGCCAGTCAGTCAGTCATCAAGAACTAATGATTTCTGCAGCCTATATGCCTCAGCAAACTATCCCTTCCTTTCCATTTCCATGACCACTACTCAACCCTTGGGCCAAATACCTGGGTACAGGATAATAGGCTCTTACATTAACCCCCCAATCCTGGTATTTCCTCTCTTCAGTCCCTACATCACGATTAGATAAACTATTGCTAAAACTCAGCTTTTAACTGAGTTAAAAGCTTACTTTTACTACCTTACTTTAAATCTCTAAGGATACTAGAAAGTAAAGTCCAAACTCTGTTATTAGCTATGCAAATCCAGTACAACATTTTAAAAGCTAATGGAGCCATGAATAAAAATATCAATAAGTAATATTATGAATAGTAATAATAATAATATTAAAACCTAGGCCTACTTAACAATTTACAAATTGTATTCAAGTACATAAACTCATTATATCCTCTAAACAACCTTTTAGAAAGGTGATATTTACCATGAGTGTCATTATTACCATGTTTAGGTACCTCAGCATGAATGGTCTATATCTCTGTGCATTGTGCTGGCGTGAGGGGAGCAGGTACAGTAGGAATGTGGCAAAGAAAAAAGCTGAGACAGGTTTTACAAAGTGACCTGAGGTGTAGGGCAGGGCTACTCTGTGTGGTCAAAGGAGCCAACTTCCTGGCATCTGAAGAGCAAGAGAAGCAAGTGTTTGAATGTCTTAGGACAAGTTGACCCCTGCAGAGGAGGAAGTGCCTTTGCTACTAGGGATAAGTCATTTGCTAGAAAGAAGTTGGTACCATAAGGTTTTAATGTTCATCACTTGGTGCTGCTGGTGCATGGTAGGAGATGAGAATTATAAGAAGTAGAATTTAGGGAGATGTTGTACGAAAGTGACTTAGCAGCCTAAGAACATTTTTTCACTCATATGAACTTCCTTCTCACCAGCTCTGTGTCCTGTTATTCCTGCCAAAAAGACTTCTGCCCATTCAAATTGGGCCCCACAGCTGACCATCCAAATGCTTTGCTCCTTCAAGTTTCCTTGCCTTTTTCTTATGTTAGGTAAAGGACTATGGTTAGTCTTAGATTATATTTACACAGAGTTCCTAAAAAAGGAGTTTAACAATACTCATAAATAGAAATAAGAACTGGCAAGGGGGAGTCAAAATTGTGGAAGAGTAGGAGGATGTGGAGTTCCCCTCTCCCCACAAATGCATCAAGAATACATCTACAAATAGAACAATTCTCACAGAACACCTGCTGAACACTAGCAGAGTACCTCAGACACCTAAAAGGAAAAGCAAGATCCCTGTATAACAGGATAGGAAAAAAGAAAGAAGAAGGGAAAAGGAAGAGGAGAGGAAGTGGGATAGGACCCGCATCCCTGAGGTCGGGGAAGCTGAAGGAGAGGAGAGGTTCTGCACCCATGGAAGTCTCCTCACTTGTGGGGAGATAAGCTGGGACAAAAGGGGAGCTTTGAGGGCCAGGAGAAATGTGCAACAACCAGTCTGTGGCAGGCAGGACAGAGTGAGACCTACAGAGATGGTCTGTGCCATGAGCCCTGTGTGCCTCAGCCTGAGACATGGTCCACCAGTGCAGATAGGGGCTGGGTGCTGGAACATGGGTTTTGGAGAGCAGACCTGAGGAGAAGACTGCTGTTAGCTGTGAGGAGACAGCCTGAGAGGACATACATGTGGGCACATACATGTGGTGGTTGGGCCAGGGTAGAGTCTGAGCTGTCTCCCTAGTGCCCAAAGCTGGTCCAGATCCATGATTACTGCAATCCTGGGACCTGACTTCAGTGGATCTACACTGGTGACCTGGTGAAACCAATGCCTGAGAGATACCAGGACCAATTGCTGACATACCCATGGTTAAGGTTGGACTGAGAGCAGTGCCAACAGTGTAGTCTGAGAGCTCATACAACAGGTGAAATGTGACACAACAAAGCACACTCACCAGTGAACAGCTCCAGAGGAGGATTATTCAGTGGCTTTTCTCCCAGTAGGAGTGCTCCAATCCCACCTGCTTTGAACCACAGATCAGAAACACAGCTAAGAAACAGATCAGGGGACCGCTACTCTAACAACTAGGGAGCAGACCCCACCTGACAGGTAGTGACAACCACAGAGCAAAAGGGAGGCTCTGCTCAATATCCAGTGCAGGCTCTGCTCACCACAACATCAGTTACAACTCCTATCAAGGGGATAATGGCCAGCATACACAGAGGAAAGAGGTGTGCGGACATCTATACTAAAAACAGCCCTTGCACCAAAAAATATTAAACCCACTCAGGCTACACAGGGATGTTCGCACATAAAAATAGCCCTCCAAGAGAGTCTGAGGGTGTGGCATGGGGAAGAAGAACCTACAGAGCATTTAGCCTTGAAGGTCAGTGGGGCTTGAGTGCAGGAGATCCACAGGGCTGGGAGAAACAGAGACTCCACCTTTGGAGGGAGCATACAAGGTCTCACATGCACTGGAACCCAACACAAAACAGTACCTCCATAGGAACCTGGGCTAGACTTACCTCGGGGTCTTGGAGTGTCTCCTGGGGAGATGAGGGTTAGCTGTAGCTCACTGTGGGGGCAAGGACACTGGTAGCAGAGGCCCCAGGGAATACTGATTGGCATGAGCTCTCCCAGAGGTCCCCATTTTGGCACTAAGACCCGGCACACCCAACAACCTGCAGGATCCAGTGCTGGAAGGCCTTAGGCCAAACAACCAACAAGATAGGAACACAGCCCCACCCATCAGCAGACAGGTTGCCTAAAGTGAGCTCACAGCCACCTCAAAATACACCACTTGACACAGCCCTGCCCACCAGAGGGACAAAATCCAACTCAACCCACTAGAGTGCAGGCACCAGTCCCTCCCACCTGGAAGCCTGCACAAGAACCTGGACCAACCTCACCCACCAGGGGGCAGACACCAGATGCAAGAGGTACTATGATCCTGCAGCCTGCAGAAAGGAGACCACAAACACAGAAAGTTAGATGAAATGAGACAACAGAAAAATATGGTGCAGATGAAGAAACAAAATAAACACCCACAAGAATAACCAAATGAAGAGGAGATAGACAATCTACCTGAGAAAGAATTCAGAGTAATGATAGTAAAGATGATCCAAAATCTCGGAAAAGAAATAGAGGCACAGACCAAGAAAATACAAGAAATGTTTAACAAAGAGGTAGAAGATTTAAAGAACAAACAGAGATGAACAACCCAATAACTGAATTGAAAAATACACTAGACGGAATCAATAGCAAAACAAGTGAGGCAGAAGAATGAGTAAGTGAGCTGGAACACAGAGTGGTGAAAATCACTGCCATAGAACAGAATAAAGAAAACAGAATGAAAAGAAATGAGGACAGCCTCAGAGGCTTCTGGGACAACATTAAACACACCAACATTTGCATCATAGGGCTCCCAGAAGAAGAAGAGAGAGGGAAAGGGTTTGAGAAAATATTTGAAGCAATATAGCTGAAAACCTCCCTAACATGGGAAGGGAAACAGTCACCCATGTTCAAGAAGTGCAGAGTCCCATACAGGATAAGCACAAGAAGGAACATGCCAAGACACACAGTAATCAAAGTAACAAAAATTAAATACAGTGCTTCCCTGGTGGCGCAGTTGTTGAGAGTCCGCCTGCCAATGCAGGGGACACAGGTTCATGCCCCGGTCTGGGAAGATCCCACATGCCGTGGAGCGGCTGGGCCCATGAGCCATGGCCACTGAGCCTGTGCGTCCAGAGCCTGTGCTCTGCAACGGGAGAGGCCACAACAGTGAGAGGCCCACATACTGCAAAAAAAAAAAAAAAAAGAAAGAAAAACATTAAATACAGAGAAAAATAAAATAAAAGCAACAAGGGAAAGCAACGAATAACATACAAGGGAATCCCCATAAGGTTATCAGCTGATTTTTCAGCAAAAATTCTTCAGGCCAGAAGGGAGTGGCATGATATATTTAAAGTGATGTAAGGGAAAAACCTACAACAAAGAGTAGTCTAGCCAGTAAGGCTCTCATTCAGATTCGATGGAGAAATCAAAAGATTTACAGACAAAAAACACAACCCTCGGAAAATTCAGAACCACTAAACTAGCCTTACAACAAATGATAAAGAAACTTCTCTAGGCAAGAAAAAAAAAAGAGGCCACAACTAGAAAAAAGAAAATCACAAATGGGGAAGCTCACTGGTAAAGGTAAATATATGGTAAAAGTAGGAAATCATCCACACATAAATATGATATCAAAACCTGCAACTATGAGGAGAGGAGATTATAAATGCAGGAAATGGGAACTGCATTTGAAATTAAGAGACCAGCAATTTAAAACAACATTATACATATATAGACTGCTATATCAAAACCTCATGGGAACTGCAAACCAAAAAACTACAATAGATATGCATACCAAAAAGAAAAAGCAACCCAAACACAACACTAAATATAGTCATCAGATCACAAGAGAAGAGAACAAATGAAGAAGGGAAGAAAGAAGACCAACAAAAACAAATTAGTCGAAAACAACTAAGAAAATGGCAGTGGGAACATACATATAATTACCCTAAATGTAAATGGATTAAGTCCTCCAACCAAAAGACATAGACTGGCTGAATGGATACAAAAACAATATATATTCTGTCTGCAAGAGACTCACTTCAGACGTAGGGACACACACAGACTGAAAGTGAGAGGATGGAAAAAGATATTCCATGCAGATGGAAATCAAAAGAAAGCTGGAGTAGCAATACTCATATCAGACAAAATAGACTTTAAAAAAGACTGGTATAAGAGGGTTTCCTCTTAAAAGACTGGTATAAGAGGGCGCAGTGGTTGAGAGTCCGCCTGCTGATGCAGGGGACACAGGTTAGTGCCCCAGTCCGGGAAGATCCCACATGCCACAGAGCGGCTGGGCCCATGAGCCATGGCCACTGAGCCTACACGTCCAGAGCCTGTGCTCTGCAATGGGAGAGGCCACAACAGTGAGAGGCCCGCGTATCACAAAAAAGAAAAAAACAAAAAGACTGGTATAAGAAACAAGGAAGGACGCTACATAATGATCAAGGGATCAATCCAAGAAGATATGACAATTGTAAATATTTATGTACCAAACATAGGAGCACCTCAATCCATAAGGCAAATATTAACAGCCATAAAATAAGAAACAGACAGTAACACAGTATAGCGAGAGACTGAACCCCACTTGAACCAAGGAACAGATCATCCAGACAGAAAATCAATAAGGAAACACAAGCCTTAAATGACACATGAGACCAGGTGGACTTAATTGCTATTTATAGGGCATTCCATCTGAAAGCAGCAGAATATTCTTCTCAAGTGCACATGGAACATTCTCCAGGATAGATCATATCTTGGGCCACAAATCAAGCCTTGGTAAATTTAAGAAAATCAAAATCATATCAAGCATCTTTTCCAACCACAATGCTATGAGATTAGAAATCAATTACAGGAAAAAATGGTAAAAAACACAAACACATGGAGGCTAAACAGTATGTTACTAAACAATGAATGGATCACTGAAGAAATCAAAGAGGATATTAAAAAATACCTATAGACAATGACAACAAAATCATGATGATCCAAAACCTATGGGACACAGGAAAAGCAGTTCTAAGAGGGAAGTTTATAGCAATAGAATCTTACCTCAAGAAATAAGAAAAACCTCAAATAAACAACCTAACCTTACAACTAAAGCAACTAGAGAAAGAAGACCAAGCAAAACCCAAAGTTAGAAGAAATCATAAATATCAGAGCAGAAATAAATGAAATAGAGACAAAGAAAACAATAGAAAAGATCAATGAAACTAAAAGCTGGTTCTATGAACAGGTAAACAAAATTGATAAACCTTTAGCTAGACTCATCAGGAACAAAAAGGGAGAGGGCTCAAATCAACAAAATTCGGGATGAAAAAGGAGAAGTTACAACAGACACCACAGAAATACAAAGGATCCTAAGAGACTACTACAAGCAACTATATGCCAATAATATGGACAACCTAGAAGAAATGGACAAATTCTTAGAAAGGTACAAACTACCAAGACTGAACAAGAAAGAAATAGAAAATATGAATAGCCCAATTACAAGTACTGAAATTGAAACTGTGATTTAAAAACTTCCAACAAACAAAAGTCCAGGACCAGATGGCTTCACAGGTGAATTGTTCAAACATTTAGAGAATTCTAATGTTTGATAGACTTCTAATTCTAACATTTCCTTCTGAAACTCTTCCAAAAAATTGCAGAGGAATGCTCCCAAGCTCAATCTACAAGGCCACCATCATTCTGATACTAAAACCAGACAAAGATACCACAATAAAAATTACAGGCCAATATCACTGATGAACACAGATGCAAAAATCCTCAACAAAATATTAGCAAACCAAATCCAACAATGCATTAAAAGCATTATACACCATGATCAAGTGGGATTTATCCCAGGGGTGCAAGGATTTTTCAGTATATGCAAATGAATCAATGTGATACACCACATTAAAAAACTGAAGAATAAAAACTATGTGATCATCTCAACAGAAGCAGAAAAACCTTTTTGACAATATTCAACATTCATTTATGATAAAAACTCCCCAGAAAGTGGGTGTAAAGGGAATCGACCTCAACATAATAAAGGCCATATATGACAAACCCAAGCTAACATCATTCTCAATGGTGAAAAACTGAATGTGTTTCCTCTAAGATCAGGAACAAGACAAGGATGTCCTCTCTCACCACTTTTATTCGACATAGTTTGGAAGTTCTAGCTACAGCCATCAGAAGAAAAAGAAATAAAAGGAATACAAATTGGAAAACAAGAAGTAAAATTTTCACTGTTTTCAGATGACATGACACTATACATAGAAAATCCTAAAGATGCTACCAGAAAACTACTAGAGCTCATCAATGAATTTGGTAAAGTTGCAGGATACAAAATTAATACACAGAAATCTCCTGCAGTCCTGTACACTAACAATGAAAGATCAGAAAGAGAAGTCAAGGAAACAATCCCATTTGCCATTACATCAAAAAGAATAAAATACCTAGGAATAAACCTTCCCATGGAGGCAGAAGAGCTGTATTCAGAAAACTATAAGATACTGATGAAAGAAATAAAAAATGACACAAACAGATGGAGAGATACACCATGTTCTTGGATTGGAAGAATCAATATTGTCAAAATGACTATACTACCCTAAGCAATCTATAGATTCAATGCAATCCCTATCAAATTACCAATGGCATTTTCCACAGAACAAGAACAAAAAATCTTAAAATTTGTATGAAGACACAAAAGACCCCAAATAGCCAAAGCAATCTTGAGAGAGAAAAACGAAGCTGGAGCAATCAGGCCCCCTGACTTCAGACTACACTACAAAGCTACAGTCATCAAAAGAGTATGGTACTGGCACAAACACAGAAATATTGGATTGGCCAAAAAGTTCATTTGGGTTTTTCCATACCATCTTACAGAAAAACCCAAACAACCTTTTTGGCCAACCCAATATAAAATCAATGGAACAGCACAGAAAGTCCAGAGATAAATCCACACACCTAAGGTCAACTAATCTATGACAAAAGAGGAAAGACTATACAATGGAGAAAAGACAGTTCTTCAATAAGCGGTGCTGGGAAAACTGGACAGCTACATGTAAACGAATGAAATTAGAACACTCTCTAACACCACACAAAAAAGAAACTCAAAATGGGTTAAAAAATTAAATGTGGGCTTCGTTGGTGGTGCAGTGGTTGAGAGTCCACCTGCCGATGCAGGGGACACGGGTTCATGCCCCGGTCCAGGAAGATCCCACATGCCGTGGAGTGGCTAGGCCCGCGAGCCATGGCCGCTGAGCCTGCGCATCCGGAGCCTGTGCTCCACAACAGGAGAGGACACAACAGTGAGAGGCCTGCATACCGCAAAAAAAAAAAAAAAAAAAAAAAAAAATTAAATGTAAGGCTGGATACTATAAAACTCCTGGAGGAAAACATAAGCAGGACACTCTAACATAAATCAAAGCAAGATCTTTTTTTATCCACCTCCCATAGTAATAAAAATAAATAAACAAATGGGACCTAATTAAACTTAAAAGCTTTTACACAGCAACAAAAACCAGAAACAAAAAGACAACCCTCAGAATGTGAGAAAATATTTACAAATAAAGCAACAAAAGAGGGATTAATCTCCAAAATATACAAACAGCTCATGCAGCTCAATAACAACAACAACAAAGCAACCAAAAATGGGCAGAAGATCTAAATAGACATTTCTCCAAAGAAGACATACAGATGGCCAAAAAGCACATGAAAAAATGCTCAACATCACTAATTATTAGAGAGATGCAAATCAAAACTACAATGATGTATCACCTCATACCAAATAGAATGGCCATCATCAAAAAATCTACAAACAGTAAATGCTCAAGAGGGTGTGGAGAAAAGGGAACCCTCTTGCACTTTTGGTGGGAATATGAATTGGTAAAACCATTATGGAGAACAGTATGGAGGTTTCTTAAAAAACTAAATATAGAACTACTATATGATTCAGCAGTCCCACTCCTAGGCATATATCTGGAGAAAAGCATAATTTGAAAAGATACATGCACCCCAATACTCATTGCAGCACTATTTACAATATCCAAGACATGGAAGCAACCTAAATGTCCATTGACAGAGGAGTGGATAAAGATGTGATACATATATACAAAGGAATATTACTCAGCCATAAAAAAGAACAAGATAATGCCATTTGCAGCAACATTGATGGACCTAGAGATTGTCACACTGAATGAAGTCAGAGAAAGACAAAGATATGATATTGTTTACACGTGGAATCTAAAAAAATGGGACAAATGAACTTATTTACAAAAGAGTAAAAGAGTCACAGATGTAGAAAACAAACTTATGGTTACCACGGGGTAACAGGGTGGGGAGGGATAAATTTGGAGATTGGGATTGACATATGCACACTACTATATATAAAATAGGTAATGGATAAGGACCCACAGTATAGCACAGGGAACTCTATACTCTGTATTGACCTGTATGGGAGAAGAATCTAAAAAAGAGTGGATATATGTATATGTATAACTGAATCACTTTGCCGTACACCTGAAACTAACACGACATTGTAAATCAAGTATACGCCAATAAAGTTCTTTTAAAAAAAGAAAGAAGAACTGGAAAAAAAATGTATAAAATATCTATGGAAAGGTTGTCTTTTTTTTTTTCTTATGTTTTATCTGCCTCTCCCTATATGTCTGTTCAGCTATTCTTGCTACCTACTGATGGTTCCCCCTCCATAGTCCATAGTCCAAATCCAAATGACTGGCTTAATTACTAGCATTAATTAATTACTGGCTGAACATTTCATGCAAAGCCTCTCCATGGATTACTGACAAGATTGCAGATTCCACCTCTGTATTAAAAACCTACCCATAGTCCAATAAGTGATCTGAAAGAGTTTTGGGTGAAACAGTTAAATCTAGGAGAAGATGAACATGGCAGCCATCCTGAGTGACTGTCCAGTAACTGACCCCTCCTGTAATGCCCCCTCTATCCTTTCCACTGACTCATATTTCACAAATCCTTCAAAGAACAGCTCTTATCTTTCTTTCATGAAACTCTCTCAACTATTCCAGGTCACAGCATACTGCAGTGGCAAAGATACGAAGTTTCACATCAGGTAGATCTCACAATCATCACAGAATTCATACCTTAGCCAAGTGCTTCCCAGACTTAAGTGTGCATAAGAATCACCTAGAAAGCTGATTGAAACACAAATTTCTGAACCTCAGTCCCAGAGATCTGACTCAACAGGTCTGGGTTAGGCCCGGAAATTTGCATTTTTAACAAACTCCCAGGTGATGCTGATGCTGCTTGTCCATGGAACACACTTTGAGGACAACTGCCTTACTTCACTCACCTCCTAGCTACAGGATTCTGAACATGTTATTTACTTTCTATCTGTAAAACAGGGATGCTAATAGCATTTTTATTGGACTGCCATGCAATTTATATGAATCAAAATAGATTCCATGTTTGGTTTAGACCAGCAATAAAAATCAACTGGTCTACCTTGACTTTCTCTGATCTTTGTTACTTATCCAATTAACAATGATAATTCAGTATGTTATACAATGCTTCCTTAAAATTAATTTAACACTGATATAAATTTAGATGGTGGCATATTATGGCTCTTCAATTAGATTCCAGGTCACTCAGGAGAGGTGGCATAGCCCTCACAGTGCTCTCCATACAGTATGCACTTCTGGCCCAATGGAGAGGCAGTGGGGTGACAGGGTTAAGAGCAGAAGCATGGCACTAGAGGACCTAAATTGGAATCACAGCTCTGCAACTTAGAATCTATGTGACCTCAGGCAAGTTATTTAGTCTCCTTCTTCCTCAGTTTCTTCCTCTGTAGATTAGGGATAATCATGAGTTTCCTCAAAAGCATGTTGTATTAAATGAGGCAATATATGCAAAGCACTTGAAAAGCACCTTTTAAAGTTCTTTACACATAGTAAAAACTATAAAGCTGCTAGTTATTGAATTCATTTTGCAATTCCTCTCAGTAGATAGATCAAACATTTTTAAAAGTGAATAAAAGCTAGATGTTAAGATAGTATAAAATACATTACTAAAATATAATTATTTTTAAGTCTTACAAAGTAAAGTTCAGATTTCAGGTTGGTCTATGTTCTTTGTTCACAGATATAAATTCACATATATGGTCACGATTAATATGCTATTGCCACATATTTAAAGATAGTTATAAGTGTTTAAATCTCCTTCAGATTTATGTTACCTGCAAGTATCAGAGATGATCTCATCATCCTCCCTTTATCCATGGTACACTACTTTGGTAAACACATTTCCTGAACACATGCTTTTTGCACATTGTAAAAAGTGGCCTTGGGGCATGCCCAAGAAAGAAAACCTGTGTGCAGAACTAGGAACTATTGAATCAGCTATTGTATAAACAGAATGAACAAAAGGAGTGAAGCATTAAAATACATCTACAGCAATATCATTTCCTTTATTGTTTTTATAACTGTTTACTTGTTTCTCCTCCCTGGTAAAATGTCACCTATTTGATCATAAGCATTTCACTTTTTCCATAAGCCAGGAAGAGAGTAGATATCATGACAGAACGAGTACAATCTGTAGAGTCAGACTGCTATAACTTTAAGTTAGATCTTCTTCAAACCAGCTATGTAAAAGTGGTAAAATTTAAAGAGTGGAAATAAAACAAAACTTGTTGATAGTATCACTTACCGTGAAGTATCATAGTAAAGATGGTATTTGATAATGTATATAAAAGCACTTGGCATAAAGTAGGTATTCAGTTAATAGTAGTTAGTATTCTTTTTTGTATTCTTGGCATCTACCACCGTGAGTAATACAGCCTAGGCACTTGAAAATGTTTCTTGAAAAAAATCAATGTATAAATTCAGCAGCTTGGTGGTACTTCATTTTCAGTGTTGATTAATTCCAGACCACAAATCAGCGTGTTCAATAGCACTAAGTGACTAAGTCATGGCTCTCCCCACATTTTCCCTAGAAAATTATGACCAGTCCATTAAGTAAATAACCTAATTTCTCTGTGGGTTAGTTCAACCCAAGGACTCAACAATACGCAATGAGAAATTCTAAATACACTCTCGCCTCTCCCCAAGATATTTTTCTGTTCTGTTTTGCTTGTCTCAATGGAAGGCAATAAAAGTTACTTTATTGCAATAGAATAAACCCCATCTAAAAGCAATGTCTGAGGGAATTCCAAAATAGCATGTTCCGGAATGAGCGTAATTATTGGTTGTGATTCTTTGGACAAGTTATTTAAAATATTTACAGGCCTCAGATTTCACATGGGTCTAATAGGAATGATAATACTCACTAAACTGTGCTGTAAGGAGATTTATATGTCTGTCTAGTCCTTTTCCTAGCTCTTTATTTTTATTCACTAGAGCTCTCTGTTGAAGACGCCTTGATTATCCTAATTCCTTCTGTTTAGATAGTCAAAATATTTATCAGCGTGGATTTCCTCTTATGTGAGGCTCCCATTCAGACAGTTTCATACGCTGCCTTGTTGATAGGCAGTGTGAATGTGGCAGAGACAGCTAACTGTACATTGGAAGTCACACATTTCCTATAGTGTGGTCCCGGGACTGGGAGACAGCTGCCCAGCCAAGGCGATATTCATTTAGGTGTGGCTGTGTGACTAGTTCTCTCCAAAGGGGTGTATGCCAAGATGGATAAACAGTGGGCATGCCTTCTCCACTCTCTCTTTCCCATCTGCCAGTTGGATGCAGAGTATTCCAGGCCCCAGGAGATGGTAGAGCCATAATCCTGGGTCACTGTGTAGGGAAAAGCCTCTGGCCAAAAGGGAACAACTACACCAAAGTATTATGTGAATGAGAAAGAAATTTCTATAGTGTTAAGGCACTAAAATTTGGGGATTTATTTGTTAGAGTACCTAGCATTACCTTAAGAAATACAGTAGAGAAATCATTTTTCTTAGAATGGTTATGGAGTCCTCTGTACATAAGACTGGCAGAAGATGCTGTACTAAGAAAAAAGTAATAAACTATTACATAAGTAGTAAGTGGAAGTTATACATTTCTAACCTTCACATTATATGGGGTCTACAGAGATGTTTCATTTGGCCTGCAGTCCTTACAAACACGGAATTAACTGCTAATGTTTTCTAAACAGCAGATTGTACATAAAAATCTGAATGTTCAGGTTCTTTTGAAAGTTTGGAGAATTTGACCACACTGTGTCTGAGTTCCTACTTTGTGCCAATTGACCACAGATGAAGAGCAGGTGACCAGAAGGCTCCCCCCATTCCATTCCTGGACTCTCGGCAGCTCTTCTTGCATTTAAGCTTACAGAATCCATCAGTCAGAGTCTAGCCAGGAATACAGAAACCAAAACTATAACACAGGGAACTAGTGACACAGGTGATGGAGGAGAAGAGAGAATCACAGGGACTGTGAAATAAACCAGAGACTGACACAGCAAGATGCCGCTTCTACCACTTTGCTGAAGAGAAAAAGGAGATGGTGCTGTAGGAGCCCAGGGGCCATGGCTACTCCAGGTACTGGAATCCGCAGGAGATGCAGCCTTTGCTGGAGAGGCTCTTAGAGGTAGAGAAAGAGGAGGACAGGAATAACTTGGCTTCCCTCTTTACCATGCCCTCTGGTCTCCTACTGTAACTTCACCCTGCAGGAAGCCAGCTGACTGGGAGCCTGGGGGACACAACCTTCATGGGTGAACCATTCTAGGATACAGAGCAGAGCAAGGAAAGGAAGGCATAGGTAGCTGAAGGCAAACCAGCCTAGAACCTGGATACACATCACATACACATGATTAAATGCTTTAATCATTTATATTGTCTACCTGATCCCTGTCAATATTTCAGTGTGTCATGTCTTCATAGGGTGAGGAGGTATACCTTTCAGTTTCTCTTCAGAGAAATAGCCACTTTCCCACTTCTTTTTCTTTCTTATTTTAATGCAGTAGTATTGATGAAACCACTTTATTTGGTTTCTTACTTTAAACTGTGTTTTGACATGCCATGAGAAAACTTTCCCAAACCTTAAGAGTTATGGTAGGGTAAGAGCAATAACATGTACAATAATAATGACTACCATTTACTAAACACACACTATGTGTCAGGCTCTGTATTGTGTGGCTGAATATAACAACAATATTGCAAAGTAAGTATTATTTCCCTCATCTTATTGAAGAGAAACCTGAATCCCAGGTAGGTTAAGGCAATTTCCAAGGTCACAAGAGGCAGAACTGAATTCCAACTGAGGTCAGCAAAACTACTTTAGACACTGGTTATTTCCGTTATTTATTCTCTATCTCAGAGTAATCTTCTTGGTTTTCTTTCTGTAGAATTCTGGGTATATGGTTGTCCTGAACGCCTCATCACCACCTGCTTACTGCTCAGATGTCAGAGTGATGTGATTGCGTAGCACAACTCTTTGACTATATATAAAATAACAAATACACGGTTAGCAAAGAACCTTCCCTAATAAGGCCAAACACATGTGTATAAAGAACAGTTTGGCTGGAACATTTAGTTGAGGGAAATTTGGATTCCATTTCAGGATAAAATGATAGATTCCTTCCAACATGTATATTGTTACAGCACAGACATATATAGAGATACTGAGAAATATACAAAGCTTCCAAGAGAACATATTATTTTTGAGAACACAGAGAAGATTTAGGGGTGAAGAAGATCCCACACTGGGGTTATGATGTAGGGAAAATAATAATAACAGTTTTAGTTACCTCAGAAATTAGGTATATGATACTTTTGCTTCCCCCCTCTCCTCATTTATAATTTAAGTCGCTACCTAAGACGGCTACTTCAGCAAATACTAGAGTACCTGGCTTTTCAAAGCATATAAGTAAAATTCAATTCATATTAAAGGTTAAGTTTTGTTCCTTTTTACATTTGGTTTTTCTGCTGTGTTTCACATTGACGATGACTCCATTTCTTCTGAAACTCTTTACTCTCATGTTTTCAGACACGACCTGCTTTTGGCCCTCTTCCGTCTCGAGCATATTTGTCCAAATTCCTGAAGCGTCCTCTCTCATTCTGCTGGGAGGCAGTGCAGTGTAGTGTTTCCAAGCACAGGCTCTGGAGCCAGACCACCATGGACACGAATCTTGACTCTGCACTTACTAGCTCTCTGACCTTGGGCTGCTTACAAAACCTCCCCTTACTAGGCATTTGTGGTACCGGATATACATTGATTGAAAAGTTTGAGGGGAGGTACAAGACGGCAAAGTAGAAGGAACCTGAGCTCACCTCCTCTCACAAGCACACCAAAATCACAACTAACTGAACAACCATCAGTAAAAAAGACTGGAACCTACCAAAAAGATATTCTACATCCAAAGACACAATGAAGAAACCACAACAAGACAAATTACAAAATGGGAAAGCTTACAGGTAAAAGCAAACATTCAGTAAAGGTAGGAAATCATCCACACACCAATATGATATCAAAACCAGTAATCGTGAGAGGAGGAGAGTACAAATGCAGGATATTTTAAATGTATTTGAAATTAAGAGATCAGCAACTCAAAACAATCCTGTGTGTGTGTGTATACATATATATATAGAGAGAGAGAGTGCGCTATACCAAAACCTCATGGTAATCACAAACCAAAAATCTATAATAGATATACACACAAAAAAGGAAACGGAATCCAAGCACAACACTAAATACAGTCATCAAATCACAAGAGAACAAAAGAGGAAAGAAAAAAATAGTCCTCCAATACTAGCTAGGCACTTGTACTTTGAACATGCATGCTTCTTTCTGCTCAGATTCTGAGCAAGGTACTACACTGGCTACCCAGCCCTCCGACCAATTGGGTCAGAATTCAGAGAACCTGGAGCAGCCCCGACGTCCACAGGCTCACATAAGAATATCATGCCCTCTATAATAAGCATAATAGTAACTACCATTTAATTAAACATCTACTATTTGAGTCCTCTATTAGACATACATTTTCATTTGCTTAGGGAGACCATCTGAGGATAAAGTAACTCAAAGTTACACAAACCCGTGTGTGACCCATGTTCTTTCTATGGCAATGCTTATGAATAAGGGTCTGTCCACCTGGGTCTCCAGGTTAATGTGCTGGTTTCCTCCTTTGGGGGCTATAGCCCTATCCTGAATGTAGGCAGTCTTGACTGAGGCTCTGACACTCTGTATATGTCTAATTAGTCCCCTCCCTGCAACGGTTGAACCTGACTTGTGGACTCAGTCACTGGCTGGAGTCCTCTTCTTCAGCAATGGGTTTCTGGAAACAAGGCCATTCGCTGGTCACTGTCCAGGCCAGTACTTCTGACCCCACCCACCACAGAAGCTCTGGGGTGGAGTTAGTTCACTCAGCCTCATCTACTTTCAACATCTTCTCCATAATAAATGCTGATGAGAGATGTTTGGATGGTCACCTACTGGGGGCCAGCATTATATTAAGCACCTAAAATTTATTGTTGAACTTGAGTGGTACTCATCCACCCTGGACCCTCAGACTGCCTGTCATCCAAGCCCACATCAGATCATGGCCAAAAGCATGAAGAACTATTCCTCTGGTACGCTGACATAGTTGAAAAGGCCTTGTGCAAAGTTATACCAAGAAACAACAAATGTAAATATACACAGAGAGACTCTGGGTTCCTGCAGAATCATGGGTTGTTAGTCATCGTTCACATCATCACCGGGAAACTCACCCAACACAGGTTTGTAAAATTACATTGGTGGCCATAAGGAAGCTGGAAAAAGTAGTGATTGGTAGGGTTGAGAGGCACAATCAGTCTCAGGTGGGAGCAGTTCATCCTATAAGTGCTACACCATACATCAGTTCTTTACAATGTTCATGAAAATCACCTGGGGCTCTTGTTACAACGTGGATTCTAACTCAGTACATCTGAGATGGGGCTTGAGGCTCTGTGTTTCTAAAAGCTCCCCTAACATGCTGAAAGCCACTCATTCCCAGACTACACTTTATATAGCAAGCCCATAAACCTCCTTGATACAAATTTAAAAAGGAAAAAATATAGTTGACTTACTTGGATATAAGTCATGCATGTAGGTGGCATTAGAACCTTCCAGCCAAGGCACATGATTTTACCAGAAAAATAATCATTCACAGAGGAAAAAGAGCAAGCCAGCACTGAGTCTCAGAGCGTGAGGGAGATACAGCCAGGGATTGATGGGTCTGGAAACACATATAGAAATCAGGAGAGGGAAAGAATGGACAGCAGTCATAGAAATAGCAACAATGTTATGCAACTGAATAAATAATCTATGTTTGAAAAGCAGAGAAGAAGGTAACTTGGGATATTTGAAGTCAGGCCAAGTAATGCCAGACCCAGGACACTAGACTCACTGGCACAGAAAAGGCAAACTTTAAAGTCTTAACAACAAGCAACGAAAGAAATCACGGTAGGCAAACCAACGCCTTGAGGGTGAGCATAGGGCCACAAACGTCCAGAAAACAACCAGGTCGATTCCCAGAAATGAGAAGTGAACTTACCGGCTCATCTTCAGCTTCCAGAAGGAACTGAGCAAGGGAAGCCGAAGTGTCCTAGTCTCAGAGGAAATAACACGTCCAGCAAGGAATCCAGTAAGGGATAAAGTACGGGAGCTGGAAAACTCAGCAAAGGCTCAACTCTGCTACCCACGTAAAACCTGCCGTAAAGTTACTTCTCACTGAACCAATGAAAGGCCTGTATTCCTTCCTACTGGCGTGAGGCAGAAAAAACACTTGTGAGTTAAGTGGTTCTAGCTGTGAAAACTGGCAAATAGCATGAGGCATGAGGCATGCTGGTAGAGCCCTGAGTCTCAAAGTGAGGTCCCAGATCAGCAGTATCAGCATCACCTGGGAACCTGTTAGGAAATGTGAATTCTCAGCCCTGCTTGTTCCAAACCTTTCAATCAGAAACTGTGCTGGGTGGCGCCCTGCAGCCAGTGTTCCAACAAGCCCTCCAGATGATTCTGATGCAAGCTCAAGGCAGTAGAGTCTATTGAAAGCATGAAGAGATGAAGGCCAGGTGTGTCAAAGGACAGTCATAAGTAGGCTTGATAATGTTGCTTTTACACACCTAGTGAAGACTATAGCCTGTTTACAGGGAGAAGAAAACCCAGCAGAGATCATGTAAAATAATAATTAATAAAACATGCTCAGTGATCAACCACAACACAAAAGCAAAGTGGATGAATATAAATAGTAGTAAAAAATACAAGTGACAATTTAATAATGGACATCAACAATCTTTGCCTCAAGATTTTTTATTTCCCAACCACGTAAATGTGTCTACTGGTGAAGGCACTATTAGGGATTTTCAGTAATCCATATGTCTCTTTCAAACATATTTCTCCAGCATTGTAAGGGAGACCACCTTAGGTAGGTAGCTCTTTGGCCAGGGTGGTCATGTAATATAAATATATTTAACTGAGTATCTAGAAAAATTGCTAAAAATCCTGAACCCAAAACATGTCTTCAGAAAGTCACACAGTACAATAAAAATGGAGATGGCAAAAAAAAATATTGAAAAGTCTAATTTTCATGTCTAAGCTGAATAAGAATCTAGATGCTTACCAGATTCTATACAAAATGTTCATACTTCCTTAATTTAAGCTTACAAAGAGGATTCTTAATGTCTAATTGGGAGTTTTTGGCTCTGTATAACAGAAATCCTCTTGGGATAGACCTATAGGGAAAGGGCATTTGTGTGTTTGTAAGTGAGCAAACCCAGAGCTAGCTTTCCTGTTCTTTGGAGTAGATCCCAGGTTTTTCCAGTGGTTCAGTGGGGCTATGTGGACCAGCTTCTCTCTGTCTGCTTGGCTGTCCACATTCAGATTCCATTCAGAGCTTCTCCCATTGTGGCAAGTTTGCTGCCTGCGGTAATCTGGGTTTTGTGCCTATTCACATGCCTTGGGATGGGGGATGTTCACAGGGTGTTGGGGAGAAGTCAGGGAGTGAAGAGAGAAGATACTGAATTCCTGAGAAGGGAATCCTCTCTCAGAACCCCTAGCTAGTCTCTCCTACTCTCTCATTGGTCCACAAGGCCTTAGTCTTTCCCATCCCTAAAAAGAGTGAAATTAGCATGGTTAATTTGCCTAATCTGCTTGGGGAGGGGGAGTGGGATACAGGAAAATAACTACTGCAGTGCCAAACTTCTTCATGTGTAATGATATAAACTTCTGAGGAAATGAGAGTATTTGGTTAGATAAAATATATTTTGTTGTTATGGGAATTACTTCATAATCAGGTGATTCAAGTTATGTGTTAGGAACTTTTTTGGAAGCCATGTAGGAGACATTTCCATTTAAATTATCATATTTATGGGGCTAAGATGAGCTGATCTTAATCTCTGAACTGCAGGAGAGATAGAAAATAAAAACACTAATCAATTACCATTCAATGTGTAACCAATAAAAATGGAGGCCAACTTTAAAAAAAGGCTGTACTAGTATTTACTGTATGAATATCTGTTCTATTATGGAAAAATGTACTGAAAGTAACTAATATACACATCCCTCTTTCCATCTGCCTCAACTAGAAGAGATATTTCTCACAATCAGTTAAATTAGAAGGCAAATAAAATTAGAATGGAGGGGAAAGCCAACTGAATTCTACTGAGGTATGTTCATATTCATATCACCAAAAACACAAGTATGCCTTAAGTTGCCTAGGAATTAATGTTTGAAAATGAAATACAAATGGTGCATCTTAGACTGACTTTAAGAAGACCAGCAATATTATAAAGCCCTAGAAAAACTTCGTAGACCTTTAAACCCCTCCAGGATGAATGCATCATGTTTCAAAGATAACTTGGATTTATAGATTAATTTTACAGGTCAATGAAGTTGTCTATATTTTTTACAGGATTGTCATTAATGAATGTGAGAAATGCAGCAGGAAGAACATATATGATTTTCATAATCTTAGATATTCTCTTAAAAGTTAAAATTAAGTTGCATTGAACATTCTCATGCCACCAGAAAAGAAAATGGGTAGAAGAACTACAAATGAGGAGTAATGATGAATAATGCTATTTTATACCAAAAAATATTCAACCAAGTCATGAAGGGATTGATGTTAGGTATAGTCATGTTTAATATCTACATTAATCACCTGGAAATGGGAGTAAACAATATGTTAACGAAATTTGCAGATGATACTAAATTGAAGGTACTGTTAACATGCGTAATGACAAAATGAATAAATGATTTCGAAAGAGTGTCTGTGAGCAAAATGACCTTTTACTTAAAACATCAGGTGAATACAATTGGTATAAGCATTTTTAAAAAGAGTCATTCTATGGAAGCAAGACATCCATGCTGTTCAGAAAGAATTTAACATTTGCTTACAGAATATTTGAATTTCGTTATAATGTAATGGAGTTAAAAACTAATACAGTATTTGAGGACTAGCTACGTTAAATTTTCACTTTATAATGAGAGGAAAACACTGTTTCTCTATAAAGTTCTGATGAGAATAATGTTTAAATATGAAAACAATTTGGTGTTTATCAGTGCAGGAAAATGGGATTAAACACATCTGAAATGAGATGGGCAATAAAAATGATTAAGAAGTTAGTCTGATGAACTTCTAAGAAAAGATTAATCTTGTCGTCTGCAAGCCCAAGAAAAGGAAACACAAGTGACAGACAGTGTGTAATAACTTTCTTCACTGAGGAATAGTACAGTAAAACCCCATTCACTCAAAGGGCTAGGCATTCCTTTGTGTAATCCAGATTAAGATTATCTGGTATTTCATTAAAACAACTACAATGAGATCTCTGACAGAATGGTAAATTAGCAGTTGTAGTAAGTTGTGCAACTATTTATTTTGTAATCGTTCCGTGTATTCCAGGACCATGTGAGTAAAGAAAGGTGATAAAATAAGAATCAGTTACAGGAGAAATAACTGCTGAAAGTCAAATAGTTGTCCATTAGCAGCCTTGACAATACTACCTTCTTAAGGAGAGCAGATGGAGTTTTCCTCCTTGGTTTTTAGGCATGGCTGCAAGGTCACTGCAACTGAAATGATCCCTCTGGCTAAAGCCCAAAGGAAACAATAACATTTTGTTTTTCCCTTTCATTCTTCATAAAAACTCATATGCTTATTTTACTCAGTAACTGTTTCAAAAACTAATATCTTATTGGGGAAGTATTTATTTTTTGGTATGCCTTTGTTTTGTTTTAATCCTGGAACTATAGATATCAAATGATGTCAAGTGGTTGTACAAACAGGAGTCTAGTCCTCTGTATATAGGTTACTCACCTTTCTTAGAAAGAGTTCATTTTAACAACAACCAAAAACTGGGTTCTTATCCAATTTGCGAGCAATGAGGTTTTGACAGTTTATGTTTGGGTCAAAAGTAGGTGGTCAGTAAAAGCAACAGTTCCAACAAGTAGTTAAAGGGAATAGTTCTGCCACATTTATTCTTCATCACCCCCACCACCACCCTTTACCCTAGTTGATGTGCTCATGAGCTGTAGACAGACAAGGGGAAAGGATGTTAACTCTAGGGTAAAATGCAACTAAGTTGGGCCAGTTGTAGAGCACTGTATGTCTGGGTTCTGGAGCCGTGTTCATGTGTTTTAAACTATTTAGAAGGAAGAAAGGACAGTACTCTATTAAAACACTAGCTTAGAAGGATCCAGAAAATTGCTGAGTTACCATAAAACCTTTAGTTTTTGGGTTTTTTTTGATCCCTGGCCATGACAGTGAAAGCGCGAATTCTAACCACTAGACCACCAGGGAATTCTCAAACCTTTAGTATGTTATGGCTTCAGGGCTAAATTCAATGATTTGCAGGGCCCTTCATGATTTGTCTCCTCCAAATTGTTATAGTATCATCTTCTGCCACTCTTTCCCAACGCACACACACCCTCTACAAATTATCCACATCAAAAAACTTGACATTCCCCAGACATGTATGTGCATGTTGTTCCCTCTAATTAGAATGGTATTCTTCCCTTTATCTGCCTGGAAAATTTCTGCGGATCCTTCTAGATGCAGTTCAAATGCCACCGGCCTTGGGGAGTCTTACAGTACCTTCCTTTCTACACCTTCCTGTTTACTCAGTCAGAATCGGTCATTTCTTTTTTTGTCCACATAACACTTACCTATGTCATCACACTGATAAAATAGCAACCACAGGCACCACAATTGCACGCTTCATTTATTAGGGACTTAACATGTGCCAGGCACTGTGGTAGTATTTTTGATGTCTTCTTGTCTCTTCAACAACACCTGAAGGTAGGTGTAATTCTCTCCATGAATAACTTGAGACCCAGAGAAGTTGAGGACTGTGTCCTAAGTCACAGGACAGTTGACAGAACCCCACTCACTCCCAAATCTGTACTTTTCATGTGATTGTCTTGCCTCTTCTACATGCCTCAGTGCTTACCCTTATAATTGTATTCAGTCACTTTTTCTTTGTGAGGACGCAGTACGTCATAATCTTTAAATAGCAGGCTTTGTAGCCATACTGTTTGTTTTTAAATCCTGGTTCTGACTCTTCTTAGTTGAGTAACCTTGAGTGATTGATTTATCACCTTCATGCCCCAGGTACATCATCTATAAAGTGAGGATAAGACAGCTCCTACCTCACAGGGTGGTTTGGAGGATTAAATGAGTTAATACATATAATAAATATAATAGCATCTGCCTGTTATAAGGAATCATACCTTGTTACAGTACTGCATACCTGTTAGCTATGATTATTGGTTTATACACTTCTCTTTTATATAGGTTGTGAACTCCTCAAAGGCAGGAATAATATCTCATTCATCTTTTCATATCCTCCACCTACCACAGTGTCTTGCAAATACCAGCAACTTGCAAGGTAGAAATACAAAAGGAGATTTACGTCAGTGGTGAGTAAGTGTGGCAGGGGGAGGGGTCAGAGGAGCAGCGGGGAGAGAGTCATATATATAACACCAATGCATGGTTGCTGTGAGTCACTTTTTCCTGACAGGGGGAATAAAAGAAAGAACCTGTCAGCCGTGGTGGACTCCAGCAATCCATAATTGCACTCCTCCAGCTGGGAGGCTACGATACAGGCTGCCGAGCCAATTTCCCTTTGCAAAAGGCACTGAACAGATAGCGAAAGCTCTCAAGAGCTAAGACGGCATGCTAAGGTGTCAGGAGCTGCTCACCGGCAGCTGCTACTGATCCCCTGTCTCCTTAGCCCAGAGCTGCCAATTCTACTTCTTCATGCTGTGTCTAGTCCTGCAATCCAGCATTTGCGCCCACTGTATACAATGGTAAAAAAATTCCGCGAGAGATGGATGTGCTTCGGTGATTAAGTGCTACAGCTGCCGACACTATTTTGTGCTCTGCTCTCCCGCTTGCTGTTGTTCTGACCCTTTCTATTCTGATATAGTCCCTAATTCCTGCCCACTTGTCCAGGATTTCAAACTGTCCTCCTCCTCAGTCCCTCCCAAAGGTCCTGTGTTCTTGGTTCCTCATGCCCCATTGTCTGTCCTCTTGCTTTGTGGCTGACTCCTGAACACATTGACACAGGATATTTATCCTTGTCTTGTTTCATGCTGGATGGAATTTCTCAGTCCTAATCCAGCAACACTGATGACCAGCCTCGCTGTAAGGAAGCAAATTCGCACCTATTCGCAAGTAATGGACCCTTTAGACCACGGGTCCCCAACCCACGGGGACCTATTAGGAACCCTATTAGGAACTTGGCCGCACAGGAGGTGAGTGGCAGGTGAGCTCTCGCCATTGCTCCCATTACCGCCTGAACCGTTCCCCCTACCCACCCATCAATGGAAAAATTGTCTTCCACTAAACCTGTCCCTGGTGCCAAAAAGGTTGGGGACCGCTGCTTCAGACACACACACACAAAAAACAAAACAAGCTGTATAGAATAATAGACAACAGTTAAGGTCATGGGAATCTGAATTGGACAGATCTGATTTAGAATCCCAGCTCTACCATGCCCTCCTCTATGACCTTAGGCAAAATACTGACCTATTTAAACCTCAGTTTCCTCATCTGTATAATGAGACACATAATGAATCTCACCTTGTAGGATTATTAAATTTGAAATCTAATTAATACATGTATAAGTTAGCATTAATATTGTTATTATTAAAAATAGATTCCCATATTACTGGTTCAGAGATGAACCATAGATGAATACAAAGCTCAAAAAATTAAAAATCATCATTATTATTAAAGTAACTTATTTTAGACATAGAAATCACCTTAAATATCCAATCATCTTCTTACAAGATGAGGAAATTGTGAACTGGAGAGCAAGTTTCATAGTTCTGTCACTTCCACATTCCAAATGAAGATTTTTGGCCTGTATTTCATAATTGCAATTTTGAATGTCCTTATTCAATTTATTCACGTCTCCATTCATCCATCCACTATCCATCCATCCATCCATCCATCCATCCATCCATCCATCCATTCTTTAGGAAATGTTTACTAGAGCACCTGCTATGTGCCAGTCTCCTTCCTGAGAACTGGGAATTTACAATCATTGTCCTTAAGCTTCATGGTGCTTTCATTCTTCTTCCTTCTACTGCTTACTATTGATATATAGTTCTAAGCTTCTGTTTCTGCCATTAGAAAATGGTAGAATGCATTAATGTCTTTTCTGCATGTCAAGAGTAACCCTTTATAAAGATGTAAGCAGCAGCAAATTTTGAGGGAAGAAAATTCTCATTAATAGAATTGAATCTCACAGATAAATCACTTTCACCAAAACATCACTTAGAAACCCTTAGGTAAACATATACTTCATGTACATAGTGAACTCTCTTTTTCTTCCTTTTGTCTTCTCTTGCCTTTGGTGTCCTATCTCTCTCCTTAATGCAGTAAAGCACTACAGACCAGAACCTTGAGCAAATGTAGAAAACGGAAAAATGTGTGTTTTAATAGATCATAAACCATGCAACAGCAGTGGCTGTATTTTATACCATTATTGGACCCTTAGCACTTGGTAGGTGCCCAATAAATGTATTGATAATAACAGTGAAGGTTCAATGAACAGTTAGAAGCTCTTCTGCAAAATGCTTAATTAATGACTATTATTAACAGCTGAAACGGTCAGCCTTTTGCATTTCACCTTTGCTTTTGTCTGGGACGAGTGTGCTTTGGTATTAGTCAGCAGGTAGGGTATGTACTGCCTGACTGGCATCTGATAGTAATCAATGCAATTAAAGAGGAGTTATCCCTTTCAGCATTTATACCCCAAAGTGTCCCATTTACAACAACGTTATGCTCACCCAGAAAGCTTTTTGACATCTTAAGAGCTGTAGCTATTTGGAAGCTGAAAATATTCAACGTAAAAAAGATGGGAACCTAGGGGGAAATTTTAACAATGTGGAGGCCATTCACAAAGGGACCTTGCAGTGTGGGAAAGATGGGAGCTGCCGGAGTGACTCCTGAGCAGTGTCTTGTTTGAGGCAGTTAGTTCTGGGTAATGAAAGCTTTCTCTTTTTCTCACAGGATCCAACTTATCTATGCCTTTTTTCGCTAAACAAACAAACAACCCACAGGTGCTCTTGGTCTTGCCAAGAAGAATCAATTTATGAATCAGATGTTCCTCCTTAAACCTCAGCAGAATATACAGGCACCTAGCTTTCCTTCTCTCTTCATACACTCCCAGCTTCATCTTCCCAGTAAATCCACCCAGTGTTTCAAGCCAAAGATTTTGGCTTCATCCTTGACTTTTTTCTTAGCATCCTCATGCACCACCTCATCAGGTCCTATTGTTCCTACCCTCAAAATATACAGGATCAGAGTTCTCACCACTGCTACTACCTTAGCCCATTTATCTGTATTAATTCAATAGCTTCTGAACCGGTTTCCCTACTCTGTCCATGCCTCTTTCAGTCTGCTCTCAACAGAGCAGCCAGAGTGATTCTGCTAAAGGGGTTGTTAGTTTGCTTCATTCATGAGCTAAAAATCCATTAATTGCTTCCTATCTCTCTCTCATAGTCAATGCCCAATACTGAGTGGCCAATAGGTCCCTATATCATATGGCCCGAGTTCCCACTGCGACCTCACTTTCTACCACTTCCTCTTGCTTTTCCTTCAACACATGCCAGGCCCACTACTGCTTTAGGAACTTCACACCTACTACACCTTCTACTTGGAGTCCTCTTCCCTCAATATCTGTCTGGCTCACTCTCTCACTTCCTTTGGGTCTTTACTCAAATATTATTGTCTCAGTGAGCTCTTCCCCAGTAATATTATCTAAACTGGCAATCCACCACGTGTACTTTCCATCTCCCTTCCTGTGCTTGGTTATTTTCTTCTTTGTATGTATCACTATCTAATATACTATGTATTATGCTTATTATTTATCGTCTGACCCCCTGGTGAGAATGTAAAGGACTATGAGGTAGAATATTTGTCTGTTTTATTTATTGTTTTATTTCTAGTGCCCATAACTATACTTGAAACATAGAAGACACTCTACAAATATTTATCCAAGAATGGATGAATAACTTTATAGGAGGGGGTGTGGTAAGTTAATTTCACTGATATCTCATCCAGTTCATGGGCTCCTGGTATCACTATTGTGGCAGGTTGTGTTTTCCAACAATATCTTCTCTATCATATGTTCTTCTATAATACAATCTTGCCACTCTTCCATCAAGAGGTAGAGGTAGGCTCATAGCTGTTTCAAATGTTAGGGTCTGGATAAAGCCAAGGGTCTGATGATAAAACCTTTTGTTAAAACCTCAGAAAGATTAACAGACATACTTCATAGACCCTTTCAAACAAATGAAAATCTTTCTAAGGACTTCAGGGCATGACTTTCTGTTAAAAATTAGGGCTCCTAAGAATCCTAAGGCCATTGTTCCAGAGTAGCCTGCCGAGGAGACTCTTGAGATCACAGATCCTTGGAATCAGAACTAGAGGGTTTGACTCTATGACATAAATCACAGCAAGATCCTTTCTGACCCACCTCCTAGAGAAATGGAAATAAAAACAAAAAATAAACAAATGGGACCTAATGAAACTTCAAAGCTTTTGCACAGCAAAGGAAACCATAAACAAGACAAAAAGACAACCCTCAGAATGGGAGAAAATATTTTCAAATGAAGCAACTGACAAAGGATTAATCTCCAAAATTTACAAGCAGCTCATGCAGCTCAATAACAAAAAAACAAACAACCCAATCCAAATATGGGCAGAAGACCTAAATAGACTTTTCTCCAAAGAAGATATACAGACTGCCAACAAACACAGGAAAGAATGCTCAACATCATTAATCATTAGAGAAATGCAAATCAAAACTACAATGAGATATCATCTCACACCAGTCAGAATGGCCATCATCAAAAAATCTAGAAACAATAAATGCTGGAGAGGGTGTGGAGAAAAGGGAACGCTCTTGCACTGCTGGTGGGAATGTGAATTGGTACAGCTACTATGGAGAACAGTATGGACGTTCCTTAAAAAACTACAAAAAGAACTACCATATGACCCAGCAATCTCACTACTGGGCATATACCCTGAGAAGACCATAATTCAAAAAGAGTCATGTACCAAAACGTTCATTGCAGCTCTATTTACAATAGCCAGGAAATGGAAACAACCTAAGTGTCCATCATCAGATGAATGGATAAAGAAGATGTGGCACATATATACAATGGAATATTACTCAGCCATAAAAAGAAACGAAATTGAGCTATTTGTAGTGAAGTGGATGGACCTAGAGTCTGTCATACAGAGTGAAGTAAGTCAGAAAGAGAAAGATAAATACCGTATGCTAACACATCTATGTGGAATTTAAGAAAAAAAAATGTCATGAAGAACCTAGGGTTAAGACAGGAATAAAGACACAGACGTACTAGAGAATGGAAGGGTAAGCTGTGACAAAGTGAGAGAGTGGCATGGACATATATACACTACCAAATGTAAAATAGATAGCTAGTGGGAAGCAGCCGCATAGCACAGGGAGATCAGCTCAGTGCTTTGTGACCACCTAGAGGGGTGGGATAGGGAGGGTGGGAGAGAGGGAGATGCAAGAGGGAAGAGATATGGAAACATATGTATATGTATAACTGATTCACTTTGTTATAAAGCAGAAACTAACACACCATTGTAAAGCAATTATACTCCAATAAAGATGTTAAAGAATTAAAAAAAGAACTAGAGGGTTTATACTCTGGGAGTTCAAGGAATTATATCCAAGTGGCTTCATCCACAACAGGACACAATTTAGATAATGAGCTACTGTACTATAAGCTGATGCCATAATGAAGGTTTTGAGGAAAGAGATGAGCATATTTTGCATGTAGGGGGAATGTGAATTGATGTGGCTAGAATGCAGATGAGAGCAGATTGTATTTTCCTAAGATGACTGCAACAATATGTCCTGTCCCACATAATCATCTACAGTGAGGTCTTGGCACTCTCCTATCAAGAGATGGAGGCTAATTCTTCTCCCCTTTGGTCTGGGCAGGCTTATGATCACCTGCACTAATAAAGTATGGTGAAATGTTTGCTGTATGACTTCTAAGCCTGTGTCATAAAAGGCAATGCAGCTTCTGCTCTGCAGCTCTGGCCTGGAGCCCTGAACTTCCATGTAATGAGTCTGACTAACTTTTGGCTGCCATACTGTGCAGGAACCAAGCCACACGGGGAGGCTACACATGCATTCCCTACTCAGCACTCCTAGTCTTTGAGTCACCTCAGCCCAGGTGCTTGATGTGGAGTGAATGAGCCTTCTGATGATTCTGGTGCCCAGCTGCCGAGTCACTCCCAGGTTTAAGTCTTCCCAGACATAGTGAAGTAGAGGTGAGCCCCTGATTCTGTCTAAATTCCTGACCACAGAATCTGTGAGAAACATAAATTGGCTTTGGGATATGCTGTTATGCCATGATATTACCTGAAATAAATCTCTTTGCAGTGTGGCTTTGCAGTTCCTCCATCAATAAGTGGAGTCTATTTTCCATCTCTTAAACCTGGGCCAAGAATGAAACAGAAGTGAAGGTGTGCCTGTTCTAAGCCTTCGCCTGCCTTCCGCTCATGGAATCCTGCCTATGCATTAAGCTTGGGCTGGCCTGCTGGAAGATCAGTGACCAAGACTAGCTTACAGCAAATTGATCACGTGATCAATTGATCATGTAATCAATTTGCCCAGCCTAGATCACCAGAGCTACTTACTTGACCTAAAGTTAACCACAGGTGCATGAGTGACCTAGCTAAGACCAGAAAAACCACCCAGCTGACTTGTAGACTCATGAGAAATATAGGCTTATTGTTTTAAGCTGCTGAGAGGTTTTGTTTTGGTTTTTCTTTGGTTGGGCATGGTGGGGGGATGTGGGCAGGGTAGGAAAAATTGTTACACAGCAATAGCTAAACGGTACAAGAGGAGAAAGACCTTCCAGGTAACTGAGCTCATGCATATTTTTGAATGGGAAAAAGTATGGTTAGAATGTTAGAAATAAAGATTACTGTTTATCTGTGGTCAACAAATTATTCCCAGTCTTCTCATACCTATGCTTCCAAGCCCAGAGGCCAAGAGAACATGCAGGAGGGACTATTTCCTCTACATTATACATTAATGGGATAAAATAATTCTTCTTCTCATTCTGCCATGCTACTCCTTGCATCAAATCCAATGAACATACCTTGGCTGACTTTATACCAGCCCACTTCCTCTGTAGGATCAGACTTAACACATATAATGACATAAAGTGCTATATAAACAAACAGTGTTACCATGCTCCCAAGCCTAGAAAGAGAAAAAAAAGAAAGAATAACTTTTAAAGTGCAGCTAAAGAATTCAAATTTTCTCAAAGCCAAATTGGAATATGAAAAAAGATTTTAAAAAATTCTAAATTTAGGTGCAATGGTTTTCATGTGTTTAGAATCTGGCAAGCCAGCTTCTTCTCTGCCCTACTTTATAAAGGTTGCGTAGAAGAGGGAAAAAGAAGTTTTGTTTAGTTGCAGATGAACACTATGGTGCCCCCCCAATAATAATACATGAATGTATCATCCAAATATAAAAAAGTCGAATTAAATGTATGATTTTTAAGAGCATCTATTTTTAATTAAGATATATTGCTTTCCTTGAAAGACTAAACATGTACTTTTTTATATAGAAATAATCAATTTCCTAATGTCCTTTAGAAAGCACAACTTTCCATCCTTGGGATAAGAATGATGTAATGAGGAAAGTTAAATTTGTGAATTTTATGACATAATGAAAGTGAGAATAATGCAGTATAAGGGAAGTAATTTAATGAGAAAATGAACACTAAGAATTTGAAATGTGTGCTTTTATGTTTCTTTGGAGTGATATTTTAGTGGTACCTTTATAAGAATACAAGTAACCTGTGTTCAAATTGCCTTCCTTGTTGCTGCACACACTACAGCTGGTGAAGCCTATAGTCAGCTAAATCCCAACCCATCACTGGGCAAGGGCATGAGGTTTGGAAGGAATCTATAACCTAGTGTGGGTGACCGTGTTTTCTGGTTCTGTTTTCTAAGCCCATGCCTTCTGGAGGAGAAGATTAGGTTAGGAGTAGAAGGACATTGTTAGTTTTGTTGAATTAGTTTTGTTAAGTTCTGCTTTCCTTTAGAACATTCAGGAGAAGATACTTGGTCTGGGACTCAGAGTTAGATAACTGCTGCAGATATTTGTTTAAATCATGAAATAGGTGAGGTTGCCCTAAGAGGCAGCAGAATGTGAGAAGCCAATGGAACTCCAAGGAATTCCAGTGTTTTAAATGGATTGGAGGAGGAAGACCAAAAAGGAAGTGAGAATGTGACAAGGATGAATTTATCAAAGGAGGTAAGTACCAGAGAGACTGATAAGATGAGGTCTGAGACAAGTCCATAGGTTTTTAACAACTAGGACAGCATCACAAGGACATTAGCAGGGATAGTTCTGGTGGGATGGCAGGGGTGGTAGTCAATTTTCAGAGGTCTGAGACATGAATATTGTTGAGGAAAAATAGTCATGGGTGTAAAATAATGTTAGGAATGTTTGGGAAGGAAAAGGAAGAGTAAATATAGGGAGATAAAAATCAATAGTAAGAGAAAAAATGAGGGACCGTTGAAGAAGTGGAGAGTTGATAAACCAAGTTATTGGGACCCTTGTCCACTTTGTTCTTACTGAAAATATATCAATTTATCATTCATGGCCTCATCCAAAGAACTGACAGAAATGCCCATCAGAACAGGAACAAAAGGACTCCTGAAACACGCCATTGAAGTCTCTGCCCAGAGGTTCCCCATCACTGAAACATCTTTATATATCTTGTTTCAACACTATTTTTGCTCTGTGAAGTTTTCTGTGTCATCTGGGTGACCTATAGTACACTTATATTTATGTTTCCTTTGTCCTTCATTTAAATTACCCCATTCCATACTCTGGACTTCTCCACAGTTATAGAGCTCCTTGGTATTCTGGGTTACTTTGCTCCCCACCCCCAAGCTTTATCCTTTAAACCAAGAATCATTCTACTTCCACTTTCCACATATGGTCTTGTCTTAACAGAAGTTCAGTTCTCTTCAGAGGGCTCATTTATTTCCTTAGTTTAAAATCTCAAGTTAACTAAGTTGACTTTATATAATGGACAAACATGAGGCTGCAAATTTTCCTTTTCACCCTATCCCTAGTATATTTTCCAGTGAATTATAAGTCACGTTTACCTCTAATAGTCATCTTGTTTTAGCTAACAAAGGCCACTGTACATACAGAGATTACATATACTTGGAAATGTTCCTCTCTCTTCCTGATTTCTTAGATTAGACTATCCCTTTTCTGTCTGTCTCTCTCTTGATTTTTAAAAACATTATCTGAATTCTCAGAGCTCTACCACTAGTAGATTAATTCTGATTTTTTGCCCTATTATAAATATTAGTTATATTTCTGGCAGGCAGTGAAACATGGAACAGGAGAGACAAGAGGCAGGAACCCGAGAACAGGTTTGTAGTAAAGAGCCAATGTTTAACATTTCTCCACAGTCACCTGAGTCGGTGCTCTCCTGACCTCTGTACAAACTCTGTGGAAAAAAAATCTCTCTGAAACTGGTTTATCAAGTATAAGTCATCAAAAACTAAGCCTTGCCTAATCAGTTTTGAGCCCCTCTGTAACAGGAGCCTTAACTTCATGATTGCAACAACACAATTTAAAATTACTCTGCTTACCTCATTCCCAAAGTTGGCTTCTCCACAGTTTTCCATGGAAACATTCTAATTCAACTAAAGGATTGCCGTAAGATTATGTGACATCCTGGCTTGTTTGTTTCTTTGTGTTTTAATCAGTAAAGTTCATAGAGTTTTTTGTTGTTATTATTTTTCTTTTTTTTTTCTTCTATGCTTAGAATGGCAAATATTTTTCTGGATTTTGTCTGTGTCTTTACTCATTACACATTTGAAGAATGACATGAATTTTTATATATCTTGGAGTTTGTCCTGTACTAGATGAGTCCCCTGTCCCTTCTTGCTCTCACTTGTTCAAGTTTTGAAATTTTAAATCAGATTTATTTTATTGAGCACTGAAGTGAATGATATCATTTTCACAGAAGCCTCTGAGAAGTATAATTGTGTCTGAGTTAAACTGGGTAAGTTGTCTGTATTGACTGAAAGGAGAAACTTGGAAAAGGCTAAAGTTTGGAAAGACTTCTGAATAATTAAGGAGAATGACGGCTAAGCCAAGTACCATATTCTTAGTTGTATAGTCTATAGAAATAGAGTGTGGGAAACAGATGGAAGTTGAGGTATAGACTCAATATCACTGGGAATGTCAGATCAGAAATTATTTTTGGAAGTGTAAAAGGAGCTTTGTGTGTAGGTGGAGCTCAAGAGGTGGGATGCAAATCCTGGGAGGTACTAGACAAAGAATGAAAAATCAAGTCTTGGGTAGTAAGTAGGGCTTATCTGCCTTGTGGAGGAGCTATTTGATATTTCTCTAAGTACTGATTACACTTATTTTCAAATCCCATAGCTTCTGAATTTTTAAATTTCAGTGCAAACCCAGGTGATTTATAACAATTCTATATAAGAGCAGGGAGTTTTTACGTGATTTTCTTCACTTACACTTCTCTTCCACTCTGGTGTTCTTCAGATATCACATGTATCTAGATTTAATCCTCATGTAGATTTTTAGCTTCTAGAGATCACAAAGTAGATGGAACAGCTATACGGGTAAGGCAAAATAATGAAAGGATTTACCAGACTTAAGGACTAGAGGAAGAGACTGAACGCAGGAAAGCTGCTGTGCATGCATGCCTGACAGGACTTGCAGCGCTCATGCAATCTTGGGGAGGAACAAAGGGCTGGCAGGTGAAAGAGCAGCAAATACTGTCAGGCCAGGTGTGCAGCATTAAAACCCAGCTGTACCAGGGATCCCAGATGGCTTGAAAGAGAGGTGTGAATGAAATGACCCAGAGAAGTCAGGAGATGGGAGAGGAAGGCATTAAGCTACATTTAGGGTCCTTGCAATGAGAGGGATTTTAACTGCTTGGCAGTTATTTGACTGATAATGAATGTTTGAATCATTCTTGAATAGTGGATAGATCTATTTACTTTTGGAGAAGTATTGTCTAGCCTCTTTTGTCTTCAGCTTTCTCTAACCTGCTCTCAATTGTTTTCATTTTCAAAGAACATGAATATATTTCAGGACTTTTAAAACCGGATGAAAGGCAGGAATTTTTAATTAAACATATGCTATATAATCATATGTATTATCAATATATGAGGATCTAAGATACTAAAAATAAGTTGTCCCTATTGAAATATTCTATATAACCTATATATTATATATACTATGAAATACTATGTATATTATATGTAATGTATTATATACACATATATATGTAATGTATTGATGGGTCACATTTGTTTTAGAGTGGTATACTGGTGGAATTTTTCTTTTCTGGAGATGTAAACATTCTAAATAATATCTATTGTGTGTGTATGTGTGTATGTATCAGTAGCAAACATTTTATTGCATATAAATTTTAATTTCGCTTAACAAGTAATATTCTCCATCATTTTCATAAGTAACAAGATAATTTTGTGTATGTTTTGTATAATTATGGGAATATGTGAATTTCAAAAAAATTTTCAATATACATACATTTGGTGAATATAGTACTTACTAATTCTGCCAAGTGTTGTTTTATTATCCTGACTTTTTAATTTTTTTTTGCATTTTGGTTGAGCTATATATGATTGAAAAATTTATTTGAAAATGTATTGTTTAAAAACATTGAACTATTTTAATGGGTCAGTGGCAAGATAAAAACAAGTTAGCTCCAAAAATGCCAAAAACTGATAAAGACTTTACATACCTATATATCAATACTTTGTATATTTGAGAAGCTGAAGAACAGGTTCACAGTCTTGAAACATACACAGGTATTGTCACTAGACATAAAACATTGAAGCTGTAAAAGAAAGGAAAGGTCATATATCGCAGTAAGGTTAATGTGAATAGGTAGTTCAGTATTTATTTTATAGGGTCAGAAATTATCACAGGGTATTAACTATATTGCAAATGACTGTTAGTAAAAAATTCTCCAAGGGTGTCTTGCATTTCTGTGTATCTTGGGAGTGAGGTACTAACTGCCCTTTGTTCTTAAAAACCTTTAAAAGATTTTTGTATAGCAAACATCCTTAGGAGATAGAGATAGTATCTTCCTCCAGAGTAGAGGGCAGACATGATACCTGCCCATTTATATATAAAGGTTTCAGAATCTCCAAGTTCAGAGTTCTTCTGTAATGCAACTCTCGGACGCATTGCTCTGTGGAAAATGAAGCTGGAGGAACCAGCACAAGAAAATGCTGATACTCTGGTTATTGCTATCGCTGTAAATAACAAAATCCTTTATTTTTGACTCAGGAATCACATGAGTCTGGGACAGCATTCACATCACTATGGCGAGCTAGCTGGTTACCTAGAAAGTGGAGATCCTTTAAAGTCCTTCACAATGATCGTTAGTAGGAAAAAGGTGCAAGTAAAGTACCCTGAAAGTAAAGAAACCCTTACTGCAAGACTACGTAATCATATCTTACAGTAATCAAATAGCAGGTATATCAATTTTCATATGGTACAAAACTTACATACTTGTTACAATATGTGTCCTATTTTTTTAGTAGCTTAGTTCTATATATATATATATATAATTCTTAGCAATGCTACAGAAGATTTAATGCAAAAATCTGCTGAAATGTGTATTTTAGGGGTTTATATTATAATGCTTATCAAATTTGAAATATGTTTTATCTAAGTGATGAGGGATCTACTCCACATTAGTTGTTGATTGAAAAGATGTGAGTTATAGGGTGTTTAGAATATTACAGTACTTTCAAGCAGATGTGATACTGGTTATAGAATGAAATAAACTATGTTAGCCTGTTCTCTTTTGATGAGCACCTTTTCCCTTTTATCCCTGATCATCACACATTTCTCACATTAGTTGTTATTCTTCTCTTCCAAACATACTAATACATACTCAAGTTTTTCCCTTAAAGAAAAATATGGTTTGATTTTTCCTGGAAACTTTATATTTTAAATGGACTTTCTGAAGAAATTTTTTTAAAAAATCTTTAGGGGCCTCTTTAATCAAGCCAGGATGGTAGAATTCCAGGTAGTGAGAATGAAACTTTCCAGCATATATCATGACTGACACCAGTCATTATAGTCCTTACTCCAGTCCACAGAGGCTGTTGCTCTGTCTCTTGGGCTCATAAGTACATAAATTATGTAAAAAAAAAATCAACATGGTAGGTTTAACAAACCTACCTATTTGGAATCAGAAGACCTGGCTACAAGTTTTACTCCAAGACTTAGTAGTTGGATAAACTGGGGAAAGTTACTGAATTGCTCTGAGCATCTTTTCCTTGATTTATAAAATAGGGAAACAATAACCAAAATTCCCTGTCATGGTTGTTTTGAGGATCAAACTAAATGACATGCCTGAATGTTCTTATAAATAATTAAGTTACACACAAATATAACTAGGAAATACATGAATGAGCAAATAACTCTTGGGGCAGAATTGAATAATCTATGTATTTTAATACTTGCCAAGGTCTCTATAAGTTTATATCACTTAATAAGTCTGAAGGTTTATCAGCATCACACATTTAATATTATTATTTGATAGCCAGTTCTGCACTGTGGACATGCTGAAAATTCTTATTTTATGATTTAAGCAAAAGATGCCAATGTCTGATTACTCTTCACTGTTGGCCCTTGATGAAGTTTCTCTAATAAATATGAATTTACTCTAATAAAGTTACTTTTGAACAATAACCCTAGACATAGCCTAGTAAAAATTGCTAAGTTTGGGGATGAAGAAAAATCCTTATAGACATCCAGACAGGAACAAAAAAAGACACCTGAAAACATAAAAACATAGTGGCTGGATATATCTGCTTCACAATACAAAATTCCAGAACATAATCTGAAATATAAAGTTTTCATAGGGCAAAAATATAATCTAAGAATTCTGTAGAAAACCAGATAGTTAACAATTTGTGAGAAATACAGAAATTACACATTCTCTAATATGTAAGTGCTTGAAAAAAAATTATTAGTTATGACTAAAAGTGAATAAATTAAACTCTACATTTAAAAACTAAAATTTGTATCTTGAGTTAAAATATATTTCTATATAGAAGAAAGTTAAATAAGTAACAGCAGAGGTAGAGTGCTTAAATAAGCCAGTACAAATCCATATAATTTAATGTCACCCAACTATAAAAAAATCACATTGAAAAATATTTAATAATACTGGTTAGAAAGTTTATAGAATAATATTTAATGATAAAAGTAGAAAACAAAACTAAAGATGGATATCATCTCATTTCTGTTAAATATATTAGGCATAAAGAAGGCAGGGAAAATATCTGTTTGATGACAGTAGTAATTGCTAGGTGGCATGATTATGCATAATTGTAAATTTTATGTTACTTTCAAGGTAATGTTTAATATCTAATATTCTATAATGGCCTTATTTTACTTTTATAATCAGAAATTAAGGAAAGGAACATAAGAGAACTATTGACAAATCCTGCAAAAAGTAAGCATAAGAAGAGTGGGTCTGCAAAAGAGAATGAGAAAAAACAAAAGATGGAAGAGAAATTGCCAAGGAAGGAGACGATCTGCAGATAAAGCAAACAGCTAACAGTCCAAATACTGCACTGCAATCAAATAAGATGAGGATGAAAAAAATCTACTGGGAAAGTGTAATTGAAAGAGTCATGGGTGGACTTCTCAACAGTAGTCCCAGGCCTTTGCCAGGGTTCTTTGCCAGACTCTTGGCTGCTGTAGCTTGAAGAGTGAATGGAGGAAGAAATCATCATTCATTCTTTTGAGGAACTTGTCTTTGGAAAGGAGAAAAATTGGGTTTTGGCTAGAAAGTATTAAAACTAAAGCTTTTTTATTGTCGTTGTCCTTTGTTTGTATTTTAAGGTATGAAAAGTTAGGCAAGAATTGAATAATGTTACCATAGTAGTTAAAAGCAAAGAGTTTGGAATCAGGTGAACCAGACTTGAATTTGGGTTTCAGGAAGATTGTAATATACAGGGGAACATACAGTAGATGCCATGGATTGTTACTGGAAACTTTAGTTAATTTGTTAATTTAAAATATGAATTTAAATGGGGAGTAATGAAGTATAACACATATTTTTAAAGTTTATTTTAACTTAATGTATATAAGGGCACATTTTTCATCAAATTCTACATATAGATCGAAGCCTTTATTTAGTTCTTCAAATGGCTTTTTGGAATAAATGATGCTCATAACATATCATTTATAATTTCCAGTTGTGAGGTCTTTAAAGTGGAAATTAAATGTAAAGTCTTTAGGAAACATAAGCTTTGTCAAACCGTTACAGATTGTTTCTGTCCACGTCTAATTTAACTACAATTTATAATTTAACTTCTTCAAGACTTTTCAAAGCATTAAGTTTAATTTTCCTAGAAACAAATTGGGGTGTTTGTTGTTACTGTTTATTTTTTTTTCCACACACACCTAAATGACTTACATAATTATTTAATTTTAAAATGACAACAAGTGAAACTGAATAAAATAACTTTGGGCAAACTCAACTGACTCGGTAAACTACAACTAAGTTGGAGGACACAGGAGTGCACGAGGGTACAGGAGCGTGGCCAGCAGCCTAGAGCACTGGGTGCTTTTTACAGAGGAATGGAGTGCTTGTTACCAGCAGTTTGGGTAACTTGAGGTGGGTTAAGAGAGTCTACTGTACAGAAACCAAAGTGAGCAAACAATAGAGCAAGGTTCTAATCCTGAAAATAAATCTGTACATTGAAAAGTGTATAACAGAGAAGATATGTTTCTTATCAAAAGTCCAGTAGTAAAAGAATAACATCATAATTAACTGTAAATCATACATCTTAATGATATGCAATGTGAGACTTTCCTAAGTATAAAATGGTAACAACAACAACAAAACTGAAAGCACATACACCAGATATTGGAACATTATTTGCAATAAATATTTATTTTACAAGAAATAAAATTTTGAGTGCTTTCTTTGGCTGGAGGTTAAAGGGATATAATTTTAGGAGGAATCTTTAAAGAGGTAGATTGAGAATCAGGGTTTTGGTGATTTTTATTTTTGAGAAACTGATGTTGAAATTTAGTTTTTTGCTATTTTCATTTCTCAATTGTAAAATTCCATGAAACAAACTGGACAGTAGATCAAGTTATACAAATCTCTGCTATGATTGAAATCAAGATCATTTTGTTAAAACTGGCTAGTTTTACTTGCTGTAAGTGCTTAGGAAAATGAGGAGAGATGTATATTCCATGAATGTGGGGTGAATACACACCTCATAGGGCTGACTACTGAGGCATGTCCACAAAGCAGATTTCTGAGCCAATATAAAGAAGTCAGTGACCAGAAGCACTTTCCAGAACAAGTGGTAGGCCAGAGTGGAAATTAAGGCATCAGCTGGGGAATAAAGAGAAACAGTAGAGAGCCAGAGAAACTGAGTGATTGGTTTGCCAAACTGGGAAATCTAGAGCAGGAAGCAGATTGCTGAGACAAAAAGAGATCAGGCTGAGACAGATGGAGGTAGGGGAGCTCAAGGGCCAGTTTCCAGTCTTGTGAACACTGAGCACCATTACTACATTTCTGTTTTCTGTGGTCTATACTTCCTTTTTCTGGAATCGTCCCACTGGGTCCGAAGGTGGAGTTTGTGCTTATGGCTACTTTCAGACAAGTCTCCCTTTCTCCTTCTTGAAGTGTCCCACATCATCACAGCACATCTTCTACCCCTCATTTTTACTGTCTGCTATTCCTCAGGATGTTCTTTCTCAAATTTCAATAATTTATCTCAATTTATTATTTATTCTATCCAATAATAATGTCTTCTTAGTTTAGACCATCTCAGTATTTCAGCAAGGATGAGACTAGGGTGAGGCAAACACAAAATTTAAAGAGACACTCAGTCTTAGGGTCATGCCAATTTGCTGTCATTACCAGTAATTTCAGCTCTTTGATAACCTCAATATCCTTTCCAACAACACTTTGGTACCCTTGTTCCAGTAATTCTTCAACCCTGCCAATTGATTATTCCCACTAACTTAATTTGCCCCTTGTCCCCTTGATCCCTTCACTTATACTACTGTCTCCCTCAGTCTCCTTAGGCAGCATGCCCCAGAGCATTCAACATCTCCTGGATTCTTTCCTTTTCTCTTCTTCCTCCTTTCAGCCTCTCTTTTCTCTTTAGGGAATCCTTCTGTCATGTGTTGTTATTTCCAGCCTACCTGCAGGATCTGGAGCCTCCAACCTCATCGGGCATCTCTTTTCTTAGGTACACCCTCATCTCTGGGAATTTTTCCTTCACAGTAACGTTTACACAGTTCACAGAAACATTAGAAATTGCTTACAGTTTAAGTCTGCTTTTCCTCAAATCAGAGAATGACTTTTGCGACCTTGTGGCAGGAAAGAGTTAGTTTGGGAGCATTTCTATTGGGTTGGACAAAAAGTTCGTTTGGTTTTTTTTCCATAAGATGGCTCTAGTAGCTCTTAATTGTCCTTAACTTAATTTGAAACAATTTTGTTAGATTGTATTGTGACAGCTGTAATATCAGTGTGCATTAAAAAAAAAACTTGTCAAAATTGGTGAATTTTTGTGTAGCCATTTTAATATTGAAGAGGGAAGGACAAAAGCAACATGTTCAGCATATTATGCTTTATTATTTCAAGCAAGGTAAAAACACAACTGAAACACAAAAAAGAAAAAAAATTTATGCAGTGTATGGAGAAGGTGCTGTGACAGATCAAACGTGTCAAAAAAAGTGGTTTGTGAAGTTTTGTGCTGGAGATTGCTCACTGGACGATGCTCCATGGTCGGGTAGACCAGTTGAAGTTGATAGTGACCAAATCGAGACATTAATTGAGAACAATCGACGTTATACCACGCAGGAGACAGCTGACATACTCAAAATATCCAAATCAAGTGTTGAAAATTATTTGCACCAGCTTGGTTATGTTAATGGCTTTGATGTTTGGGTTCCACATAAGTTAAGTGAAAAAAACCTTTTTTGACTGTATTTCCACATGCAATTCTCTATTGAAATGTAACAAAACTGTTCCGTTTTTAAAAACAAATTATGATGGGCGATGAAAAGTGGTTACTGTATAATAATGTGGAACAGAAGAGATCGTGGAACAAGCGAAATGAACCACACCAAAGACCGGTCTTCATCCAAAGAAGGTGATGTTGTGTAATGGTGGGATTGGCTGGGAGTCCTCTAGAAGATGGAATTACGAAGTTGCCTGAAAAATGGCAGAAGGTAGTAGAACAAAATGGTGAATATGTTTTTCAACAAAGTTCTTGGTGAAAATGAAAAATATTTCTTTTGGTTTTACTTAAAAACCAATGGAACATTTTGGCCAATCCAATACATTAACGTTGCAGTTGTATGTTAATGTAAAATTATGTTTTAATCAGGTATTTAAAGATTATTGGAAAAAAGTGATGGTAGGATCTTTGTTACTATTACTGTTGTGTTATATTTGAGTCTCAGGCAAGCACTCATCTTCATACATTTAACAAATTGCATGAATATGGTCTATTGCTGAGATTAGTGCTCTGTTTGTATGAACAGAGATACTAATTTCTGAATTATGTCATGGCTAACGAAACCCCAGTTTCTTGTACATGTAGAACTTAATCATCAGAAGCATAAATGATTTTACTATACTTCCCTCAAACTTTACATTTGTTTTATTCCTCTTCCAGTCCCAAATACTTATTTATACTCTGTATCCACATCCTTATGATATTTCTGCATAATGAAAACAGCAATATCAGTAGCTCTACCACTTTACTGAGTTTAGCCAACAGCAGAATATCTAATATATTAACAACAATATACTACTGGTTGTTATCAAAATCCTGCCAATATATCTTATAGCTACTATTTCAAGCATTTTTAAATTTGTATTTATACCACACTTATACATATTTTTACACCAACTCTCACTTAGGAAGCAACCGTACAACCATAGTAAAATCATCAAAAGTTCACCAATGCTTTTTTGTATAATATAAGCAACTATAGTTTCTATCATCTAATTATGTATTTTAATAGCAAACTTACATTTTACGTACTTCAGTTGTGCTTGCTATCTTTTATCTTTCCAAACAACATATCCTGAATTGCCACAGTCTCTTTCCAAAACGGACTCTTACATCCTCCATGATATGGGAAGAGGGCAGGAGCAGAAATCTGGGTGGTGCCACATAAGAAGATGAGCCACAGACAAAGGAGCTCATTTCATGACACAAGAAGGAGACTTCAGAGTAGGCAGAAAGAAGAGGCTGCCAGGAGTCTTTTTAAAGCAATTTTCCTGGACCATTTAATACAAAAGGAAACCAAGATCGGTGCTGTAGAAGAAAATAATTATCAGCAGATAGGGTTCTCGGTATCATTCTTTTCATCCTAGCACATTTTTGATGTTCCACAGCATTTTTATTGTCCTGTGGATTTTTAAAGATACCAGTCTGCTTCTGAGAGTATGACTTCTCTCCTGGTCATCAGGAGGCAGTGGTGGAAGTAAACATTGAGTCAGGGATAGCGCTCAGAACTGCAGCCAGGTCCCAGCTGCACTTGTTGGATAAATATAGTTCACTACGTTCTAGAGGAATCTGCCCCAGCATTGGCTGCGATGATTCATAATACCTAAGGTGTATAAAACCTTGTCAAATTCTTTTTGTAACAAGATGTAAACTTTTCCCATTTAGGATACTCTATCTAGGATAAAATTTGATGCTCATAAATGTTGGGCAAAGGGCTCCACATGGAGCTCAGGATCCTGCCTGTCCTACTTAGAGCACTGGGAAAACATCTTTCCAGACGGCAAGAGTTGTAGGTGAAAGCCATGGAGTTTTCTATCATCAGGGTTTCTAATATGGCTGAATAAGCTAGAGGAGATCAAGAAAATATCTTGCTAAGAAGAGCTCTCCAAGAGTTCATACTAGTTTTTAGTGTGATCTGACAGCTGGTCTGAACCATGTTCCTATAGATAATTATTTATAGTAAAATTGCAGATGTGGGTAAGGTGAATTACATGGCCTAAAAACTATAGAAACAACAGAATGGGATATTTTGAGTTGAGGTTTAGACTGTGTTAATAAAATAAAACATGATAGTTGGCAAAGTAACCTATCCATACTATCATTATGAATGTAGTACTGCAGGAACTGCTCTTGCATGCATGCTATTTATACAGTAAAGCTGACCTTTAGATGGGGATTGTTATTCAAACAGCAGAAGTACTTTGGTGTGAAGGTTGTTAAAAAGTAGAGAGCACTAGATATCCAAGGTGCAGGATACTTGGTTTTGTCAGCTGATGTGGGAGGGAAACCAATTTCTTTAGGTTATATCCTGCTGGTGGTACAGTATTCCTTTAAACAGCCCTTTCCTGTTCCACTGTAATCAGGCTACATTCCATTCCCCTGCCCTCTCCTCCCCAGTGCTGGCTTTTGTCTTTTGAAAGGTCCAACCCAAGCATCACCTCCACCTCTTCCTCTTTATCTTAGTTGTCCGCCCATCAACTTTTTATTCCTCTTAAACCTCTGCCTGTCTTTCAAATTCACTGCACACAATTGCTTTCTATTTCATAAGCTACGTTCTATAGAATGCATTTCTTTGCCCAAAAGGAAGGACTGAAGTAGCACCCTTGTGATAGGAAAAAGGCACTGGTGAGTAAAATGATGGAGCTGCAGGGTTGCACTGTTGCACTAAGAGGTAAGAGCTGTTATTAGAAGCTCTATTAACAATAGCAATACAGAAAATAAAGGTAATGAATGAGAATGTAAGAAACTCTGAACTGGTTCAAAATTTATATGTATGTATATATGTATGTATGTATCTATCTATGTATTATCCATCTATCTATCTATGTATTTACCTATCTGTCTATCTATCTATCTATCCATGTTTCTATCTATATATATTTTGAACGAGTTCAGAGTTTCTTGCACTCTTATTCATTAATTTCATTTTTCATACTGATAGATATAGATATAAATGATATAGATATAGAGCTAGAGAGGCACTATTGTCTACCGTACTGGGTTGAAAATTTAGGCATCATAATTTTTTCAATAAATGAAAATTCATCAATTGGCTTTATAATGTGTAAATAATCAAAATTTTCCAAAATTTAACTTGTTCTACCAGGATTCTTCCACATAAAAATGTTTTTACATTTCAAAAGGCAAACCTATATATTTGTCTTCATACCATTTATTTGAATTTTTCACCAAAGTGCTGAAATTTGAAGTATTCCAATTGAAGTCAATTTGGAATAATCTGAGCACTTTGGTTAAGTTAGTATGAAAGGCATTATTCCAGATAAATTTTTCCAGAAAGGATTTTGATATTTTTTCTCAATTCAGACTCAGATTAATCTAAGAAACATAATGTTGGCAAAGTAATTTAATTGATTTGGACTCAGACATTATTCTTTCTTGTCTCCTATAATTTTTACTTATTTATCATTTAAGTAATAAATGTCTATGATTTAATAAATTTAGAATAATTAATTTAATAAATTTAGAATATATCTAATTTAAGAGTAATAAAAGGAGAGTATCCAGGATGCTAAAACAATAAGGTCTGGTGCTAAAGTTATATTGTTTTAATGTTTCCTAGAGCATGAAAAGTGAATGTGTATATGCATGACCCTCAACAAAGTAACAGAATAAAACATCACATCCAAAACAAGTTAGACAAAAATGATTTAATTTCACACCAGTCCAGGATTATTAAAAACTCACAGCCAACACCTTATGATCACCACATTCAGCATCATATACATCCTATAAAGATGGTAAGCATCAGGCCATGCTGAGTAATGTAAAAGACTTGCTGGAAGCACAGCTTTCTAAGAGACGTCTGAAGATGTAAGCACAAGATTCCTGCTTCACTAGAGAGCACTAATGACTAAACTCCCATCACTGAAACTTTGACATAGACAATTTAACTTTGTATCCATCTCCTCAATATACCTTAACCATTTCACTGAAGAAGCAGGAGTTCTACTAATACGTATGGGGATGAATATAGCATCTTTAATAGAGAAGATGCGTCAGTCTTTTGTCTCATGATAGTATCTGACCAAAAATATAGAAGTAGATTACAAAATCGTTAATATTAACTTTTTTTAATTTTTAAACTCCAACATAGCACCATAAGACTTCAAAGTTGAAAACAATGTCCACACCAGGAGAGGAAAAATGATCAATACAACTGTGTGGGATGTGGTGTCATTTCACTGGTCAAAATGCTGATGTGATATCAGCCAGAGTTACTTAATGCTCTCTCCTCTACCAAATATCAATTGTGTGTTCCCTTAGGTTCACCAGAAATCTTACAGGAATCATCCAGTTTTTAGATACCAAAGAAATCCAGAAATCAATACCCAGGTTATTATGCCATTATCAAAAAACTACAAAACCACTGGGTAGAAGTCATGCCGAAAGGTATTAAATATATTATATTTCAGTAACACACAACTAAAATAAAATAACAATTTAAAAGTTTCCAACTAAAATAATTTTTTAAACTTTGATTTTCATTCATTTTATGCTGAATTTATTCCCAGAACATAAGCTTTTGCTTCTTCTATTTCTTCAGGGATATTGTCTTCTGAGCAACCTCATCTTGATTTAAGAACAATTGGTTAGACCAGAGAGCAGACAGCAGAAGCAAGAAGAACTATAATCCTACAGCCTGTGGAATGAAAACCACATTCACAGAAAGATAAAAAAAATGAAAAGGCGGAGGACAATGTACCAGAAGAAGGAACAAGACAAAACTACAGAAAAACAACTAATGAAGTAGAAATAGGCAACCTTCCAGAAAAAGAATTCAGAATAATGAAAGTGGATGATCCAGGACCTTGGAAAAAGAATGGAGACAAAAACCAAGAAGATACAAAAAATGTTTAACAACGACCTAGAAGAATTTAAGAACAAACACCTAGAAGAACTAAAAAACAGAGATGAACAATACAATAACTGAAAGGAAAAATACTCTGGAAGGAATCAATACCAGAATAACTGAGGCAGAAGAGCAGATAAGTGACCTGGAAGATAGAATGGTGCAATTCACTGCTGTAGAACAGAATAAAGAGAAAAGAATGAAAGAAATGAAGATAGCCTAAGAGACCTCTGGGACAACATTAAATGCACCAACATTCACATTATAGGGGTCCCAGAAGGAAAAGAGAGAGAGAAAGAATCCAAGAAAATATTTGGAGAGATTAGAGTCAAAAACTTCCCTAACATGGGAAAGGAAATAACCACCCAGGTCTAGGAAGTGCAGAGAGTCCCAGGCAGCATATCCAAGGATAAACATGCCAAGACACATAGTATTCAAACTGACAAAAATTAAAGACAAAGAAAAATAACTAAAAGCAACAAGGAAAAAATGAAAAATAACATACTAGGGAATCCCCATAATGTTAACAGCTGATTTCTCAGCAGAAACTCTACAAGCCAGAAGGGAGTGGCATGATATATTTAAAGTGATGAAAGGGAAGAACCTGCAACCAAGATTACTCTACCTGGCAAGGATGTCATTCAGATTGGATGGAGAAAGCAAAAGCTTTAAAACAAGCAAAAGTTAAGAGAATTCAGCACCACCAAACCAGCTCTACAACAAATGTTAAAGGAACTTCCCTAACTGGGAAACACAAGAGAGGAAAAGGACCTACAAAACAAAAACAAAACAATTAAGAAAATTGTAATGTGAATATACATATCGATAATTACCTTAAATGTAAATGGATTAAATTCTCCAACCAAAAGACATAGACTGGCTGAATGGATACAAAAACAAGACCCAAACATATGCTAGCTACAAGAGAACCACTTCAGACGTAGGGACACACACAGACTGAAAGTGAGGGGATGGAAAAAGATATTCCATGCAAATGGAAATCAAAAGAAAGCTGGAGTAGCAATACTTGTATCAAATAAAATAGACTTTAAAATAAAGAAAGTTACAAGAGACAAGGAAGGACACGACATATTGATCAAGGGAACAATCCAAGAAGAAGATATGACAATTGTAAATATTTATGCACCCGATATAGGAGCACCACAATACCTAAGACAAATGCTAAGAGATATAAAAGAGGAAATCAACAGTAACACAGTAATAGTGGGGAACTTTAACACCTCACTTACACCAATGGAAAGATCATCCAGACAGAAAATTAATTAGGAAACCCAAGTTTTAAAGGACATAATAGACCAGATATATTTAATTGATATTTATAGAAAACAGCTACGCTTTCTTCTCAAGTGTACATGGCACATTCTCCAGGATAGATCACATCCTGGGTCACAACACAAGCCTGTTCCATTGATCAATATTTCTGTTTTTATGCCAGTACCATACTGTCTTGATTACTGTAGCTTTGTACTTTAGTGTGAAGTCAGGGAGCATGATTCCTCCAGCTCCATTATTCTTTCTCAAGATTGCTTTGGCTATTCGGGGTCTTTTGTGTTTCCATACAAAATTGTGAAATTTTTGTTCTAGTTCTGTGAAAAATGCCATTGATAGTTTGATAGGAATTGCGTTGAATATGTAGATTGCTTTGGGTAGTATAGTCATTTTCACAATGTTGATTCTTCCAATCCAAAAACATGGTATATCTCTCCAACTGTTTGTATCATCTTTAATTTCTTTTATCAGTCTCTTATAGTTTTCTGCATATAGGTCTTTTGTCTTCTTAGGTAGGTTTATTACTAGGTATTTTATTCTTTTCGTTGCAATGGTAAATGGGAGTGTTTCCTTAATGCCTCTTTCAGATTTTTCATCATTAGTGTATAGGAATGCAAGAGATTTCTGTGCATTAATTCTGTACCCTGCTACTTTACCAGATTCATTGATTAGCTCTTGTAGTATTCTGGTAGCATATTTAGGATTCTCTGTGTATGGTATCACGTCATCTGCAAACAGTGACAGTTTTAATTTTTTAATTCTTCTTTTCCAGTTTAGATTGCTTTTATTTCTTTTTCTTCTCTGATTCCTGTGGCTGAAACTTCCAAAACTATGGTGAAAGTGGGCAACCTTGTCTTTTCCCTGATCTTAGTGGAAATGGTTTCAGTTTTTCACCATTGAGAATGATGTTGGCTGTGTGTTTGTCATTTATGACCTTTATTATGTTGAGTTAAGTTCCCTCTATGCCTACTTTCTGGAGGATTTTTATCATAAATTGATGTTGAATTTTGTCAAAAGGTTTTTCTGCATCTATTGAGATGATCATATGGTTTTTATTCTTTAATTTGTTAATATGGTGTATCACATTGATTGATTTGTGTATACTATAGAATACTTGCATTCCTGGGATAAACCCCACTTGATCATGGTGTATAATCCTTTTAATGTGCTGTTGGATTCTCTTTGCTAGTATTTTGTTGAGGATTTTTGCATCTAGGTTCATCAGTGATATTGGTCTGTAGTTTTCTTTTTTTGTGACATCTTTGTCTGGTTTTGGTATCAGGGTGATGGTGGCCTCACAGAATGAGTTTGGGAGTGTTCCTCCCTCTGGTATATTTTGAAAGAGTCTGAGAAGCATAGGTGTTAGCTCTTCTCTTAATGTTTGATAGAATTTGCCTGTGAAGCCATTTGGTCCTGGGCTTTTGTTTGTTGGAAGATTTTTAATCACAGTTTCAATTTCAGTGCTTATAATTTGTCTGTTTATATTTTTTATTTCTTCCTGGTTCAGTCTCTGGTGGTTGTGCTTTTCTAAGAATGTGTCCATTTCTTCCAGGTTGTCCTTTTTTTTTTTTTTTTTTTTTTTTTGCGGTACACAGGCCTCTCACTGTTGTGGCCTCTCCCGTTGTGGAGCAACAGGCTCTGGATGCACAGGCTCAGCAGCTATGGCTCACGGGCATAGCCGCTCCACAGCATGTGGGATCTTCCTGGACCAGGACACAAACCCGTGTCCCCTGCATTGGCAGGCAGACTCTCAACCACTGCGCCACCAGGGAAGCCCCCCAGGTTGTCCATTTTATTGGTATATAGTTACTTGTAGTAATCTCATGTGATCCTTTGTATTTCTGCAGTGTCGGTTGTTATTTCTTTTTAATTTCTACTTTTATTGATTTGAGCCTTCTCCTTTTTTTTCTTCATGAGTCTGGCTAATGGTTTAACACTTTTATTTATCTTCTTAAATAACCAGATTTTATTTTTATTGATCTTTGCTATCATTTCCTTTTTTTTTCATTTATTTCCAATCTGATCTTTATGATTTCTATCCTTTTGTTAACTTTGGGGTTTTTTGTTCTTCTTTCTGTAATTGGTTTTTGTGTAAGGTTAGGTTGTTATTTGAGTGGTTTCTTGAGTTAGGATTGTATTGCTATAAACTTCCCTCTTAGAACTGCGTTTGCTACATTCCATAGATTTTGGGTCATCGTGTTTTAATTGTCATTAGCTTCCAGATACTTTTTGATTTCTCTTTGATTTCTTTAGTGATCTCTTGGTTATTTTGTAGCATATTGTTTAACATCCATGTGTTTGTATTTTTTACAGATTTTTTCCTGTAATTGATATCGAGTCTCATAGCATTGTTTTCAGGAAAGATACTTGATAGGATTTCAATTTTCTTAAATTTACCAAGGCTTGATTTGTGACCCAAGATATGATGTATCCTGGAGAATGTTCCATGAGCACTTGAGAAGAAAGTGTATTCTGTTGTTTTTGGATCAAATGTCCTATAAATATCAATTAAGTCCATCTTGTTATGTGTCACTTAAAGCTTCTGTTTCCTTATTTATTTTCATTTTGGATGATCTGTCTATTGGTGAAAGTGGGGTGTTAAAGTCCCCAACTATGATTGCATTACTGTCGGTTTCCCCTTTTATGGCTGTTAGCATTTGCCTTAGGTATTGTGGTGCTCCTTTGTTGGGTGTGTAAATATTTATAATTATTATATATTCTTGCATTGATCTCTTGAGCATTATGTAGTGTCTTTCTTTGTCTTTTGTATTAGTCTTTGTTTTAAAGTCTATTTTGTCTAATATGAGAATTGCTACTCCATCTTTGTTTTGATTTCCATTTGCATGGAATATCCTTTTCCATCCTCTCACTTTCAGTCTGTATGTGTCCCTAGGTCAGAAGTGGGTGTCTTGTAGACAGCATTTGTATAGGTCTTGTTTTTGTATCCATTCAGCCAGTCAATGTGTTTTGATTGGAGCCTTAAACCATTTATATTTAAGGTAGTTATCTCTATGTATGTTCCTATTACCATTTTCTTAATTTTTCTGGGTTTGTTATCGTAGGTCTTTTCCTTCTCTTGTGTTTCCTGCCTAGAGAAGTTTCTTTAGCATTTGTTGTAAAGCTGATTTGGTGGTGCTGAATTCTCTTAGCTTTTGCTTGTTTGTAAAGTTTTTAATTTCTCCGTCTAATATGAATGAGATTCTTGCTGGGTAGCATAATCTTGGTTGTAGTTTTTTCCCTTTCATCACTTTAAATATGTCATGCCACTCCATTCTGGCTTCCAGAGTTTCTCCTGAGAGATCAACTGTTAACCTTATGGGGATTTCCTTGTACGTTATTTGTTGTTTTCCCCTTGATGCTTTTAATACTTTTACTTTGTAGTTACTTTGTGATAGTTTGATTAATATGTAGTTACTTTGTGATAGTTTGATTAATATGTAGTTACTTTGTGATAGTTTGATTAATATGTAGTACTTTGTGATAGTTTAATATGTGTCTTGGTGTGTTTCTCCTTGGATTTATCCTGTATGGGACTCTCCGCACTTCCTGGACTTGATTGACTATTTCCTTTCCCATATTAAGGAAGTTTTCAACTATAATCTCTTCAAATATTTTCTCAGTGCCATTGTTTTTCTCTTCTTCTTCTCAGACCCCTATAATTTGAATGTTGGTATGTTTAATATTATCCCAGAGGTCTCTGAGACTGTCCTCATTTCTTTTCATTCTTTTTTCTTTTTCTGCTCTGCAGTAGTTACTTCCACTACTTTATTTTCTAGGTCAATTATCCCTTCTTCTCCCTCAATTATTCTGTTCTTGATACCTTCTAGAGAACTTTTAATTTCATTTATTGTGTCATTCATCATTTTTGTTTGCTCTTTAGTTTTCTAGGTCCTTGTTAAATGTTTCTTATATTTTCTCCATTTTATTTCCAAGATTTTGGATCATCTTTACTATCATTACTGTGAATTCTTTTTCAGGTAGACTGCCTATTTCCTCTTCATTTGTTTGGTCTGGTGGGTTATTACCTTGCTCCTTCATCTGCTGTGTATTTCTCTGTCTTCTCATTTTGCTTAACTTACTGTGTTTGGGGTCTCGTTTTCACAGGCTGCAGGTTCATAGTTCCCATTGTTTTTTTGTGTGTGCCCCCAGTGGGTAAGGTTGGTTCAGTGGGTTCTGTAGGCTTCCTGTTGGAAGCAACTGGTGCCTATGTTCTTGTGGATGTGGCTGGATCTTTTCTTTCTTGTGGGCAGGACCGCATTCAGTGGTGTGTTTTGGGGTGTCTGTGACCTTATTATGATTTTAGGCACCCTCTCTGCTAATGGGTTGTGTTGTGTTCCTGTCTTGCTAGTTATTTGCCATAGTGTGTCTAGCACTGTAGCTTGCTGGCCATTGAGTGAAGCTAGGTCTTAGCCTTGAGATGGAGATCTCTGGGAGAGCTTTTGCCATCTGATATTATGTGGAGCCAGGAGGTCTCTGGTGGACCAATGTCCTGAACTTGGCTCTCCTACCTCAGAGGCTCAGGCCTGACACCAGGCCGGAGCTCCAAGACCCTGTCAGCCACACAGCTCAGAAGCAAAGGGAGAAGAAATAGAAAGAAAGAAAGAAAGAAAGAAAGAAAGAAAGAAAGAAAGAAAGAAAGAAAGAAAGAAAGAAAGGGAGGGAGGGAGGGAGGGAGGGAGGGAGGGAGAAAGAAAGAAAGAAAGAAAGAAAGAAAGAAAGAAAGAAAGAAAGAAAGAAAGAAAGAAAGAAAGAAAGAAGAAAGAAGGAGGGAGAAAGAAAGAAAGAAAAAAAGAAAGAAAGAGAGAAAGAAGGAAATAAAGAAAAGTTATTTAAATAAAAAATAAATTATTAAAAAATTAAAATGTAATTTATAAAAAAGAAAGAGAGAAAGAGAGAGCAGCCAAACCTAAAAACAAATCCAACAGTGATAAGAAGCACTAAAAACTATACAAAAAGAAAAACAAACAAACAGAAAAAACAGACAGAGAAAACCCTTGGACAAATGGTAAAAGCAAAGCTATACAGAAAAAAATCACACAAAGAAGCATACACACTCACAAAAAGAGAAAAAAGAAAAAGAAAATATATATCTATATATTAAAAAAAAAAAGGAAGAGAGCAAATCTACAGTTGCTTCCAAAGTCCACCCTCTCAATTTTGAGATGATTCGTTGTTTGTTCAGGTATTCCACAGATGCAGGGTACATCAAGTTGATTGTGGAGATTTAATCCACTGCTCCTGAGGCTGCTGGGAGAAATTTCCCTTTCTCTTCTTTATTGGCACAGGTCCTGGGGTTCAGCTTTGGATTTGGCCCCACCTCTGCATGTATGTTGCCTGAGGGCATCTGTTCCTGCCCAGACAGGATAGGATTAAAGCAGCAGCTGATTAGGAGGCTCTGGCTCACTCAGGTCAGGGGGAGGGTGGTGTACAGCATGTGGGGCTAGCACCGCATGTGATCACCACCTGTGATGGCAGAGGTTGACGTGACATTGCCACAGCCTGAGGAGCGCCATGTGTTCTCCCGGGAAAGTTGTCCCTGGATCTCGGGACCCTGGCAGTGGCGGGCTGCACAGACTCCCAGTGGAGTGTGGGTAGTGACACAAACTTGCACACAGGATTCTTGGTGGCAGCGGCAGCAGCGTTAGCGCTTCATGCCCATCTCTGGGGTCTGAGCTGATAGCCATGGCTCGCGCCTGTCTCTGGAGCTCGCTTAGGCACTGCTCTGCCTTCTGTGGGCACACTGGGAAGGAATCCCCTTTCTTTGCACCCCCAGAAACAATGGTCACTTGCCTCTTCAGCAGGTCCAGACACTTTCCCCAACTCCCTCCCGGCTAGCTGTGGCGCACTAGCCTCCTTCAGGCTGTGTTCACACAGCCAACCCCAGTCCTCTCCCTGGGATCCGACCTCTGAAGCCCGAGCCTCAGCTCCCAGCCCCCACCCACCCCGGCTGGTGAGCAGACAAGCTTCTCAGGCTGGTGAGTGCTGGTCAGCACTGATCCTCTGTGGGGGAATCTCTCTGCTTTGCCCTCTGCAACCCTGTTGCTGCGCTCTCCTCTGTGGCTACCAAGCTTCCCCCCACCCACCCAACCCCCATCTCTACCAGTGAAGGGGCTTCCTAGTGTATGGAAACTTTTCTTCCTTCACAGCTCCCTCCCAAAGGTGCAGGTCCCATCTCTATTGTTTTGTCTCTGTTTTTTTCTTTTTTCTTTTGCCCTAACCAGGTACATGGGGAGTTTCTTGCCTTTTGGGAAGTCTGAGGTCGTCTGCCAGCATTCAGTAGGTGTTCTGTAGGAGTTGTTCAGTTGTTGGAAGGAAGGTGATCTCCACATCATACTCCTCCACCATCTTGATGATCCCTCTAATCCTCTCCAGAACACTCTTTGACATAAATCACAGCAAGACCCCTTTTGACCCACCTCCTAGAGTAATGGAAATAAAAACAAAACAAAAAAATGGGACCTAATGAAACTTAAAAGTTTTTGCACAGCAAAGGAAACTATAAACAAGATAAAAAGACAAGCCTCAGAATGGGAGAAAATATTTTCAAATGAACCAATGGACAAAGGATTAATCTCCAAAACATATAAATAGCTCATGCAGCTCAATATTAAAAAAACAAAAACCCAATCCCAAAATGGGCAGAAGACCTAAATAGACATTTCTCCAAAGAAGACATACAGATGGCCAAGTGGCACATGAAAAGCTGCTCAACATTACTAATTACTGAAGAAATGCAAATCAAAACTACATTGAGGTATCACCTCACATGGGTCAGAATGGGCATTATCAGAAAATCTACAAACAGCAAATGCTGGAGAGGGTATGGAGAAAAGGGACTCTCTTGCACTGTTAGGGGGAATGTAAATTGATATAGCCACTATGGAGAACAGTATGAAGGTTCCTTAAATAACTAAAAATCGAATTACCATATGACTCAGCAATCCCACTATTGGGCATATACCCAGAGAAAACCATAATTCAAACAGATACATGCACCCCAATGTTCATTGCAGCACTATTTATAATAGCCAGGTCATGGAAGCAAACTATATGCCCCCCAACAGACTAATGTATAAAGAAGATGAGGTACATGGGCTTCCCTGGTGGCACAGTGGTTGAGAGTCTGCCTGCTGATGCAGGGGACACGGGTTTGTGCCCCAGTCCGGGAAGATCCCACATGCCGCGGGGCGGCTGGGCCCATGAGCCATGGCCGCTGAGCCTGCGCGTCCGGAGCCTGTGCTCCGCAGCAGTACATATGTACAATGGAATATTACTCAGTCATAAAAAGGAACGAAATTGGCTCATTTGTAGAGACATGGATGGACCTAGAGACTCTCATACAGAGTGAAGTAAGTAAGAAAGAGAAAAACAAATATCATATATTAACACATATATGTGGAATATAGAAAAATGGTACAGATGAACCGGTTTGCAAGGCAGAAATAGAGAAAAAGATATAGAAAACAAAAGTATGGACAAAAAGGAGGGAAAGTGGGGGGAGGGTTGTTGGTGGTGATGGGATGAATTGGGAGACTGGGAATGACATATATATACTTATATGTATAAAATAGATAACTAATAAGAACCTACTGTATAAAAAGTAAATTAATTAAATTACATTAAAAAAGAAAAATTGGGTTTTCTTTTTTAACTTTTAATTTTATATTGGAGTATAGTTGATTAACAATGTTGCATTAGTTTCAGGTGTACAACAAAGTGATTCAGTTACAAATATACATGTACTATTCTTTTTCAAATTCTTTTCCCAGTCAGGTAGTTACATAATATTGAGCAGGGTTCCCTGTGCTATACAGGTGGTCCTTGTTGGTTATCCATTTTAAATATAGATCAATGAATTCTTTTTCAGTAAGATCATCTCCCTGTTGCAGGGTGAGCTAATGTATGGGTTAATCCACCCATGAGCTCTGTGAATAGGCAGCACACCCTAAGGGGCTTTGTTCACCTGGATGTTCTTAACGATTAGAGAATCTACATCTAAACCATTAAATTCAGTATTATTCTGCGTTTTTAAGCAAGTGCAGCAAAAAGTCAGCACTCTTTTGGGGCCACGGATCCTGTGTCCAGACCCACTGTTTTGTCTGAGCAAACCTACCAACTCCACCACTGTAGTAATGGAATGGTGCACGCTTGCTTTTGTAAAGTGTCATCTTTCAGACACTTGGTGGCTATTCAGATACACATACGCTTGATGGCCTGCGCAGTTTCACAGGTGTTCTTAAAGTGCACACAAAGATTTAAAACTCTTGAAATGCATGATTTTGTGGGATTTTCTCAGTCAAGTGCATAGCAAACAGTTTTCAGATATCACCTTAGTCTACTTGCAGAAAGAGCAGGATGAAATATTTTTGAAAAATATACTTGTAGTATGTCATCAGAAAACTAAAGAAATGGTGTTCCGTTGAGAAGTCTTGGATAAAAATATGTTTGGTTGCCAGATCCTTGTGAGTCAAAATCCACAGATAATAATTGAGAACTATAACTTCCTTTAGATCAAATGAATATTGGGTATAGAATTTCTCAGACTTGTCTGTAAGCATGCTGATGTGGGATCTCTTTGTTGTGGTCTCTTTTCCTCTCCTCTGGGTCTCACACATATTTCATGGTTGGCTCCATACTTCCTGCTCAAATCTGTTCTCTCACCTATTTTTCCACTTTCATTGAAGTACATCAATCCATTCAATCCATTCAGCTAGGAAATTCTGTCATCCATCTCTCCCCATCCAACTGGCCAAGTCCTAGTGATTTTGCTTCTTTTTTAAATTTATTATTTTTAAAATTATTTTTATTTATTTATTTTTATTGAAGTATAGTTGATTTACAATGTTGTGTTAGTTTCAGGTGTATAGCAAAGTGATTCAGTTATGCACATATATATCTATCCTTTTTCAGATTCTTTCCTCTTAACAGGCTATTACAGAATATTGAGTAGAGTTCCCTGTGCTATACAGCAGATCCTTGTTGGTTATCTATTTTATACATAGTGGTGTGGATTCTGCTTCTTAAACCTCCCTCAACTCTTTCCTTTCATTTTTAGCCTCTCTATGATAGCTTTAGTTAGGCCCTCATTTCTCTCACTTAGATTTAGAAATTATGTTAGTTTATCTCTCTGCTTCAGTCTCTTTCTTTCCAATTCACCTTCCCTATTAGCATAAGTGTTTTCTTTCTCAACTACCTAAGTGATATGTCATTCCCTACTTAAAGACTCAAATACTTGTATGGCTCCTTATTGCCTGTGAGAGTGCTGTTTATATTTTTTAATGTTACAATATGCTGTAATAAGGGCTAGAGTTGACACATGCAAGATATATCAGTGTTGCAAAAGTGGGTAAGATCAACACTAATCTGTTATGATGCAAAACTTCCTTTATCTTTTTCACTACTCAAAGGAGAGATCACACCCTTGGAATAGGGGATGATTTACCAAAAAACTGGATATTTTTGTAAAATTAAGATACTTAATTTACTTTTCAGTAAATTAAGCTGAACCTAGAACACAGGTTTTGGAGTCAAATAGTCATAAATTCAATTTTCTGATATACCATATAGGAGATGTGTATTTGGGCAGGTCATTATACCTTTCTAAGTCCAGTTTTTCACCTGTGAATTGAGGATAATTATGCCTGTATGAGAGTTTCTGTGACAGTTCATTAAGGCAATTGATTTAATGCCCTGGACACAGTGCCTAGTACATAGTATGTAACCATAAGTGTTAGTTCTCATCCCTGTAAAGACATGTAGGGATACAAGAGAATGCCTCACTGTGAAAAGTTATTTCAAGCAGGAAAAAGCACACAAAATGGCCTGTCCATGGGGAACAGTGTGGCCTATTTGAGGAACTCTAAGTGACAAAGAGGCTTGAAAGAGAAAAAAAACAGAAGATGAGAAATGAGATAAAGTAGTGGCTTGTTCATAGAGGGCCTTATGTTCTATTTTACCTTCTGGGCTTTCTTCTCTTTGATCTCTTCAATCAAGCCTCTTCAGTTTTCTTGTCATTTTCATTACCTTCATAACTAAGCTTATGAACTTTGTAGACCATATTCACTGCTTCTTCTTCCTCAACCCACTTCAGTCTAGAATCTAGCCCTATCACTCCACTGACATTATCATCATCAATGTCACCAACAAATTCTTAATGGTCACATCAAATGGACACTTGTCAGTCTACAGTTTTCTTGAACTCTTGGCAAGATTTTGATATATTACTCGCCTTTTGGAAGGTCACTTCCTTCTTGACTTTGATTATTTTTTTCACTCTCATGGTTTTATTTTGATCGCTCTGTACCTTCCTTTTCCATCTCTTTCAAGAGATCTTAATCCTTTGCTATCTCTTAAATATGTGATTCTGTCCTTGGATCTTTTCTTTCTTCATTCTGGATTCTCTCATCCTCAAAAGTGACATCAGGTATCCACTAAGTACTTATTATTCTCAAATCTAAAATATATCTGTCATCCACACCTCTCTACTTATAACTTCCATCTCCCCACTAGACTAAGTTTTATAACAGCCAAAACCATATTTTCCTTGTTCACTCCTTTGAACAACTATCTGACTGTGGTAGACTGTACTTCTCTTCTCAGTTCTTTGTCCCTTGCTGTATTCACATCTATGTGCCTTTACATTCCCTCCTTTAGAGACAGCATACTTTCCCCCAACAAACTGATATAAGACTTGGCCAAATGACTTGCTTTGGTCAATGCAGTATGGGCAAAGTGACACTATGTCAGTTCCAAACCTACTCATAAGAAATGTCATGTCCATCATTAAAAAGTCCACAAACAATAAATGCTGGCGACGGTGTAGAAAAGGGAACCCTCTTACACTGCTGATAGAAATGTAAATTGCTTCAGCCACTATGGAGAACAGTATGGAGGTTTCTCAAAAAACTAAAAACAGAGCTACAATATGATCCTGCAATCCCACTCCTGGGCGTATATCCAGAAAAAAGCTATAATTTGAAGAGATACATGCACCCCTATGTTCATAGCAGCACTATTTACAATAGCCAAGACATGGAAACAACCTAAATGTCCATCGACAGATGAATGGATAAAGAAAATGTACATATGTACAATGGAATATTACTCAGCCATTAAAAAGAATGAAATAATGCCATGGGTGGACCTAGAGATTATCATACAAAGAGAAGTAAGTCAGAAAGAGAAAGACAAATACCATATGATATCACATATGTGAAATCTGCAATATGACACAAGTGAATTTATCTATGAAACTGAAACAGACTCACAGAGAACAGACCTGTGGTTGCCAAGCGGGAGAGAAAGATTAGGAATTTGGGATTAGTAGATGTGAACTATTATATATAGGAGGTATAAACAACAAGGTCCTACTGTATAGCACAGGGAACTATATTCAATATACTGTAATAAACCATAGTGGAAAAGAATATGAAAAAGAATATATATATAACAGAATCACTTTGCTGTACACCAGAAACAAACTCAACATATATATAACAGAATCACTTTGCTGTACACCAGAAACAAACTCAACATACATATAACAGAATCACTTTGCTGTACACCAGAAACAAACTCAACATTGTAAATCAACTATACTTCAATAAAATAAAGTTAAAAAGAAGTGTCATGTGTTCCCACCCTCCCTTCTGGGAGTTTTCAGACTCTGTTGTGAGAAGAGCTTTCTCTGGGAAACTGGTGCCCCTTCAGCCTGAAGCCCAGAGTGATTCTGATGGAACAGAACCATCCCAGCAATCCTTCAGGTGTGCAGAGTGAAGCAGAACAGCTCCAACCAACCCACAGTTTTGTGAATGAGATAATAAAGGAGTATTTTTTAAGCTGCTGAAATTGAGTGATTTGTTATGCAGTATCTTTGTAACTATAGCCAACAGAGACACTAGCTGCATTTCAACCCTTGTGATGGAAAGATAGGGAATATAGGAATAAATCAGATGGATTTATAGATTTAATGCTGTGGCATTGGAGTTTTTGCCTGATTACTTCTACTTCCTCCATGTAGAATGAGAAGACTCAGTTACTTGAGAAGTGGACTGGGTGCAGAAGGAAGGGTGAGAAGAAATTGAAATTATAAAATAAAAGTCTTAAAGCATGTGGAAATGGAGTATGGGAAAAGGAAAACTGTTGGTTCTTCAGGCAGTCTAGTACTTTTATTCATAAGTTTACTAGCTATACGAATTTTGACTTTTGTGACTCATTTTTTATGTTTTCTACTTATTTTTCAAAATCTGAGTCATAATTTTCTTTTGAATTTGTGTGAGTTTCTTCATGTACCAAGGTATTATGCTTTGGCATGTTTTTTATAAGTCTTTTTCCATTTGGGAGGTCGTCTTATATTTTTGCTCATAATTTTGGGCATAGAGAATATTTTATTTTATTTATATGGCTTAGAGAATATTTTATTTTATTTGAGTGGTAAAATCTATCAGTCACTTCCTTTGTTTTATTTTCCATGCTTCTAACGAAACTTCCATAAAAAGTTCAGGAAAATAAAGATTTTTTTTTTTTTTTTTTTTTAGCACTACAGAATTTTAGAGCTAGACGTCATCATTTTCACATGAGAATTTCATTGAGAAATATGTGGTTTAGAGAGGTTAGAAGACCTCGAAGCGGTACAGCCTAGGGCAGAAAGCAGTTCTCCCTAACTCCTGGGCAGTTTATGATACTAACCGATGATCCCAATCCCATCTCTTTTGATAATATCTAATATTCCAAAGCTAGGAAGCCTCAAATTTCACTTATGCTCATATGGCATAGAGATGATAACAGAAAGCTACTTTGTTCTCTGGATGGTCTAGAGCAGGGGTCCCCAACCCCTGGGCCATGGACCGTTACCGGTCCCCGGCCTGTTAGGACCCTGGCCGCAGAGCAGGAAGTGAGCGGTGGGCGAGCAAGCCAAGCTTCATCTGCCGCTCCCCATCGCTCCCCATCGTTCATATTACCACCTGAACCATTCCCCACAAAAAAGTCTGGAGACCGCTGGTCTAGAGAATTAGGCTTTTTGGGCTGTGCCTCTTTCCTGGTGCTGCCAGACTGCAATTCTCGTGTATGACACCTGTGCCTTGTTACTTTTTGTGTCTCTACGAAAGTGTCTCACGGATTCTTTTTAAGTTGAACCTCAAACTGGATCAAAGATACTCGGCTTTTGTTTGAACATGGGATGGAATTCAAATATTATTAAAAGTTTAAAGCATAACAATAGAGTGGGGTTATCTGCTGTAAACACAATTTTAATATTTTTGGCTGTATTAATGAAATTCTATGCAGTTTGTGCTTTTGGAGGGAATCTCCCCTATATAATAGTATTTTCCTTCAGTTGCTAGTGCAAAGAGGAAGAAAAAGGAAAATCATTTTTGAGAATTTCAGCATGTAAAAACTAGCACAGAGAGGTTGGAACATAGTCCTAGGAGCAAGGAGGCACTTTTATTTAGTTGTATGGATTTCAAAATAAAAATTTCCCCTCAAAATCTTTCCTAGATGAAAATTATTCAGATGTTAAGCAAAATTTCTAATTAACTAGTCACTTTGCAATGAGATCTTTAAGAGAACTGTTGAATCCGATGTTGTAAAGAAAAACTTTTGTATTCAAATTGGCACATCGAAAAGAGGAGGGGATCATTCTAAATATTCTCAGTTGTTATTTTCCACAAATCCACTCAATGCTAGTCAGAAAAATTTTGTTACAGCTGTTAATCCAGGCAGGCATAACTTTCTCCACATGATTATGTGAATATTTAAGTCTCTGTCCCACTAACAGGAGCACAATAACACTTTTACAAATAGCTAAAAACATTTTCAGTTGGCAGAAGTTCTTACCAGGCATGAAATTTTTACTAGTCCTGCTATGTACATTGTGATAATGATGACACATCTCTTAGCCATCAGTATCTGTATCTTGAGCATGCCCAGTAACATTCCCGTAGATTATTATTTACATTTTTATTAATACCCTTCTTGGAGAATTTGTCTTTTAGTAAAAGTAGCCTTAGTCTTTGCTAATTTGCGTAACAAGTTGTGTGTGGGTATCTGTGTGTTTGTATGCATGTGCATATCTGTGTGTTTTACTTAAAAACCTTTGGCCTAGGTGAGCTTTGTTCTCTGAGTCTCTGAGCAGCTTGTTTTCTCAGTTGTGTACATTTTCTTGAAAACAAGAGCCCTCAGCTGATGAGAAATATACAATATCTTAGAAAGGAGCAAGTCCCCATCTGCTAGGCTTTGTATTTTTTCTGATTTTCCATAGCAAGGGAGTATTTTGACTTTCTACCCCTGATATTGAGTAGGCCAGCTTGAATGCTACAGAAAGTACTTACGTAGCCAGTTAGAGGTGATGGGTGCAGGAGTAACTGCTACGTTGTGGATTGAGTCCTACCAGGTAACATGTAAAACAGTGAGTTTATGAATAGCTTAGCAGCATGTCTGCATCTATATTGTTGTATTTCTCAGTTGGAGTATGAATGACATTTCACGTAAACCAATTCTTTACTAGACTGGATTTCCACGAATACACAAAGGATATTTACGTCCTTGGTCACTGCCAACATAATGCAAGTAACACACCGCAGTCATTCTGATGATCCGAAATGCCCTCACACATTTTCAGATGCTTCAAAGAGTGATAGGTGACACCCCAGCTTGAGAACCATTAAATGAAAGATTTCATAAAGATATTATAGACACATTTAATAAAATGTTCCTGGCACCCCCAGCTAAGGAAACCAGCTCCTGATGCAGGGGACAGAGAGGGGAAATGACACGGATTTATTCTATGCTGAGGCTTCTGCAATGGTTCTATTTTAGATCTGAACTGACTCCTTGAACCAGGAGTGGGTTTTGTTTTTGTTTCTGTTTTGAAACTAACTCAATGTATCAAGTCCATAAACTTGTTCTATCTACCTCTACTTTTTCATGTGGGCAATGAACTGTACTTGGGTGACTTGAGAAATATAGGGAACCTGAAATTTTAGAAGAATATAAATGCATCTAATTAGATATCACAAAGGCCACATGAGATAGTATTCTTTAGTTTTATTAAACAGAACAAAGGTGGCTTTCTTTAGAAAGAAATAACTTAAAAAAATGTGAGTATAGAATTTTGATACACACACATGCATACACACACACACACACACACACACACACACACATACACACACACACACACACCCCTGCATGGAAACCCAAGAATATGAAGAAAATAAGTATAATGATTCATAGACCATCTTCTCTATGCCAAGCACTTTGCTAGGCAATGAACCTATAGAATCTTTAGTTCTGTAAAGGTTACAGATCACTAAAAGTAAGGTAGGTATATTTTACAAATGAGGAAACTGAAGTGGAGAGAGTTTGAATAACTTGGATATTGGACATGCAATATTTTATACAGCCAGGACTCCAACCTAGTGTGTGATTTCAAAATTTATAGATTTTAATATATTTTTCAGTGCATGTGGATTAGATTACAACAGGAGTAAAGGTGGCATTATTAATTTTATGGGAGTGATTTATCCCAGCTAAAGAAGAATGTTGATAGTACTGTTTTCAGATATTTCACAAAATTAAGAATGACTGAGAAATTATGGAGGACTTTGATTCTATAGATATCAACCATGAGTTCCTTAAATTATTGATAATACTGGAACGCTCAGAAGGTAGATGAAGACATAAGTGGACTACTGTGGACATCATTAAACAAATAAAGGACAGTTGATTAGTGAAAGAAAGTAATAGGAACTTTGCAAATAATCATGTAATTTTGAGTTTAAATTGGTAGGGACATTTATTTCAGAACTTTTCATGTGGTTAAAAATAAAAATTGGAAACTAGAATCTTCTCTTGTATGGAAAGTTGAACAAATTGTGATACATGAAAACCCTGGAAAATTACACAGTCATTCAAAAGAAAGCATTAGATCTATGTCAATTGTCTGGGACAGAGTCCATGATTATAGTGAGGGAGAAAAGCAAGATGCAGAGAGGAATACATAATGTGATCTGTTACTCAGGTTGGATTCTCCAGGAAGCAGAAACTGAGATGGAATTTAGACTGTAGGATAATTATTAGGAATATTTAAGAATCAACACCTATGGAAGGGAGGGGTAAAAAGCAAGACAGGGCAGAGGGTGAAACTGAACTGTGAAACAGGACTGATGAGAATCTTTGCTGACCCAGGGGGACGGTCTAGGACTAAAGTGGGCCATCAGAATAATGTCCCTGCACTGGGACAAAATGACCAGGAAGTCATACTCTGATCTGTATGAGGCACTTACTTGATGTGGGCTGCTCAGGAAATCGTGTGATCTTGGGTGAAGCAGCTCTCTGCAGCCAAGGCAATCCCTGAAGGAAATGAGAGCTGAAGGCATCTGCTGACAGCACCCCCATCTTCTAGTCCTTCATTGAGAGGAGATCTGGGTGGTGCCTCCACCCATCACAATACCTGAAGCAAATTATGCCCAAACTCAAAAGGTGCAAACATATTTGTAAGTGACCACATATGCACAGGGAGAAGTAGAATATAAACCTTGGTGATGGGGAAAACAATTGGGCTGAGGGTAGTACAAGTAATCAAAACAAAATAGAAGATAAAAATATTGATAACAAAAAAGATAAATCTTATTTAAGTAAAATAAAAAATGTATTTATGTAATGCTGAGAAAGAAATATTAAAGAATGGTCATCTGATAGTATTTCTCTGGGTTGTAACATTACCTGTCCATTGTGCTTCTCTATGCTATTTGAGTAAAAATTATTTAGATAATTTGAAAAATTATAAAGCTATTTAAAAATTAATAGCAAATTATGTAATCACTAGATATACTTAAAATACAGTCTTCAATAGATTTTAAGACATTTGGGTCACATAGTAAGATGGTCTAAAAGCTTTATTCAAATATTTCTTAAGTGTTTTCAATGAACCAGGATCTGTTCTAGGATGTTGGGTGATATCTGAAAAGAAAGCAAACAAAAATTCCCACTCTTATGGATCTCACATTCTATACGGAAGAAAGAGAAGATAAGTAAAAACAACAATAAATGAGTAAATTCTATGATAAGTTTAAAGTTGTTGAAGGCCAGCTGCCAGGGAAACAGACTATCAGATTCTGTAATTTGCATTCAGGAGTGTTTTGGAGAATGCTCTTGGGAAGAACAGCTAAGATGGGGGAAGGAAATAGGCACAAGTAGCCCCAAATGACCAATTGGTAGCCATAGTTTCAAGATGAAGGCACACTCACTGTGACTCCTGTTAGATGTGTTCATCTGGGAACAAGTCCACTAGCCTAGTAGAAGCTATAGTTAAGGTACCTTCAGACTATATATCTGGATTCAGGGCAGGAGAGTTATCACAGTGCTGGATCAAGACTGTGAAACTATACTATAGTCCATTTGAAGTGAATACAAATATATTCATGCTCTCTGTCCTGAAGAGGTGGAGAAAAAGCACTCTGGCCAGACCACTTACTCTATACCATGTAACCCGAGGAATTGTTAACCAGCTCTGGCAAAGATACCACATCTAGCAAAGCAACTACACTTGGGATTTCTAGGTTGAGTTTTCAGTCGGCAGTCCACTGTAAACCCAGGATCCATCTGAGTTTTGTACAGACATGACTAGTGAATTAAATGGAAATGTAAGATGGATCACTAATCCTGAATCCATTACGTCTTTAACAGAGGCCATAATATTTGCTCACTCCCTGGTTTCAATATAATATATCTGAAGGACAAGTTTCAGAGACTTTCCCACTTTGATGGTTCTTAACCTAAAAGCCAAGCAGCTGATATGGGGTATTTTCAAAAGCTAAATATGTCCATTTCAACTGTGCATTCAGAGACCAAGTAAGTCTGAAAACTCAGTGGTCCCAGTGAACACTCTGTGAGCCGCACCTGGGACTTGACTCCATTGATTAAGTACCCTGACTCCTGTGCCAAATAGAAGGATCATAATGATGCTTTGGTCCTCCAGGTAGCTATGTCAACTTGAACCCTGTGCAAGAGATCTTGAGAGGTTTGGACCTTCTCTCTGACTCTAGTGTAAAATTAGCCAAGTAAATGGCAAAGTCCACTTGGAAGGGACTGGGCTAATAATTACTGTGTGAGTACTGGGTACCCATTCCATGGTATTGCAGGTTTCTTCTTTCTAAAGTACAAGTCTCTCCTTCAATTAAAAATTTCTAGGTCTGAAAACTGGCTCATGTCTGGAATCTGGGTAAGAGATGGAAACATTTTTTTATTAGGGTAACTGCCTTTAGTCCCCTGATCATCCATCCTTTATTTTGATTGTACAGCTTGAGCAGAACCTTTTTTGGCTGCCCACGTATCTTGCTCTTAGAACCATCTCTGTAGCTCTCTGGAGGTCCTCTCCTGACCTCCACTCCAATGTTTCTGTTCATTATAGTAATTGCCCTAACTGGTTTCTGACAGTTTGGCACTGTCACCTTGCCTCTATTAACTAGAGAGCCTATGAGTCCCATTGCTGTCAGTGAGCCCAGTTATTAACAGTTATCTCCTACTGTTATCTCTACCCTCTAGAGAACATCTCAGTAATGCTCACATTCCTCTCACCAACACGTTGCGTATTCCTTTGGTAAGTGGAATTTTCTCTCCTGGAACTTAGTGGTCTGGTAGGTTTTCTGACCTATTTAGTGTATTCATTCAGGCATGCCTACCTCTGTGAGCTCTTTGATCCCTCTACAACTGTAAGGTACAGCAGTTCTAGCACTTCTGCCTCACAGAGTATAGTCCATCACTTTCTCTAAGCTTCTGGGAGCCATCCCAGCACCCCGTTTGCCCCTCTCCCAGGACTTTGCATGGGTTTTAAATCTTGTAACCTGAGAAAGTGCTCTCACATCAAAAAACCCTCTTTTATTCTACATCCTCAGAATGGAATCCCACGTATAGTCTCCTGGATCTAGCCAGTATATATTGATCAGTTCTTCCTTCAGCTTACAATCCTTTTGCTACTTTAGAAGATTCAGCACTACCCTAGATGACTTAGTTTGTGACTTAACCATAGTTGTTGGCTTAGGGCCTAGAAGAGAGGGAGAGGGAGAAGTGGAGGCATATACTGAGAAGAGCATATTTGGTCTTGCAGAGAAGACACCTCAAGCAATGGTAGTCTAGCCTATTAATTAACAAGGAGGAGTGTATCACTTTGACAGTCTCAGAGGGTTCAGGAGTATCTGGATATTTAACATGTGAAAGTTCTGCAACCCAGACAACCACATCCCAGTTTTCAGGGCTCTACTCCTTCCCAGTCTGGGAACTGACTTTGCCATAACAGACCTCCTGGAGTAGAGCATTCTACTTTCTAAAGAGCTCTACTCCTCTTTAGTTAAATACTGAGCTGCCAGCTTTCGTTCTTTGCTGACCACAGGGTCAATCATAGTGTTGATAATAGACTGTAGGAGAGAAGGAGGGAAGAAAAAGACCAGTCATGATGGTCTCTAGGTGAGAGATGCTGGCGGTATGAACCAGAGTGTTAGTAGTTGAGGTGGTAATATCTGATTCTTGATATATTTTGGTAATGGGGCAAATAGGATTTGCTAATGATTAGATGTGGACTGTGAAAGATAAAGAGTCAAGAATGACACCAACACTTCTGATATGAGTAAGTGGAGTGATGTAGTCACCATTAATTTAGGGTCAGTTTTGGTGGCATTAGGACGAGAAATGTTCAATTTTAAATAACTTAAATGGAATTTTCAAGTTGTTACATATAACAGTCCAGATAAGAGATCTACATATTGGAGTCTTTAGCATATAGGTGTAATTTAAAGCCATGAGATTGGATGAGAACTGCAGGGGAGTGAGTGTAGACAGATAAGAAAAAGGTTCAATGTCTAAACCTTGGATCACTTCAGTGTTAAGAGGTTAGCAAGGCAGGAGGTAAACCAGGAACATGGTTTCCTAAAAGCCATGTGAAGAAAATGTCAAATGCTGCTGATGGGTCAAATAAAAGGGAGACTTCAAAACTTTGTATTTAGCAAGGTACAAGTCATTGGAAATCTTCACAAGAACCCAACTGGAGTCAGTTCAATAGATAAAAAGGACATTGTGACATTGCATACACACCATTCTTTCAAGAAATTTTTCTGTCAAAGGAGAGAATCACTCTAGGTTGGGGGTGGGGAATGGAGTTAACTATATATATATATATATATATATATATATATATATATATATATATATATATCTCTCTTTGTATACTGATGGTATGATGGTAATGGTACATTTGAGAGAAATGTTGATAATTTGATGATGAAGAACACAGGAGAATTGCAGGAGTGAGGTTCCTGAGTGGGGACACAGCAAATGAGGTCTAGTGAAAATGTGGAGTTTGACTTTAAAAAGGAACATTTAGAGTTTATTCTAACAGGAGGAAAGGAAAAAATGTCTGTACAGACTCTAGAAGACGAGTAGATGTGATGATGGGAGTTTATAGAATTCTTATTCTCATGGTTTTCATGAATTCAGTGAAAGTAGAGAACTGAAATAACGAACAGGGAAGAGGTTTTGGAGGTTTGAGAAGAAATAGAAATAGAGAGGAAATAGAGAGGAAAGAGGAAAAGTAAAAGTAATACAATTATTCTGTATCATTAAATGCTCACTTGAGCAAACGCCACAAAGTTAAAGTGAGAAAGAGATTTGTAAACTTTTTTTTCCAGCCACATTTAGCAATTTGGGTACAGGAATGAAGGAGATATAGAGCTGTTTTTAACCAGAGTGAGGGTTTTGCTTAGCAAGTTTAGCCAAGTGAATTGAGATCTATGAAAGATGGTGTTCAAAATAATTGATCATGTAAAACTGAGAATGTTTGAAAGAGAATGTTTGTAATACTTGACTAAGGCGAGCATATAGGGAAGCAAAAGCATGACGGGTGAGGGGTGGTAGGATCGGTGGATTATAGGTCTGGTGGGAGGGGTTGCGTTGAATGATATTTGAGAGCCGAGGATTTGAGAAAGTGATCTGGAAAGACAGGATGTGATGAGTATACAGTGGGTCTAGATTGTGAACATAGTTTAGTGACTGAGTCAAGGTGGAAGAAACTATCATTGGAGGGAGATGGTCAAGGAGGCAAGACTACTGGAAGAATTTCATACCTAAATACTGAAATGACTCAGACTCAAGGAAAGAGTTGTGGTGGAGTAAGCTGGGAGCTAAAGCTAAATTTCAAAGATTGAGGAGAACCCCAAAGTCCTTGAGATGAATGAAACAAAAAACAGAAGTAGATGGTGTAGCGTGATGACATTTATGTTAGAGCAGGAAAGGCAGGTGTTGGGGAGCATAGAATAGTATGTAAGTGGCAATGAAGGGCAAGGATGAACTTTCCTTACCTTCACCATTTGAGATACAGGGCATGCAGGGCCTCTGAAGGAACCACATTTCAGCAAGAACAAGAAGATAAAGGGAACTTGCAGAGAAGCTGTTGAGGACAATGGGGGGGGGGGTTGCTAATGACAATCAGTTTCAGAATTCAGGGAGCTGGCTACTGAAAGGGAGAGAGCTGTATAGAGATGAGAATGCGGAAAATGAACTATGTTCTGGGAATCTAGGTTGTGACTGACAAAAGTAGTGATAAAGTTAATAAATAGATGAGTCCTGATGAGGAGGTGAGTGTTTGGAAATACGCAAAGTTTAGAATCTATGGACCTCTCTTCATCATCTTAATGGAGGTGTGGGGACTTCAATCAAGGGATGATCTAACTGCGTAGTTATCCATATAACCATAAAGTCTTTGACTTTTTTCTTTATGGCCAAAAGTCCTTACTGACAAATATGTTGGCTTCTCTAGGGGGCAAGCTCAAATACATAGCAGGCACCTCTAAGTTTCCATTTCCCCACCTAAAATAAATAATAAATTCCCATAAAATAAATTATAAAATAACCATAGTTTTGGCACATGAATGAGCAGAAGCCAATTGTGGAGTTGTACTCAGAGCAGTAATAGTAGTGGAAGTCGGCCATCTCTTCCCAAACCAATTAGTGGTGAAAATAAAACTGCTCTGAATACAACCCTAGGATTGCCCCTGGCAGCTTCTTTCAGGCCTTTCTGGATCTCTCAGCATCAATATTTCTTTGGACCACTCGGCAATTTAAGAATACCTTTCCTTTTGTGGGAATTTCTATCGCTATCTCCCTTTTTTTTTTTTTTTTTTTTTTTCGGTACGCGGGCCTCTCACTGTTGTGGCCTCTCCCGTTGCGGAGCACAGGCTCCGGACGCGCAGGCTCAGCGGCCATGGCTCACGGGCCCAGCCGCTCCGCAGCATGTGGGATCTTCCCGGACCGGGGCACGAACCCGCGTCCCCTGCATCGGCAGGCGGACTCTCAACCACTGCGCCACCAGGGAAGCCCATGATGACTCTTTCTTGAGTCACCTTCCTTGTCTTCTGAACCTCATCTGTCCCTTAAATAAACTGTCGGCATTCCTAAAATTTTCTACTTGTTCTCCTTCCTATTTTATTCTGTGGCAGGGATCTGGATCTTAAATGCCCTCAAGGGACAAAATGTCTCTCCTTCCGCCAAATCATCCTCTCCAATGTAAATGAGTGACTTTTTCAAAAACCAAAAACTGATAGTAAACATCCAGTACTCAAAACATTTAATGGCCTCTATTTACTACTAAGCAAGTCTTTTTTCCTTAGCTTAATGTTGAAGGTTATATGCAAATTTGACTCTGTTCTTCCTGGGTCTCATTTTCCATCACTTTTTCTCTTCTTAGGGGTCCCTTAACTGTCACATTTATCAACACACAAATTGTGGGTTCTGCTATACACTTGTGTTCCTTCAGTTTTTCTTACACTATTTCCTTTACCCCCAATATTCTTTCCCCTCTTCTCCATTTGTCAGTCAATCCAGTTCAAGGAAGACTTCTTTTGTGAGGTCTTTCGGAGGAGCATCTCAACTCTCCAAATTGCCCAATACTTCCTGTTTGCTATCATGACACTCTATTTACACTTGCAATATAGATGTTTTCAGAGTCTGCTTTTTGTTACACTTTACCTATTCATTTAAATTCTTCTTGTTAAAAAGAAGTGAGATAATTGTCATTAAATCTGCGTGTGTGTGTGTGTGTTTGTGTGTGTGTGTGTGTGTGTGTGTGTGTGTGTGTGTGTGTGTGTGTGTGTTTTCTCCTAGTCTGAGTACTCTCTATTAGATTATTAGTTTCTCCAGGGCAGTTTCTCATTCCCTCAGTACTTTATACTGTGCTGTGCATATAACTGGTGTTAAAGAAATGTTTATTCAATTAAAATATGACAGGGAATAATCGAGGCTGGCAAGGAAGAGTGAATGGCCATCAGCTAAATAAGGAGATGTCAGTAGAATGTGAGTTCCACAAAGATAGGGATTTTAAACTGCTTTGTCTTTTGGGAGTGCTGTAAAAATTCATTGAATGAAAAAGACTAATATAGGAGATTTCACACATATCTCAACACTTAACCTTGAACAACATACAGGAGTTATATGAAGGGTGAGGTTTGCTACATCCCAATTCAAGTGCACTTTTCAGAAATGATGTCTACTTTTCTCACAGTCAACCTCAAAAAAAAAAAAAATCTGAATATACATAAAGGAGAAAAATGTTTTCCCAAGCATAATATTACAATAAAAGAATTGTTCTTTTTACCAAACTTTTAGGTTTAAGGAATGCTCCTTAATTCTATTCAATTTTTTAAATCAATCACTCTTGTGCTGGATATTTTTAAATGAATATGGCACTTTTGCATGGATCCATAAATAAACAAAACGTGCACAGCTTTGTTTATGTTAGGAACCTTCTGCTAAGTGTTGCTTCTATTTATTTACTTTTAAATTATGCCAGATTTCTGCAAATTTGAGTCAGTTTGGGGATCAACTTGAAATTTTAAAGACTGGCTATATACTTTGCTTCTGATACCTTGCAAATATATTAAAGTAACAGTTTTAAGGGCCAGCAGAAGTTATAAGAGGAAATTATTCATGATGGACTTAATTATGGAAATAGATGTGTCATACTACAAAATTTTTACCATTCCTCTTAATTTAATTTATTTTAACTTCTTCCTTCTTTTTGTTTCCTCCTCTTATCCAGAGTTTTTAGTCCCATCTCTTATATCTTAAGGTCAGATGTTACCTGATTTGTGTAGCATAATATACAATTTTGAGAAGAACCTGAAGGATTCTATAAGGGTATGTTGATATATCAAAACTTTGCCCAGAAAGTCATGTTGCTAAAAACAAGCTCGACTTACAGACATTCATGGTTGAAATTATAATTCACTAATTCATTCATGATAAAGAGCTGGTGTCCATAAACTGACTCCCTCTTGTCATGTGTAATTTGGCATGAGTCATGAGATTTAGAGCTGGTTAGCTTTTCTCAGAGAGCAGAAATGAGAAGATGGAGTTGAATAAGGCAAAAATAGACACTGATACTTGTCTCACAAACATCCTTCTAATCCCCCTATCTGCTTCTTCCTCTCTCTTAACTGAACCACAATTATGTTCAGGTATTTCCTATCCTGCACACTGGCATGTGCTTTAAGATGATCTCATCTCTAGCTCCAGGGATAGTACATACTTATAAAACTAAGTCAATCTCATTGTCTTTGAGAGTGGTTGGTTTAGATGTGGGCATGTGACCTAATTTTGGCTAATGAGATCTTCGTTGAAGCCAACCTTAGTGCTTCTAGGAAATTTTATCTCTAGAGATATAGACACAAAAAACGATAGTCACTTTCTTTCCTTGAATGCTTTTTGTGCCTGCATATGTTGGCTGGAACTGCTGCAACAGTACCTGTGAGGGAAGCCTGCCTGAGGGAAGAGCCAAGATGATGGAGATGACAGAGCAAAAGAGTGGGAAGAACCTGCACCACCCATGACACATTGAAGCTTCAGATTGTTCCTGCCTGGAGCCTGTCCTACCTGGGACCTCCTCATTTAAGCCAGTTTGAGTCATTTTATCTTACTTGTAGTCAGTAGAAATCAGACAACTTTCCTTCTCGCTATGGTTAAAGAATAAATTTATATTATGTTTTGTATAATGAAAAGATACAGATACCTGGATTTCTTTTGGAAGTACATTAGTGACAGTAACATAGCTAGGGATTAGCTTTCAGTGGACAATGTTCAAATTTTGGACGCTTGAAATTTGGTAAGGAAAGAAGTGTAAATCAATTAGTGCTGCCATTGGGTAACAGAATTGTTTCTTTTTCACTAATATAAGGTAGCCGAAATTAAAGGAATAGAATCGTTTTCAAAACAAAAACACTCAAAAGGAAATGCTATCAAATCATCATGCATCCTAAAAGAGCCAAGTTACAAATAGGTAAAAACAACTGCTCTTTTAAGCAGTGCTACCATTATAAAATGTTAGCAGTTAGCAAGAGACTAGGGTGTGAACAGTGGCCTCCTCTTTTAAAGAGTGGTTTTTCCCAGACAAAGAAATATAACATTATTATGACTATCCAATATACATTACTGTTCTAGTCATTTTAATTTTCAATTAAATACAGCTCCGTTTCAGCTGCAATGAGTTAAAACAATTAAAATTTTCATATTATGTTCATCCTATTTGTAAAGTAGTTCATACTGGAATGTGTTTTAGGTGAAAAAGGGTCCACGACAAAAAGTGGGTAAGGATAAACTTGAATATGACTTTTAAGCTCAGTCTAGATATAGTGTTGTAGGATACAATTTCAAAAATTGTATGCCAGTTTTTCAATACTAATTAAGGTAGCTGTGACATTCACTGCTCTATTTAATTGACTTATAGCTGGGATACCGACCAGGCCATTTCTGGTCCCTAGAATGCCTTTATGCAAATGAGACCCACCAGAACATGGCTTGGCAAGCAGAGCAGTAGGCTGGATTCCAGCCCCTTCTTGTCCATTTGGCCAGGCATTGTTGTGTGGTGAACAGCCAGCACAAATGTACTCAGAGGCCCTGGGTTGCAAATTCCAGTGTTTAGGTGGACAAGTGTTAGATAATAGGGAGCGCTGAGAACGGGCAAGCTAGAGACCCCATCTAATCATGGCTCCAGCTACTGTTTTCAGGAGGGAATGTAGACACAGTGTTTTCACATCTCCCAATTTTTGAAAGAGGCTGGAAGTCTAATGCACTTTATTTAACACCATGGACACAAGCGAAAGGAGTGTGAGGCCCAAATTTAAATTGTGGACTGGATGCTTGTGACTCGGGCTTAAAGGAAGTGCATAGCCATAGCTGCTTACTCAGATACCGTGTTTATCCTGATCCTGTCGGGCTCAGGAATGTTTGAGCTCCTGGAGGTGATGGTGCAAGTGAGGGATGTGGGGCAGAAGCCATTTGTCATCCAAGGTAAGTCTCAAGTAGGAGAGACCATAGATATAGATATGGAGGGCAGGGGAAAAGGTAATAAATGTGATATTAACTGAAGAAGAAAGAAAAGGAGTGTATAAAATTAAGTACTATGTAGGGAGGAGGAAGTTGTGATTTTCAGGTAGTTTGCCTTTTATAGTACTATGCTACTAAATAGCTCCAACACTTTGCTAACATTAATTAAACCTCACAAACCCTTGAGATAGGTAATGACTATAATTAAACTGATATTCTGGATCCGTACAATGAGATTTAGAGTGCCCAAGGTCATAGCCAAGATTGTGTGGCCTAGTTTGGCAGACAAACTACATGTTCTTACAATGTATTACTCCTCTGGAGAGAGCTTTCTAGCTCTCTCTTTCAATCTCTCTCTCTCTCCATGTTTAGATTAAGAAGATATAATGATAGGATAAATAAACTTGATCACTGAGAAGTTAAACTGCAAGTTGATTAGGGAAGCTTAAAGACAATATGGAAATATAGCTAAACGAACAATCCATAGTTCTAAACATTTATAATATGCAAATTCCAATTAATTACATTTATTTAAAATATTTCCATTTAAATTGCTGGTTTAGCTAAATGCATCAAGAAATCAAGAAATCAGTGCATGTAAAGCTTTCTTTATACTATACAACAGTTTAGAAAAGACTGTCATTAGTTTGAAAAGAGAACACAACAGACAGACAGAAGGAACTCTTCTTGTTGCTATAACTACAGCATAACAAAGGTCAGCACTGGGGAAAATTAAAAAAAAAAAAAAAAAAACCTTCCTGGATTGAACGTTAACTACTGAGGGATATTATCCTGAATTTTTCCTCCCAATAGAGAAAGATAATAATCCTTTATACTGAGAACGGTTAATTGAAGATAAACCAAACAATGGTAACCTACATTTTTAAAAATCAAGCATAAAAAATTGGCTTTGATTTGAAATCTTGGGAGTAATATTAGAAAACTGTGCTCTTGCAAATAGGGGCATCCTGGTTACTTTGGAAATCAAAATCTAAGCACAGGAGAAAATAATAAAAATCACAAACATTTTATGAAAAATCTTTCTTGTATTTAAAATGGCAAATCAAAAAATTTCAATTAACATTATTTAATAGAAAATAGTTTATGATAAATTTAATTTCAGAGTTGTTTGACAGAGCTTAAAAAGTATGACTTTTATAAGCCAAATTTTATGTCTCTAAAAAGTAAATTTTAGAAATAACTTTATTATTAAAATTCTTTGAGTTTTTTTGTTTGTTTGTTTTGAATAATTGGGCAAGTCCTATCCGGTAATTTGAAGATTCAGTAGCCTATTTATAAAATGTCCAGCTTCTGCATATAGATTCAGTTTCCACCTTTGAGCTAAGGAGAACATTAGTTACTTGAGTTACTGGGTTTGAAGTTTTGACTGAAAATAAGGAGAGGGATTGAGAGGGGAGACTCTTGTCACTCGCTTTCCAGTGTTCTGTAAATCCTGTCAGATACAACTTGTGTGCAGGGAGAATGGCTGAAAGCACAAGGAATGATGCTGCCACATTCTGGACTGCTCTCTTGGAAACAGGGATGCTGTGACACTGAAAGCATGTTGACAGAGCTATAGGAAGTGTTTTCTGGTCAGCTCTTAATTGTCAATTTCATAAGATTCCCAAGCTTCGTATTACTTTATCATTATTGATCTATCTTAAGAGATATACTTTAAAGAAAGCATACAGGTGATTATATGCCTAAGGCAAATTTTCCTGTGAGAAAGGTCAATGAAGGGTGCCTTGATACTGTCAGGCAGAGGAAAGAGAGACCGAAAGGAACTTGGGGCTCAAACTGCAAATTTGTGTTTATATCTGTGAGTGTCTGGAAGCTACTCACCGTGACTTGGTGGTTTTGTTTTGTTTTGACCAAAATTGGCGCATTATTTCCTTCATGAGTAAATACTTTGAAAAAATCTGGAATGTTATTGCTTGGGTTTCCTAATAATCCAATGAACAAAATATACCGAATATTTATGGTAAAATACAAGGAAGCCCATATCTTATCAAAATCAAGCCAAATTAGGGAGCCTATAGAAGAAGTGTTCTTCTGGAGGCTTTTCATTTCTAGCCTATTGTTATTTCATTTGTATGGATTTCCGCATTTGGGGACAACTCCTATTATACTGCCATGGAGTATTAAAGATGTAGTTTTATAGAAACGAGAATTTGTGTAATAAGAAGGAGTGCCGTGAAGAAATAAGAAATGGCCTAGACCAAATTAGATCTTCCAAAGAACAATTCTAAAAATTAATGCTCAGGTTAGCATTTGGTAAATAGCGGTCTAGTGTCCAAATTGTATGTAAAAACAGATGAACGTATGTACTTGGTTAGCGTAGTTGATTTGAATACGGTGCTAATGAGGCCAAGGTAATGGGTTTAACCCTGTGAACCTATTATTTTCATTATCCTCAACAGTTACAGATTTTATCCCTAAGAGTGGTCAGCCATCCCATAAACGCATCCTGCTAGTCATTAGAAAGTCAAGGCAAGAGAGTGTACTAGCTTAAGACAAATTTGTTGTTGCTAGAAAACAGCTCAAAGCACATGACCTGCTGTTGGCAGGTTAAGAGTACCAGCTTCGAATATGAAGGTCAACACTGTGATAATGATGTATCGATATTTAATTAAAAGTGAAAGAAAATAACGGGTGTGAAGAATATTGATTTTAAGGACTAATTTAATCAAATTTCACTTTGTTGAGTCACTAGGAAAATCTCTGAAAATTTCCCTAAAATGTTCACTTAAGGGATTTAAAAATATTATTACATTATAAAAGAATAATTCATTATAAGCAAAAAGTCTCTTTTATGTAAATAATAATACCTTCATCTTAGCTTATGGTTCTTTATTAATTACTTTTTTTTAATCTGGTGATGGTAAGGTGATGGACATTTTCTCAGTAAAGTGGATCTGCTGGAGTAGAGAGTTCTTGCCAGGTGTAATAGGAGACGAGATTCAAAACATGGGGCCAATTGGAGAAGAGCTTTGAATGACATTTTACGAATTTTCCATTTTTATCCTAGGGACAATGGGGAACTTACTTCTACATTTTGTGTATGCTACTTTCTTCAATGAGCATGGCACAGAATGTTAGAACCTTCCATGTGTCAGGCAATGTATGAGGTGGGACACGAAGCTGAATAAGACACAATCCCTGATATCAAGGGTCTCCAGTTCTGGTAAAGAAGACAAATAAAAAATCCCAGATAGCTATAGTTAGCGAAGAATTGAAGACATTATTCTGCATTTGTCTTATTGGCATATTCCTCCTGCGAAGAGGGTAGTTATTGTATTATTATCTACAGCATGAATTACTATGGAAAGAGGCAGTCCTCAGATACTGTGAACAGGAATTGGGAAGCTGGATTCTAGGATGTTAGGTGAGAGAGCTTCACACACCTTTCCTAACCTGGACAGTGAGTAGTTTTTATGACTAACAGGGTACACATTATTGGTGGAGGGATTAAAGCTTACCTCTGGGTTTTGAAAACACCAGCAGACAAGCTGCTAATGCCTAAGATTTATCTCTAAGTCAGTTTATTTTAGATTTACGGTATTTCCTCTGCTTGTGTTACTTCTGCTTTCTTTATTCTTTAGTAAATTCTTGTTTGACTATTTTATCCATAGCTTGGCTGTCCTACAGGTATTTAAGGAAACATAGTTTGTTCAGAGTTGCCAAACTGTCCCCAAAGTCATTAAGACTGCTTTTAGTGGTAATCTCTAAGGGTGGTAATCAGCAAAAGTGTTCTCAAGGGAAGAGGATGCTTACAGTCGATTCATGGCTGTGTGGGCCAACTTAACCTCTCCAGCAGGTTATTCTCCTTCCAGTGTTACTCTTGGGGGAAAATGCCAGCTGTCCACCAAAACTCTCTACTACTCCACAGTAGTAGAGTTTGCATCTAGGAAGTAACTGCCCCGCCATCTTTGCAGCTAGTCATGGCATGTGACTGGTTCTTGACAATTGTCAGTGAGCCGTGGTGCTGTGGGTCACCTCGAGACCAAGTCTTTAAGAAGGGATCATGCCCCATTCATGCCCTTCTGGTCATTTGATGTAGTTGATGAGCAGTCCCTCAGGGATGGCAAGGTCCCAAAATGAATCCGTGGATCCATGAATGACTCATAGAGGAGAGCCATCCTCTGATCCGAAATTCCCACCCTGGACTGTGACATGAACAGCAAATATACTTCTATTTTTTGCACTGACACATTTTGAAGTCTATCTGTTACAACAGATAAACTACCTTTTTAGAGATTCTGGATAATGATGACAATATTGATCATGATCATGATGAAAGCAGCCATGCTTTAGAGATATTTCACAGCACAACACAAAATTTCTGCAGAGTGGGGACACTTCTTCAAGTGATACTCAAGTTGATCTTTTCCATGAAGGTATCAATGAAGCCCCTGTGCTCCTACTTCAGGTCACAAAATATACAGAGTAAAGCACAAACCATTTCCAGGGAATTGGAAGCTGTAGCAGGCATTTTGCAAAGAGAATGAACTTTAAGTTTTAGTACTTTGTAGAACTATGAATTCCGAAGTAGAGTTAATACAGGACTAAGTGTCCTCAACGATTTACCTAAAAAACCTGACACATCATTCTGGAGGACACAATGGAGAACGTGGAGTAATGTGAGACATGGTAGATATGCAAGTGGTAAAACTAGTATATATAAAAAAATAAAGGATATGAGGTATCCCAGACCAGAAGAGAGATGTTTCCCTTTATCACATTTGGCTAAGGATGTAATCAACTCCCTAGCAGAAAGGCAATGGACGTTATATCCGAGGTATGCAGTATATTGTCTAAAATATATTCTGTATGTCATATAAATGAGGGGCTTATGATCATAATTAAAGCTAAGGTTCTAGTATGCAGAGAGGGTTATTGATTAATTAATTGTTGATAGTAAGACTAGAGTAGAGGTTATAAGCATAAAGTTTTGGAGATGCTGGATTGGGTACAAACTTCAACCCTATTACATACTAACTTTTTGACCCATCTAAGTTATCTGATATCTATGGACCTATTATTTCCAGTGGAAATAATACTAACTACTTCATAGGGTTATTTCAAGGACAAAATACAAACTACCTGCAAATTACTTACTACAGTATCTGACACAGATGGGTCATTAATAGTTGCTCTTATTAATCATTAAGACTGAGTGTTCTGAGTTTTCCCTTTATCAACTGGAAAATAAAATTCTTTGGAATTTAGAGCTTATTTTCTCTCATTTGTTTAACGTTTCATCTTGAAAGTGAGCTTGAAGCATTCTGAAAAGAAAAGCAAGTTTGGCATAAGAAATCATGATATTTTTATTTGATTTTAAAAATTGTTTATTTACAAATTCAAAACCTCTAACATTGGACTACTTCAAATATTTTGAAAAGATGTTTAAGAATCTACCATCTTTCCAGTATAATGAGTGTAGGCGCTCATTAAAAGGTGCCTACATTTTGCTGATAAATTTCTTATGACGTTCAGCTCAAAAAAAAAAAATCCAATAGAAAATTCCTTTCTTTGCTTTCACAAAGCATTGACAAAAGTATAAACATATCTTACCAATGAACTTAAGTAATTATTAACCACCCAGTTTTTTGGCTATAGATGCCAAATAACTGATTTGATTGATTTTATAACCAACTTATTCTATTTTTTTTAATTACAAAACATGCATCTTAATCAATGAGTCACAAAACAATTTGCCCCCTATTTCAATAGTTGCCCACTCTTGGTACAGCACCTGCATTTATGCACACCACGGTTCCTAACATCTTATCAATAATCAGTCCTCCAGAGTTGGCAGAATCTTGATATGGTCAAGGTCGGTCTTTTGAAATTCAAAAACAAAATGATTCAAAATGTCTTTTCAGCGTGTTGTTATTATAAAAGAAACAACTCATTATTATACTTTTCTTCCCTCTCTGAAACTATATTATTGTATTATTCTAGAGTACAGTTTTAATTTTAATACAGAACTTTTACTTTGCTTTATAAGACCAATTTAAACAATCTGAATTTTTTTCCTTCCTACTTCGGTAGCTTATTATGAATCACTGTTTTTTTCTTTAAAATTATCCAAAAGATTCATATTTTTAAATATTTCAGATAACTATGAGCACACTTCATTTCAATAGTAGGATAGCATGTAGCCAGGAATATCTCATTTTCTTTAAGGCAGCAGTGAAGAAGTTAATTCATAGCTGCATTTATGAGTGAGTTTTATTTATTTTTGACCTGTGGTAAAAAGATTTATCTTTCAATTATGAAACTATTTTTCCCAAGTGTCAAGAAGTCATACTAGTATAAAATAGATTAATGTAGCTATAAAAGTAGTTTTTGTTTAAGTAAGTTTGTAATTAAAAATAGGGTAGTAAGTTAAAAATTATATTTAATCACTGGAACTACCAGATGGAATAGTAAAAGAATGGGGTTGGGGAAGCGGGTGGAGGAGAGAGAGGAGAGAGATTGAGATTGATTTTGAGATCGGTCAGACTACACACATCACCAATTTTTTTTTTGCATTCTGGCATAATAATATTTAAAAGATCCGGAGAAGCAGAACACCAATCCGTTTTCCCTTACTTTAAAGATCTAAATGATCATAATTTTTAAAAGTCTTCCTGGGTACATCAGGAGTATTATTTAAAAGCCATGCGGTAGGGTGTGAAATAAGAGTATTCTTCAAACAAACACGACCTTTTCTGTTTCTTGTACTGCTCTTCTCAACCCAGCCAAAAAACCCAGACAAGTTTATTTACACACACACCCGCACACGCACACACACACACACACACCCCACACGTAGAGAGAGCAGAGAGAGAGAGAGAGGGAGAGAGAGGCGGAAACGCCCTCTTTCCATCCCTTCCAAACAATTATCTCCGAGAGCAAAAGAAAATAATCAACAGCCCTCTGTGCTGGGCTGGGCGGCTGAGCCGGAGAGCGGGGCGCCAGGAGGGAGGGCGATCGGCAGGCGAGCCGGGAAACGTGGCTCCTCCGGCGAGGAGAGGATTTGTGAAGGGGAGCGCCGGCCCGCGTGCGCCTCTTGTTCCCCGTGTAATTTGCAGCCAATCATCAGTAGGTGTCCGCGTCGCTGCGTCCTCCTCACCTCGGCGCCGATCACCCCCCCGCCCCCGCCCCCGCCCCCAGCCTCCCACCTCCTCCCTCGCCTTTCTGTCTCTCCCTCCCCTCCCCCCGCAGCCGCACACACGCACACACACAAACAGAGAGAGAGAGAGAGAGAGAGAGAGAGAGAGAGAGAGAGAGAAGGGGGGCAGAGGGAGAGAGAAGAGACCGAGAGAGAGAGAGGAGAGGAGAGGGGGAGAGAGAGAGAGAGGAGAGACTCCCCGACTCCCTCCCACCCTCGCACACAGCGACTGGAGACGGACGGAGAGCAACGCGCTGGGAGAGGAGAGACCACCGAGAACAGCCCCGCGCTCTCACACATACACTCACACTCGGCTCTTTCCTCTCCCCCCACCTCCTCCTCCTTCCACCCCCACCACTAACACCATCTCCTCCTCCTTCTCTCTGCAACAAGAAAAAAAAAAGCCATTTACAGGTATTTTTTTTTGATCCGCATATTTATTTATTCCCCCGTCCCCAACAGTTTGTTTACAAGTATTAAAGTTGTAATTGGGAGCTGCCAAGACACATCTGGATTTGTGTTTCTTTGTGTTAGGGGGTGATGTGCAACTAATTAAAGGCAGACTGGCAGCGTCTGCAAATTCTAAGGCTCCCCAAATAAAAAGAGACTGGTAAGTGATTGTTCTTTCTCTTTCTCTGGCTTTTTGCTCTTAAATGTTTGCTGTCCGTTGGGATTGTAAAAGTAGATTATTAATGCTGGACTCCAGCGATAAAAGGCGTCGCTGTATTAATTTATTAATTAATCTGCACCCGCCCCTCCTCCTGAATGTTAAATATGACCTTTGATCTCTATGTCTCTGGTAGACCAGACATACAATATTAGGCATGTACAGTCACATTGTTTAAAGGCAAAACAGGATCATGAAGTATGGATGTCTAATTTAGCTTTGGAATAGGACTATAGTTATTTGTGTGTGTTTTATTTCGTTTTTTAAAGAAAATCCAAACAATAGCTGTGGTTTAGTACCTTTTTCATGCTCCAAGATGCATCGATTAAACAATAATGACCTGGATGCTGGGCACAATCATTTTCTACAGTTTCTGGTGGCATTAAACCTTGAGGAGGGAAGGGGGAGGTGATGGTAATAAGGAAAGCTTCTTTTTGGAGACACCACTCTGATACTTGGAAAAAGGGACATTAAATTATTTCTTTATTTGGAACAAGGTCAAAAGACTAAAATGTTGACATTTTTCCCTCCACTCAGTGAGCTGGTGTCTAATGCATGGTTGGCATAACTAGTTTTTACTGAGTAGTAGTTATTATGGTCTTGCAGTTACAATGTGATTCGCAGAAACTGAAGCTATATGCATATTCTTGCTGTGTCTTCCCCCACCCCCTTCCCAGCATCAAGAATATTTAGCCAGGAGCATTTTGGGGGCACCCTTTGTATTGCCTTCAGACCTCTGAAGGGAGCAGTTTTCCCTAATGCGAAACCACAGAGGTGGTTCCTGAATGATTAGGGACTTGCTGTGATTGAAAGATGCCTGCTAGCTTCTAATCCAGCCTGGGGTGAGGTTCCTTATCTTGATTTACTTTGCTTAATAGGGATTTGTTTACATAAACCCCTCTTTTTAGGGCACCTCATCATCAGGCCTTGAAGTTTTTGCACTTGGAGTTTGGGCATAAATGGTTCATTAATCTAATTATAAGCATAATTGCTATAATTGATATCCATTTTGAACTGAATATTTGAGACAGACTACTGGGCCCCCATTTAAAATTCCCTGAACTCCACATTCTAGACCAATATGTGGGCTTCAGAAGATGTCACAAAAAGAAATTCTGCCCCCCCCAAAAAATCTGGAAACAAAGAAACTGGTTTTTTAGGTTAATATACACTTTATGTTTTTGCTTTACTTCTCAAAAGGCTGTGATGTACCTCTCCCTCTGTGATAAACAACTAAAATACCTCTTCCTAAGCATAATAATGGCCTGTAAGCAAAGAGATGAATGCAAATACCCAGTTAACATTAAACTTTCCTGTAAAACAGAGCAAAAGAAAAAAAAATCATTTTAATGATTATTTCTTCATGGAACACCTTAAATGATTCCCCCCTACTTTTACTCAATGTAAAAAAATCAGTGACTGTGAGAGATCCTCAAAAAGTCCATGCTTTCTTCTTGTCTTGGGAATAGACTGGAGTCTCCATTAGGAATTATTGGGAATATTCTTACAGAGACTGCAGGCACTTGGTTTAAAACCTTTGACATTTTTCTGTATTATTAAAAAAAATTTTTAATCTAGTCCATCTTTCTTTTCTTTCTTTTAAACAAGTAGAACACCACCCTCTTACCCCCTCCAAGCCCCACCACCAAATGGCTTGTACAATTGAGACCCGTCCTTGGTCCATTGAATTAAGACCCTAACAGAGCCAGCTGTGCTGGGATTCAAACTAATGACCGCAGACACACAAGGACACTGTGGCAGCTGGTAGTTCTTTTCTCCCTGCCTCTTTAGTTCAGATTGTATGTGGGCAGTCTCTTAGCTCTCAGTTGTATTGTGTTTGCTTACAGTTTATACTCGGATGTATTGCAGACTTTCTCAGTACTTCATTTGCTAATTTCCTGTTCATTTTCCTCATAGGGCCATAGCAGTTTTCTACTTTAGAGCATTTGCATGCCCAGGCAGCACTTGTTCATACATTTCAAAATGTTTAAATGCCCTCTGCTTATAGGTAGTATCGCCCTCCCACCCCTGATTTGCATGTCTTTAAGCACTCCAATTGCCCTTTTCCCTCGGCATTTGTCACCCCTGTCTTTCCTCTTTCCCTGGGTATCCTGGCTATTAATACATTTTCTCAGGAGGGTTATAAGAATAGGGGGGAGGAGCCGTGGTGTGCTGTGGGGAGGGAGAGAGCGGGCCTGGGAGCGTGGGGGAAGGATGGGAATGGGGGGGGGGTCACGTCTTGATGATTGTTATGCAAACGACCTGACGAAGAATGTGGGAGCTTTCAGCGTCTGCGGTGGGGTGGTGAGGGAGGCTGTTTATTTATTTGTCCATCTTTTTCCTCGTGCTGCTTGTTGGAATGACTTTCTTTATTTTAGTTGTAACAGTTGGAGGATAATGCAAAGGAAGACGCTGCCTGGGAATTCACCGTCTGTGGAAATGCGCCCCAGAGAGGAATAAAGCAGTCCTCACCTTGCTCTCCCCACCCGGACCCACTTTCCCCTCCCGCCTCGGCCCCCACCCCGGCACCACCATCACCCCCTTCCCTCCCCCCCACCTTCCCCCCTTTCCCACCCAGGTGTCGGACCAGACGGTCCCCACTTCCACCCTGCACCCCTTCTTCCCCCCCTGTACCATGAACACCAATGTCTGCGTGGAGCCCGGGCCGAGCCCGGAGGCCCCGGGCTTGCCCAAGGAAAGCCACCTGCCCGAGGGGGCCCTGAACAGCCTTGTGGATTACAACTCGGAGATGGAGCGCTACCGCTCCTTTGCCACCTCCTTCTACAAGACCAACGGGGGCGCCTTCCCGCAGGCGGCCAAGATCGCGCGCATCACCACCCCCATCTTCCCCAGCAGCGCCGCCGCCGCCGCGGCCGCCGCGCGCATCGGCATGTCCCCCTGGAACTGCGACAACGCGGCCACCGCCGCCGCCGCCACCGCCATGCTCTGGGGCAGTGGCGGGGGCGGCGGAGGCGGAGGCGGCGGCGGCGGGGGCGGCGGCGGGGGCGGCGGGGGCAGCAGGAAATCCTCCTCCGCCGCCGCCTCCTCCTCCGCCGCCTCCTCGGCGATCCTCCCCACCGGCGGTGGCGGCGGCGGCGGTGGTGGCGGCGGCGGCGGCGGCGGCGGCGGCGGTGGCGGCGGCGGCGGCAGCAGGACCAGCATGCACCACCGAAACGACTCCCAGAGGCTGGGGAAAGCTGGCTGCCCGCCAGAGCCGTCGTTGCAAATGGCAAATACTAATTTCCTCTCCACCTTATCCCCCGAACACTGCAGACCTTTGGCGGGGGAATGCATGAACAAGCTCAAATGCGGCGCTGCTGAAGCAGAGATAATGAATCTCCCCGAGCGCGTGGGGACTTTTTCCGCTATCCCGGCTTTAGGGGGCATCTCATTACCTCCAGGGGTCATCGTCATGACAGCCCTTCACTCCCCCGCAGCAGCCTCAGCAGCCGTCACAGACAGTGCGTTTCAAATTGCCAATCTGGCAGACTGCCCGCAGAATCATTCCTCCTCCTCTTCGTCCTCCTCGGGGGGAGCTGGCGGAGCCAACCCGGCCAAGAAGAAGAGGAAAAGGTGTGGGGTCTGCGTGCCCTGCAAGAGGCTCATCAACTGTGGCGTCTGCAGCAGTTGCAGGAACCGCAAAACGGGACACCAGATCTGCAAATTTAGAAAATGTGAAGAGCTAAAGAAAAAACCTGGCACTTCGCTAGAGGTCAGAGGAGATGATTTCTTGTTTCCCAGTCTCCCCCCCTCCCTCCTCCCTCCCCTGTCCTCTCCCCTTCAGGGCTTCGTGTCTGGCTTCAAGATGCAGTACCCCTTTCCTGAAGCTTCATTCAGGTTGTAAGATACAGTTGTAGGTGGTTTGCGGAGGTCATGGCCTCTCCGCCACCCTCCCCAGCTGCACTTCGCCTGGAACCGCCCTCCATATGGGGAGGGCGCCCCTCCTTTTTAGCTCCGGGAGGAAAACTAATGTAATTGGTTTGAAAAATCAGAAGTTTCACATTCAATATGGTCAGAAATTTCCCTTGGTGGTTCAAAATGACCCCTCCCCCCTTATTATTTTTAAAAGCATCTCTGCCCAAAGGGTGGGACACATCACATTCTATATACTTTTATTGGGCGAGACTTACTAGTGGCCCAGTTGTAAAAGTGAGGACACAGTTTGTGGCACACAAGCCTACATTCCCATTAACACACACACACACACACACACACACACACACAGAGTAATCATTGAAACGGAAATACATTAATTCAAAAGGGGATTTTCTACCCTCTTCTAGGATAATTTTTCTCCTTACCATGACAAAATGTTTGTTTCCTCATTTTATTTTCTGCATACTTGGTATTTTTCCGGAAAGTGGATATAGTATAGAAAGCTGAACACCATTTGCAGTTTTTAAGGAGAGATGACTTAGAATAGATACAATTTGTAGCAGGTGATGGTAATTTTATTTAAGACTGTCTTACATAGCTTAGAAACAAATGATTCCTAAAACTCAGTTATAAAAAATATAAATTTGGGGTTCTGCATTTAGCAGATTAACCATTTTGTAGTCACAAAATTGTTCTATACACCAAGCACTGTTTTGTTGGACACCCTATTTGGTCAATAATAGTTTCTTTTTCCTATATGCCCTTAAAACAGACAACGTACAGATTATCACTAAATTACTTGTTAAATTAGGCTTTTAATTATGTTAAATACAAAGATTGATGTGTTTGGTGGAAATTTCATATGGTGACCTGATCAAAACAAAAGGGGAAAAAACGGAAAATCAGAGGTAAATGGGTTTGGTGGTATATTTAGTAAAGAAATATGAACAGGTAATCATATTTAGCCTCTTGATATAATTTACAGAGTAGATGGCTAAGTGTTCATATATAGGTGGTGGATGTAGCATTAGGGAATATTCAATGGGCTGGATTGTAGGCTGAGAGCGGTTCTCACAAGTTATCATCAGAGGGAAATCTGCACATTCTTTTAAAAAATTGTGAACGTGGCTTAAAGGAGTTTTCTCCAAGAAGGACTGGTCTTTAAAAGGAGAAGGGAAAAGCGTTAAAGATCTTTGCATGTTTGAACACAAGTAAGATACAGTTTGTTTTTTTTAAGTTGTATTAATATAAGTCAAAGCAAATAGCACTTTGGAATTCCCTCAAAATCAATTTATATTGATATCATTATTGATTATGATCAATTCCATCAAAATATTGCATTGATTCCTCTTTATAAAAGAACCCATCTCTGTTGAAAGTTTGACTTTACTCCAGGGTGGTTTATTACATTTCCTTTGGCAACTCTGCTTACGCAAAGATAACAGCAATTATAAAGGCGTAGGTCCATGTGTTTTCTTAGGTGGCAGAAACTAGTTTTTAGCTTTGAATGATCTTCTCTTTAATATAACTTCTCTAGGTCTCTAAGGCCCATAGGCAGTTAAAATTCAGTTCATACTAAAGCCTCCTGTTATTGCCCAGTTGATAGCACTACATAGCTTTTTTTTTTTTTCTCTCAAACTATAGTATCTAGGATTATAAAATCTAGAATTATAGATTTGGTGTTGCTAAGTGGCCTTCAACTTTTGCTAGACTAATGCACTGCCTTCATCCCAATTTAGGGTATGTAGTAGATAGCCACTGAATAATTCTCATTTATTTAGTAAGTAACCTCTCTGAACGAGTTTAATGTGAGTACCAAGAGGTTTTCTGCACAAGTTTCTATGCTGATTTATTAGTCTAAACAAATTTCATAAGTTTCCTTTTTTCTTCCTTTTGATAGTTTTCCCACAAACTTATCATGATCCTTAAGTTTCTTAGGCTTTTTGATCACAAAATTCCATAGTATTACTTTTTCTTCTCTTTTAAAATTCTGTTGATCTTCAGAAACTGGGGTGTGGATGGGAGGGGAAACACATTTCTCTCTTTGTAGAGCTCTCTGAAGATGTTCTCCTAGCTATACACCCCTTCCTACCAGAGAATTGTTCTTGGTTCAAAGCTAAGATTCTTAATGGAATGCAGTTTGGCAGAAAGAAAGAAAAAGTTTTGTTTTTTAAAAAATTTTAATTGGCTAACATTCTAACTAGGTCATTTTAAAGCGGCAAAGGCAGCATGATTGCCTCAAGCACATGTGTAACCACACAGTTATGGTTGTAGGAAACCAGCTGGATGCATGTCAGAGTGACAGGATTTACATGACTGAACCAAAGCTGGAGCAGTGGTTGTGGGATGGTGAAAAGTACCCCTGCTGACCTGCTTCCCTCTCTAATTTGGTTTCTGTAACTTATCATCATCTGTGGAGATGTTTTAGATGTCAGGTAGACTCCCTGGCTAAGGATAGTGATTTGGGGATTCATTATGGATATCACCTGTGGATTTCAGGTGTAAGTTCAGTAGCGAATATTTGTTGACTTTAAATTATGGACACCAATTAATATCTGGATCATAGTCATCACTACTATTCTTATTTATCACTTCAAGCCCCATGTGCTCTTCTTTCCCTTTGACTTATTCTCATGCCAATTACTGGAGGCGTAATCAGATTCTCAGGGTAAGTAAACTGAAATTAAGACAGATTCACATAGATGTGTTGGGATTCTTGCCCACATTTTTTAAAGCCTCCCCTCTGGCATTCCTTTTAAAACTGCTTTACTTATTTCCACGTTTTCCTGCTTAGCCTCATGTTAAGAGCATCTTAATTCCTTAAAAATATATTAATAAAATCACCCCTTTATAGTATTCCATATGATAACAATGCACATAAAACAAACTTAGTTTTCCTATGATACTGTGCACTGTATAGTTGCATATAAGACTATTCATTTAGTCAATTACTCTACTAAAAAAATGATCACTGGTTATTCAAAGCAGTCATTACAAATTCTGTATGCCCCTGTGCAACAAAACTTATCTTAAAAACTTGTATCCTCAATGATCAATATTAAGTTCCCATATATTTTAAGAAATGTGATTACATAGTATGATAATACATTATATGACAGGCCTTTGTCTCACACAAAGGTAATCTCATACAAAGGGAATCCTGTAGTTTTTATATTCACAGCAGTTACATTTCTGATACTAAGATCTAACTTTTTTTAAATCTCCCAACCTGATATGACTCAAGGGAGAAAATTGTCCCGTGGGTAACCCCAGCCTCGTAGTCCCTGAACATTGTTCAGGTGACATGATTGATCTCTGTGGGACAGCATTAGAGACCACACAGATCTGGTTTCTCTCCCATTAGCTGATTTATGGAATTACATTAGTAAGCAGTGCCTCGGGAGACTTCCCTGCCCCCGCTCTTGGCTCTCTACTGAGCGTACACACCGCTGCCACCCAGGCTTTCTCTGAGCTAGAGGCAGGAGTTGGAAGAACATTAGAGTGAAGAGACTGAGAAACTGGAAAGTCAGGAAAAAGGATAATCTCATCTTCTTTCTTTTCTCTCTTTTAAAAATTTATCTGCTGAATGAACGGGCCCCAAATAATTTTCCGCAAGTTAGGTTGAGGTCCTAAGAGGTCTCGTGGAAAGCATCCAGATATTGCCCCACTCTTGGTAACTGGATTTCGAAGAGTGTTCTAAGGGAGGAGGGACACATTTCCTATATATGACGTTAAGTTCTAAGAGCTTCAACCACACAAATGGCAATTGTAAAATTCTGGACAGAGCATTGTCTGCGATTTTTGCAGGAAGGTGGCACCTGCTTCCCCACCCTTTCATTTGTAGACCACACATGAAATAGGTGTGTCACTCAAACTCAGACTCTGTATGGTTAAATAACGAAACCGGTCAACAATTGAACATGTCATATAAGATTTGGAAGTTTGTGACAAAAAAAACCTACAGGTAAAATACAAATGTTTCGTATCTTAAACTGCAACATACAACAGTTTGTCATTTTATATCATAGTTCAAAAATGGGTTTTCAGTTTCAAGAATCAAAAACATCCCAGTATAAAAATACACATTTTTGTTTTAATCAAAAGGAAAGAGGAAACTTTTCAAGAAATTCAAACCAAATGATAGTAGATTAACACTAGAATGTAATATAGAAATAACATAGGGAAAAGAGTCTGAATTTCATAAATGCTAAGGAAAAAAGCTCAGAAAAGTTCAGCTTTGACTAAAGGCAGAAAGTAGATTTGTTGCCAAGACATCAAAGTGTAATGCAAGTCCAGTGAGATTCTTTCCATCACTAGATTTAATACAAGTTAGTCAAAGTTGTTTTTAAGAGAACCACACATTTTAAAATAATTCCTAAATGAAAATCATACCCCTTCTCATCCAAACATCATGCAAATTCTAACCAATCTTTTGGATGGCAATTAGGAATAGTAGAATAAAAGCAATTAAAAGCATTTGTAAATTATCCTATAAGAATGTTTGTTTGAAGTTCAGCCATCATTAAACAAAATAAAAATAAACAATCAAAAAGCCAGTAACAACAAACTTTAGACTTTAATCATATAAAAGTATTTGGATATTTTAAGTGAGAATGGAAAGTATATCTAGTGATGAAGGAAAGAAAAGTTACTTGATTTTTAAACTTTTTAATGAATTGATTACTGAAGCATTGCTGCATATTTTGGTTAGTTTTAGTCAACTGTTCTCCTGGGTGAATAATTAAGAATTTTGCGCAGTGCAGACTTACAGATTGACAAATACAGGACAATTTAGTAAAATAGTCTGTAAGACTAAAAACTTAAGGTGTTTAAAACGACATGGGCATTTCATCCATATTTGTTCTAGAGTACAAGGTTGGAGACTGAAGAACTATGTCAGGGTGATCCTGGAGACACTGGTAGAATATTCCCTCTGGATATAAACGTAAACCAAAAAACTACTGGAGTGTTCCCCAGGAACAGGTTGAAGTGTATCTTAAAAAAAAACTCATCTGAAGTAGTTGGTGCTCTTAGAACTTACTGTTCAATCTCAATTGGTCAGATTGAATATGTAGTTTACTTTTACCAGAAAACAATTCACTTTTTAATTTTGCTTTGGAAAATTGTAACAAAATGTCCTACTATCCAATAAGTTTCACAAGCCTGGATATGCTTCAGTCTCTTACATTTATTTTTATTCATATTTTACAAATATTAAAAATGAGCTCATTCATCATATAAAAATATCTACTTAAATTAGTAGGTTAAATTCAAGATTTATTGAAAGGCCCATGTAAATATGCAAGTTGGAGAAAGGACTACTTCTCTTTCAGTTTTCCTCTTTATTTTATTTTATTTTTTATTTTTCTATATTTTTATTTTTTTGCGGTACGTGGGCCTCTCACTGTTGTGGCCTCTCCCGTTGCGGAGCACAGGCTCCGGACGCACAGGCTCAGCGGCCATGGCTCACGGGCCCAGCCGCTCCGCGGCATGTGGGATCTTCCTGGACCAGGGCATGAACCCGTGTTCCCTGCATCGGCAGGCGGACTCTCAACCACTGTGCCACCAGGGAAGCCCTTCCTCTTATTTTTGGATTAGTTTTTTAAAAGCAAAAATGAGCCCAAAATAATGGTAAAATCTTTCATCTTTATAAGTGTGATTTTTCAGTCACCAATTAGAATGTCAGATGATCTTGGCTGGGGAAGTAGAGCACTCTAGATAATATCATTTTTTTTTTTTTTTTTTAACAAAAACCTGTTTTCAAGACAGTACTTTCTTTGGTGGGATCAGTGTAAATTTTGAGGATTTTGTGCATGCATAATTGTATTCCTTCATTTGTGCTGCAATGCTTCTGCTCATTCTTAACATACTTTTTCATCTAGCATTTATGCTATTATCCTTAGTAGTTTCAAAATATTGAGGGAGGGACACACAGGTGGTTTTATCCTTCAGTCATATCTTGTTCCATCACATGCAAACACCTGTCCTGAAATTGAATTATTCTGCAGGGTAATCGAAAAGTCTCCCTCTATTCAGCATCACATGTTTTCTGTTGTTTATTGAGTTATGTTGCAGCATACTTCAGATGCGACAGACATTTAATAATGTTGAAGACTTAGCTCTGCAGGGGCTAAAAGGATCCCAGCAGGCTTGTTAACTTCTACTCTAAAACATTATGAGAAATATTTTTTTCTCTGTGAAACTCCAAGGCTTTCTCTTAATTTATTTCAAGAACATAAGAATCCATAGCCAGGTATGAGAGCGAACCTGTGAAATTTTTTTGTTTTTCTATTTTTTTGATCTTTAACCTATCGATATCACGTTACATTTCTTACTCAGAAGACAGTGGCAAAGCAAACAACTGCTTTTCCAAAGAACTAATAGCTAAAGATGCATTTCTTTGGCTGATATAAAACCAAATATAAATTATATTTAGAAAACATAAACTACTAGTTTCTTGGCTTTTCACTTATTTTATAATTAAAAATAATATTTGGGCCCTTGTGGCTACATTTAGGTGATAGATTGTGGGAAGAGCCACTAGTTTCAAGTAACTTACCAGTTGAACAATATTAGCTACATCAGCATTACTTCTCTGAACTTTATTTCCTCAACTGTGAAACGGACATAGTAATACCAACCTTCACTACAACTTTTAATATTGTGTGTAGGTTCATGTTCTTTGTATACTGAAAGATGCTATACGATTTCTCATTCCTAATTTAAAGTCATCAATAAAAAGTAGAGGAGAAGACAATTACATTTACAGATAATTCAGTATACCAACAAGTTACTTATAGTTATCAGAAATTAAAGCCCATGTAGACTATTTTGTGGCTTTGAGTTTTCTGAATATTTGTCTTAATCATCCAGTTCACCAAAGATCTGGCATGATTTCACTTGGAAAGAGATAAACCTGATAAACAAATCCTCCTTCCTCACCAAAGGCACACCACTACCATAAATTTCTGTATCTTTTAGTAGATTTTGTGTGTGTGTGTGTGCATTTCAACTCAATACCTTTTTTTTGGCTACTATTTCCTTTATTTGGACAGACACAGGAGTTGTTCTAAATGTGCATTTGTGAGTTTAAGAAAATCATTGTAAGAAATGGTTAAATGCTTGTCACAGATTCTGGTTGGAGAACATATTTACAAACACTGGAAAATTGTAGAGTTACTCTTGTTTTCGAAGATGGGGTGTGTGTGTGTGTGTGAGTGAGTGTGTAGGAAGTTAAACAGGTAGATACACATTTTGAGATTAAAAAGTGAAGTGACTATGCAGAGCTTTTTCTTTTTAATAAGAAGAGAGTATTTATGAAATGAAGGACGTTAGTGAGCAATAATAGAAAATGCTGTTGGTTTTCTGGGAGAAAATAGTGATAAGCCCTAAAAGATTTGGAATACTAACCAAGAAAGCTTTAAAAATGAAGGAGAAAGAGATATTCAGGCCAGGGTGCAATGCAGTATCTAGAAGAAGTTCTGTCAGGATAGGGTATGGAAGTCTGCTTTGCTGACTATAACTGCTGAAGCAGTTATAGAAGTTTTGCAGAGAATGGAAACAATAAAGGGGGGAGATAATGTTTTCATGCTTGACTCAATACATTTGGTTAGGGAGTCAGAGCTGAGTCTAAAGTTCAGTGGAGTGGCCGCTGAATTAGAGACAAGGAAAAACAGATTGTGTTTTAGCTGATGTTATTATGTTTACTTATGCCTTTGAAACATTTGGTAGAATAACTCCCGAGTGTAACTGAATACTTCCAAGATGGGTGGAAGATGGGATTCCATTTAGGTGTCATATTCATCTAAACTCATGTTTCAGAGGACGTTCTGGAGCAAGTGAAGAAAAGTGTCAAACTATGGGGGAAACTGTGGTGAAAGTGCTGCTTCTTGCTCAAGGACTTAAAAAAAACCTCTGGATGATTGATAGTATCAAAAGGATAGAGATCAAGTAGGATGAGAGAAGAAAGGGATAAATGTTTATAGAGCAGGAAGAGTCATGGGCATTTCTGTGTATTTCAGCAAATCTGGCAAATTCTGGAGAAGATGTATTTTCTTTAAAACTTTACAGAGTGAAAAGAGATGAAATAAATTTTTAAAAGAATAATAGACTATATAGATTTAATTGGAAATGATGATTATGAGTGATGGTGAATCAGTGGCAGAAAAATAACTGTGCTGGGCAAAGACTTCTCTATGGGAAATGTTTGTAGGTTAAATGAGATCAGGGATGGTTTTAATGGAGTCGAGAATAAGGAAAAGAGATAAAATTCTCAGTTGTATGTAGATGAATGCAAAGTGAGATGTGGCATCTTCTCAGAAACACTCAGTGTGCTCTGTCAGTCATGAAAAACAAAATAGAGAACACTAGCCTTTAAAATGCCAAAGGATATACATATTGGTTCTTCTATGTAAGGCTGCTATCCATAGAGTTAAATGCGTTATGAAGTGGAGTGGTTTTGGATTTTCCTCATGTGATGCTTTTCACATGTACATGTTATTTGTATGGTGTGAAGCTGTGTTTTGCAAACTGCAGGTGACAACACATTAGTGGTCCATGAAAACCAATGTGTTGGCTTATCGCCAGGATTTTTAGAACATAGAATAGAACGGAATGGAGCAGAAAATATACGTGTATCACATGTAGTAAGAGTACATATTGTTAAACTTTTGTTTCGGTTATGTATGTACACATAAATGTATGTGTATGCATGTACTAGGCTGCTATGTAGAATGTATTTCCAACTGTTGATTGCAGTCAAAAAAGCTTGAAAAACACTAGTTTAGTGACAGCCACAACACTATTGAACAAATCTGTAGTGAGGAAAGAAATTACATTTGTAAATGGAACAATGTTACCAAGATAAAGAGTAAAATGTAAATGTGTTTCCATAAGCAGTGTGTCTTTACTTCTCCTAGGCAGGTCTGTACCTAGAAGGTATATTCATGAATTCATGGTATATGCTAAACACATGGTAAACCCTTGATCAATTCAATTCAACATATCTTTAGGTAGGAACTGTTATTTTCTGAGATTTGTAGTAAGTGCTGTGGATACATACACACATCTTCGCTTAAGGAACTCAAACTTTTCCTTATTCCTAACTGCCTTTTTAAAATACCTATGTCATTCCCTAATTCTACATCTTAATCTTTCATCCAAGATAATTAGCTCCCTACTTACATTCTTAATTCTCAGCCCCCCAAAATGGACGCATTTCAAGTGATATAATTGTAACTTTAGAAAACTCTGAAAGCAATCTCACACCTATTTAAAAGCCTTGGGATTCCTTAATTCATCCTTGGCCTAGTTGTTCCCAGATCTAGATAAGAAACACATACTGCTATCTGTGATTTCTGCTTGGCTACCTCATGTGGTTATGTTGTGTAGTATTAAGTTTTCTATTAGTACTCCAGAATTTTTCAAGGAATAAGAAAAGAAAAAGGAATTCTTGCCTTGAACATACTGAGAATCTACAGTGTGACTTGTTATATCAAGCATATTTTACAGAGTACTGGAAACCCTTGTATGACCTGAATAAGAGAAAGAGCTATATTGAAAGAAAGAAATAAAGGAAGGAAGAAAAGAAGAAAGGGAGGGAGGGAGAGAGGGAAGACAGGCAGACTGTAGTGTTATAGATTAAAGAGAAATGAGAAAGGAGCATGTTGGCAGAAAGGATTGTCATGTTCAAGGTCATCTTTTTGAGTCTGGTTTAGATAAGAAATTAGTAGAAATGGTTAATGCCTCAAATTTTATTTGAAAGATGCCATGAGTCTGGGTTTAGATTCACTAGAACCACTCAGCATTTTTTCTTTTCATTTACCATAGTGGATAAAATAGTTTCATGTAAACTAACTAGATTTTTTTTCCTCCTAATTTCTCTTTAAGAGTAATTTGCTCAAGTCTGTAATTAGAAACATAGAAATGCCAAGATGGGAAAACTGATGCTAAAAATTGATGATGGTGTTTAGGGAGATAGAGGCCATCAGCATCTATAAACAACTAACTGTTCAAAAATATCAGTGTAATTTTTAAGGGGTTATACAGAGAATTTCCTGGAAAATACAGAATTGCACATATAGAAAAGAGTCCAGAAAAATGATGAAAAGAATATTAATCACTACAGCTTATAAATCCTGTGCCTGAAAAAGGTTAGGCTTATTAATTTACTCTACTAGTTAGTTAACTATGCGATTGTGACTCTGTTTGCATGAAGATGGAGTACATGATACACATAGAAAAAGAAGTAGTACATGGAAATTCCCTGAGGAGAAATTTGACTCTTAAATTAAGGACTTGCTCTAGAACAAGATATGGTGATACCATGTTAATGCAGACTGCTTCACAGTGTATGCCCTCTTAATGAGGGAGATTAACCAAAATACATTTCTAAAGAGCCAAGTAACATGTAATAACTTGATTAAATTAAAATTGTTGACTATATACCTTTTAATTTTATTATTTAAACAGAAAATTAAGGGAAGAAACCAAGAAGTCAGCATGACTGTGAATTTAAACATTCAGTGTAATGGCAATTGCGGTTATTAAAAAGTTTTTTTTTTTTAAAGAAATACTCCAAGCAACATGTGATTCTCAGAAGTATAGTTTTAATCAAGTACATTATTTTGCTGATAATATCTAATGACTGTGAAATGTTTGGAATTTTCTCTAAGTTCCTCCAAGCAATTAATGGACATAAAACATGCTTTGGTTTCTAGGCTGGGTCTATCTCAGTGGTTGGCTTTTTGTCATAGAAGATACTGAACCAAATGAAGTTCAGTGACTACATTCAAAATATTATAGAACTTAGCCCAAGAGGAATTTTCTATTAAACTTATTTTCACTTTTTATGTAATATAGAAAAAAATGAATATTTCTCAAACTCCCACATCTCTAATAATCAAAAAGAAGCACCATAATTTGAATTTCTTATAGAGATTAGGTGTAACTATTGTATTTTATTTGAACAGAAGTTAGAGGCTGTCCAAATCATGGCTTTGATGGTTTTAAAAATCACCTCAAAAAAAAAAAACAACCTCAAGTTTTTTAACTGACCTCCCATTTCTTCACATTTTATGTGAATATTTCTTCTCTTCAATAAAAGGTGACAGTTCACTGTCTGCTTTAAAAAAATAACCAAAATTTAAAAAAATTGTCCAACAACTTGGTCATGAAAAGAATGCTGGTGGTGTTTTCAATAGCTAATTAGCAATGATCTCACCTAAAGGTATTGTTGTAGTCAACAGGAATCAGTAGAGTGACTTTGAGGGGAGATAGAATTATTTAACTTGTGTCTGCCATATATATATATATATATATATATATATATGAATTCATACATTCATATATATGTATGTCTATTCAGATTCATTATCATATAACCATATATTTTTTCATAAAGATTTAAACATATTGGCATATATAAATAAAATTAACTCTAGATATTTTAATCATTCTTGACAGTATTGATTTTATTAACCTGATTTTTGCTTTTTTAATATCAATTTTACTTTTAATTTCCTTTCACACTTCCTCTTATACATAGGTTAAAAATAATATATAAAATATTTTTTCAAAAGCATCTTTTAAATTTATGGATTGTTGAAAATTTTTTCTCTTTCTGCTTATCCTGGTACCATCCCTATTATAGTTTATTTTTATAAATCCAGGACTATTTTAATCACTAAACTACCCATGTGTAACACAATAAATTTGCTTATTGTTGGAAGGATGTGGTTTGAAGTGTTTTTACCAAAAGCAATTGAAATATAATCCTATATAGCATTAATCAAGACACTTGCCTAAATCAAGTAGTTACATTAGATACTGAGGCCAAAAGTGGGTGCCTTTTTTGGCCACTTCTGGACCAGTGGGAATTTTGGTGTCAACCTGTTACTTCTCTTCCTATCAACCCACTCCTTCCCCATATACACACACACCCACCTTTGGACAGTTGTTTTCCGTACTGGCTCTACCACCATATTGACTTGATTTAGCACCTTTCCAACATAGTATATAATCTCATCTTTCCATTTACAAAAGTTAGCTAAGTTTAAAGTCATGCCATCACAGTGGTGATGGGGAGGGTGGTGGTATTCTCATAGGAGGGGGGAAGAGGAAGAGCCCTCATATTTGCAAGGCAGAAGAAGTAGCAGGAGCAATAGCCCACAGGGAATCAATCCTAATGAAAGAGCCATCTCTAGTTCCACCATTAATCAGAGAAATCCTGGCCCCAAATGTCAGTTTGGAAACCAGAAAAGTGGAATGCTCCTTATAATCATATTTAAGACCTCCAAAAATGTGGGTCATAAAAGTTATGCAGTTACTTATTTGGTGCTTTCTCCCTTTTAAAGAGGGGTCTAATATTCCCATTAGTGGTATTTGATAGGTGTTTTTAGTTTACATCTGGATCATGGCCAAAATAAGGTGTGAGTATACCAAAGACTTGTACAGTTATATGATGAATGAATCTGAATTATGAGAAAAATTAATCTGGTAGACAGCACATATATGATACATGTAAATTACAACAGGACAGAATGAGAAAGTAAGTTAGGTGTACTTTGAAAAGGGGAAACAGTGTATACTTATATTAATCCATATATTTTAAAAGATTGGAATTGTTAAAATATGAAGTTATTTTTTATTATAATAACAGTAAATTATTGGGCTGTGAGTTTATCATTTATCATAAATTAATTGTTCTCTCAAACTTACTGAACTATGCTATACCTGTGCTTGCTAATAATTCTACTATAGTTATTGGATTATGGTTTTTAAAATATACTATTTGTAAATAGGATATAGAAAAATATTTTTGCCTAAAACATCTTGGGGAGTCTCTAACATTTACTAGGTATAATTTTAGACCATAACTACTGATCATCCAAATTTGTAATAATGTGCATGTGTGTGTGTCTTCACATTCACAATATTGTACAGTATATGTAATACAATTTTCCATTTCTCCAATTAGGTTTTGAAATTTTGTTGGTACAAAAATTAAGAACCTATATAACTTGATATTTTAGCATTTTTTGTGAATCAAATCAGAAAAAAAGTAGTTTTTTTTTTAACCATGAGGAATCCTTTTCCTTTTGTTCAGCCACAATACCCCAAAGTTTGAAAGTTTCATATGAAGCCAAAACAAATATAATCAAATGTCTAAAGGCAAACAATGATTCCTGCTATTCTTTTTTTGTCATATTTATTCATGTACTTCCTGTTGCAGAATTTCAGTGATTCATTAAGGTTTTCAAGTTCTAGTGCAAAGAGGTAAATCAAATGCGGTGAGGGGTTCCAATTTCAAGGACTTAGATGCTCAGAAGTCTAAGAAACTTATAGTGGAGCTTCTCACAGTGAAAACAAAAGTTTTTATTTGAAATATATGTATTACAAAAGAGTTTATAAGAAGCTGTATTGGCTAACTACAATTCGAAATTGCTTTGCTTTTGGTTGGAAAAAGCATACTTCCCATAATTATATGGGGATCGGAAAATGATTGGTGTTTATGTTTCTTTAATTAATAAATAAATGGGGAAACAGGAAATTATTTTTTGATTAATCTAAGAATAATGGTATCCCAAAATACTGACTTCAGCTTGGGAAGTATTGTATTAGAGCCATCCTGTTTCACAGTAGAATTCTGAAGGCCTATGTGAATCACTGAGACTTTTGGATTAGAAACTACATGAATAAATATTGGAAAGATATAGTTAACTTTAGTTACAGAATTTGCTAATGTCTTAATTATTATCTCAATTTATAACTTTTATGCATTCTGAAGTGAATTTCAGCATCGAGTTGTCTTTTATTTGCTCTTTAAAAACTCATGTCTAGCTTTATTAAAAATGATTAGTTTTGTTTGGTGTCCTGAATACTGCAACATTTTACATATTGTATCTAGCTAGACGTGAATAGCCAATCCCATATAAATTCATATGTAGGAAAGTATAGATACCCAATTTCAGTTTTTAGGAGATGAGTTTTTATTAGGCTTGACATATTTTAAACAAGAGTATGTAGGTGCATGCCCGACCTAAAGATACCACAGTTCACATGACTGCCTACCAAGCACCAAAAGAGAAAGTTATGCTCAAATTCTTAAGGTAGCGGATTTGGGGATGTTTACTGATTTTAGGTCATTTAATTATTTTTTCATTGCTGATTTAATGAAAATCAAGCTGAAATACATTTCTGCCAGAGACATATTGATAATTTTTGTATTCATTTTTTAAAGAAGTAAATGTAAAACGTACTTAGATTTGGATTATATAATTATTTTATTCAATAATTTGCCCTTTAAAGTTATTTAGGAGGAAAACAGAAGGCATTCCTTTAAACTTGAAGGTCATTCTGGGTCTGGCTCTTGTAGGGGTGAATTCCCTGGAACACCATGCTTTACAGCAGTACCAGGAGAACTGGGGGCTGCAGGTTTCTCCCCAGGCCTCCTGGGAGCAAGGCTGCTGTTTGCCAGTGTTTGCACCGGTGTGAGCGGTGAAGACTGCCTTAAACAATGCTGATCAACTCAATTCTATTCTTTACCTCCCCACCCCCTTCTCTTCCTGGGGAATCTGGCTTCCCTGTCACTCAGGATAACGATTTCCTGCAAGCATCACTGAGATCCAGAAAGTCACTGTAATCTCATCAAGAATGTGATTCCCCAGCTGGGACTCTTGAATTTATATAACCTGAAAGTAGCTGGTTAGGGTGCTTAATCCACCACATTGGTGTGGTGAAGCCCCCCAACCATTTAAAATAGAAGGCCTCTTACAAAGACGACCTCATTAGAGAAGATATGTCCCCAAATTAGGACAGACTTAATTAGAAGCCATAATTTAACCCAATGGTTTACATATGAAAACAGTGTTGCTACCCCCATTCTGGCTTAAAAGAATCAATCCAGGCCTTAAGGAAATTTCCAGTGAGCCCAGTGAAAATTGGGCAGGAGATTGGATATACATCTGTTTTGTGTGGCCTGTGGGATGCTGAAGCGTTTTGTTTCTTTTTTTAACCCTGGAATAAAACTTAGAGAATCCTCACTTCAAGTTTCTGGTGAATGCCTTGAAGATTTGTTCCAATTAATGCACCAGTGATTTTCCTAAATCTTCTCACATATTTTAGGTGATTTTCCAACTAATCATTTTTAGGGTTCAACCTCAAAGATCTTAATATAAGGGAGAAATAATTTTTAATAGGTGCATCCCTGCTTACCTTCTCCCTTTCCCTGTAGCAATAAATTGTCTGTATCCTTATTTTTGGAGATACATACTGGTCTCAAAATTGTATACATACTAATATGTACACATCACAGTGCAATTTTGTGACAGGTCATGACAGTAAAGAAAACTAGCTCTCTGCTTCTCTCATATCGGCATTATCTAATTACTATTTAGTGCTAACAAGCATTGAGAAGCGATTATCTTTTTCCTCACAACAATGACCTTTGATCTCGGGTGGCATTTTATAAAGCTTGCTTTTCCTAAATATTGCAGATGAAATTGAGTGGTGGAAAGGGGCACAGGAAGAGCCAAGAATTGGAAGAGAGATTTAAAAATGAAACTAAGACATAAGGAGTTCATCTCATTTAAAAAATGTGCTCCATATATTTCTTCTGTTTATCTTCATAAACATATATGTTTATCAGGATACAAGATATATAAGTATATACTTACAGTCTTATTTCCAGTTGGCATCTGAGAGTAAGTTGGCATCTCTTTGTCACATACTGTACACATAAATGTGAATATATATGGATATATATGCACATGTTTATTTTTCATGTGTGATTCTGCAATGCATGGATATGCTTAGATCTAACTTATCTTGTTAAAAATGACTACATTTATATAAGTATGCATACTTATATAAAATTTATTCTTAGTTGGCATCAAGCAGCAAGTTAGCATCTGGTGTAAACTAAGTTTTCATTTACTGCTTATATATATATGTGTGTGTGTGTAAAGCACGAATATTAAGATGAATGAATATATTTTCTTATTATTTCATACAGTACTTTTAATAATGATTAAATAAGTGTAATGAGCATATATAATTATATATATCATTTAAAAGTTACTTTTTTAGAAGTAGTAAAGGGGTTTTTCTCACCAACCAAGTCAAATGATGGGGATCCAGGTATGCGTAGTGAACTGGCGAGAAGAAGACAGATTAACCCATGAGGAGTAGGGAGTACAATATTAGTAAGTACTATTTTTATGGGAATAATGGAACTTTTTGTTTGTGATTTTAGAAAATATTCACAAGTTTTAATATTTTTTGTATACCTATATGTAAATTTGAATTAGACAGCGTTAGTTTGTTCTTAACACATTCATTGTGAAATATATCATGTTGACTATGAGCACAGTTTTTTTAAACTTCTATTTAAAGAGATAAGCCAAAATGGTTATTTTATTCATTTAAATTTCATTTGACCTCTCAATTAACACAGTTTTATTTTTAGATGACATTGCTACAGTAGGACGGTGTCAACCAAATAAGTCATATATGAGAAAGTAAATAAAAGCTAACCTCAATTATTAAAGAGTGTTTGTAGTAGAATTTTTCATGTATTTCCTGAAAATTCAAGTGCTGTTAACACTGTCTTAAGATGTGTTTACAAGGGATGTGTGTGTGTGTGTGTGTGTGTGTGTGCTTTTATACCTACTCAGTATTTTGGTAATATTCAACATCCCAATTTACATACTTACTAATCTATAGCAGCTGTTTTATAGGCTACACAGGCCTGTTGGACAGGTCTAAGGAAGAAAATCAACTTCTTTTTGCCCTCCAGGAAAATTTACTCTTAGCTTGTTTTTCCTCATGTATCATCAATATGTACTCATGTGATTCTGTTTTATAAAGAAGAGTATGGCATGATGAATGACTGTAACATTAATATATAAAGGAAAATTTGATAGCTTAACTACTGTTTATCCAACGAAAAACCCCACAGTAACTGTAAGCTTCTCGTTAAAAGGATTGCTCATACATTTAGTGCTGGCTTATTACTCCTTTGGAAAACTATAGTATTTTTCTGGTGCAAAAGGATCATTATGCTCCACTGAGTATCATTGGTTAGTTACAAGTTTGTCTCATATGTATGACATTAATTTGTTGCAAATGCAGACATTTTAAAATAGTGGTATATTTTGTCCGTATAGTTCTCATTCCATTATATGTAGGAATGTTTAGCATTAGTAGTTATTAAATATAGACGTAATATTGATGTTATATTTGTTGTCCTGTCGTAAAAGAAATTCTCCAGAATAAATAAATTACTTCACTGAATTCTGAACATCAGCCTTACATAGGCTGCATATGTATGTAGCAGATACAGATTTTAAGTATGCTTGCTGGCTCTAGCAAGCATACTTAAAATGCAGCCTATGTAAGGCTGATGTAAGTATATACTGTATCTGGTCTTCCTACTATTGGCTAATAGTTTGAACCTCCCCCTTTCTTCTGATTGCCATCCATGTTCTAGGCTGTGTGTCCTATATTTTTTAGACCAATATGTTTTAATCATTATATTTAGTAAATTATCATTAAATTCAATATTCTAATTTTTGTAATATTCTAAGATTAAACATTTGTTTTTTATTAAATGTTGAAATATACAAGTCATTATGTTGTGTATAGCTGACTGAAAATATTACTGAAGTGTAAAGGAGAAAAATCTAATTTTATATTGACATAGAAAGAAAGCTTAACTTGTTTTCTTGCTCTTTTTTTATAGAGAACACCTGTTCCCAGCGCTGAAGCATTCCGATGGTTCTTTTAAAGCAGTAGTATATCTTATTTTCAAGGCATTTGGAAGTGAAAGGCAAACTAAATGTCTTGTTTTAAGAAACTGCTTAGTCCACCACTGAAGAAAATATCCAGATATTATTTTCATTTTATGTATAGGGGTTTCTTCAAAAAAAAAAAAAAGGAAAAGAAAAGAAAAAAGACATATAAAAATAATCTGGGAGCTTGGGGAATTGGCCAGTCTATTTACTTTCAATACCCTGATTCTTTCTTTGATGTAATTTAGCTATCCTAGTGAAGTTGTTGTCTATTTTGAAAGTGGCTGTAAAAAATAAGTTTGGGTAAGCCCCTGCTGTAAAATCATGTATCTTTGCAAAGTACATATCTATACTTCATTTTCAAATATATGTGTTTCAGTACTGTAAACTGTACAGATAGCAGCTTGTATTTTGTGTGTTTAGACACAAGGAGACAATCATCTCTGAGCATCTATGGAGATTAACAGTTTGTACACAACAGTCTGGTTCTGCGAGTTAAATCTGGAGCAATAAATTTTAGCTTTAAATATTTTTTGCCAGTTGTTTCTAGGAGCAGCAACAGCAGTGGCATGTTTTGCCATGCATCTTTCCGTAGAGACTTGATGCCAAGTTTTATGAGACTAAAAGATGATGATGCATCCAGCAATTACCTTCAGTTGTATTGTTCTAAGAGGGGAAGATGTTAGGAAAGTTTCAATTAATCTTTTGAGCACTATATTAGAGTAGTGGTTATGCACTTGCATTGCTTACAAACGAGCTGTACAGAAGGGTATACCTCCCAAATCCTTAGTGTAGTTGACTTGTCTCGGGTGGCACTGTAAGGCGGAGTACTCAGAGTAGTTGGAACATGCAGAATCAGTTGTATAATTTTTTTTTTCTTTAAACTGTTTTCTAGGATACAGGATAAAGTATCATATCTTAGGGGAGAAATTTATGACTCACTTTATTTTTCCCCAGCCCAACATGGGTGGTATGTATTTTTTTGTTTGTCTGTTTTTTGCTCTTTTTCTTTTTTGGTAGAAAAAAAATAAACACTTAATAAAATGTACCCAAATGTTTAAATTCCATGTATGATATTAAAAGGGTAGTTTTGTTTTAAAATTTGAATACGTAAAGGCCTCCTGCATGAGGCATGGCAGGTACATTTTTAAATTCAAAAGAATGAGGTACATTCATGAAAGTGAGGCTGTTAAATCGCTTTTTATCTCCCTTTCTCACAGCCTCCTGGTTGCAGTGGTGGCCTTCCCCTAGGCCCTCAGTGGAATGTTCCATTGCTTGCATTCCCATTTTTGTCACTGGATGCTTTCATTCCTGAGAAGGCAGGACCACAGTCTGTGGAATTCCATAAATGCAAACAGCCCCTAAACAAAAGGAGCTAATGCTTCATAGGACCCGTGCTACCTTTTCAGGTAGTGTTTGGTTTTCTTCTGGCAGTCAGGGTTCTTAAGGCTGTCCCATTAGGACAAATGTTTGAGATGACATGATCCCTAAGAGTTTTCTTCCTTTCTTTCTTTCTTTTTTTTTTTTGTTTTTTCTTCTGCCAGATTAGAAAGACTATTTTCAGCTTCAGGAATAAAACAGAGTTTAGCAAAAACACATGGAGTATCCAAGTTGCCATGTTACTGTAACTTTTGTCCTCTAGTCACTAGCCACCTATTGTAGCCCGTGACATCCATAAGCCTGCTGAAAAGTTAGCAACGTGGATCATGTGAAGAAAAATAACTTGAGAAGAGAAAGGGTGATGAAAAGGACTGTAAAGTTTTAGAAAAACTAACAGATGAATAATTTTAAAAGGCTAGTTGTAGTTTTGAATGGGAAATAATACGGACAGAGGAGATTTTTTTAAACTCAGAAAGAGCACTTCATCGTTGGGTGTGGAGAAGGCACTTACAAACACCAGTGTGAAAAACAATGTGACTTAACTTGCCTAGGGTCTGAATGCAAGGTCTACAGTTACTGTCAAGTAGCCTTGCTGAAGAAAATTCATTATGTATTACACTTATCCATGTTTAGAGAAGAGAATTATCACAAATTCAAACGTGATGTATATTAATTTTGAGATAGCTTTCTACTTGATGTATATTCCTTTGAAGGTTCTAGTTGGAATTTCTATATCTGCTGTGGGACCAATGAGAGCTGTATGAGTTCTTTCTTGTTCCATTTTTTATTTTATTTGACTTTTTTTTTAACCAATTTGCTAATGAATTACAAGTAAGTGGAAACTTACTTTCACATTTGAATGGTAAGGTTGCCTGGCTTTTTGGAAAATGATGATGGTTATTACAGAATTGAAACAAACTTTTATTCAGGCTGCATTAGGCATACGGTAACATATAAAGATCTCATAGCAATGTACTGTGAGTCTAAAATACATGCTAGTATTGCATGTCTGATGTGTTTTTGTTTGTTTTCTTAAAGAATTAATGAATCTGTATATTGTAAAATGTGATGTTTTTACATGTCAATTCAATTTTTTAATGAAAGAAAATCTGTTGAGTATTGATATGGAGAAGTGCAGCTTTTCCTGAATTCTCTTATGTGTTTTTATTCTTGACATTGTTCTTTTTTAAACCGCCCATTTTTTTATGCTTTTGGTTAAACTGTATTTATATAATGTAGGGTGCATATATGGTTCTCTTTGGTGATGTTGAAAGATATTACTCTTCCAGCCTCCCCTCAGTTATCTCCCCTGTAAGTCAATGTATCGAGAACTTGTAAAGCATATCATTACAGCCCTGAGGGATTGAAAGATTTACATTTTTCGTGATTCTAAAATACCAATGAAATGTAACTTTTAAAAGTTCCTCACTGTATGTTTCATATTCAGTATCAAGAAAATTCAGAAGATAGCAATCAGATGTAGATCTGATTAAAAATTACATCTTACAAATTACATATCAGATAAGCCAAATAAAAAAACTATGTACGAGAGGTCTATCTGTGTACACAGGAGTCTTGCCTTCTCTAGGTGTAGATGAGGAGATGCCATATTCTGTCAGGATTTGGGGAGACCATGGAAAGTATTTGGGGTGTTGGCATGTAGTACAGTGGACCCATTCCTTTGTCAGCTGTCACTCAGCACCCTAACATCACAAGAACATCAGAGTGCAAATCTTTCTCCTTCCAGGCCTTCAACCCAGAGTGGCTTTCTGATGGATTCTGCCTGTCTGTGCATAAGTAGAGGCATATTTACAAGTAGAAATGTGTCCATCCTTGGGAGAAAAAACAGTAATAGTCTTCCCCCAGGGTAAGAGTGTATAAAAATGCCTCCTGGTTGCTTAATTCCCAACACCCAACTTTCTTCTTCTAAATACATTTATAGGGAGCAAGAGATGGTAGGCTTCCTATGAATTAATATGAAGCGATCACTACAAGAAAGGAATATTCCCTTCCTTTCATTCAGAACCCCTGGCATGTAAGTTGTATAATTAATACTAAAGCAAATAAAGTCTTTAAGCTGGTAGTATCTGTAATCAAATAATGAAAAAAGGAAAGCAGTTAAATGAGCACACTATTCAGGGTCAAATATGTTCAGCAAAAAGCTGTAGTGGGTCTTTGATCATGGCTAGATTCACAGTGATATCAAACAGTTGGTTCTCATGTACAGCTAAATGTTTCAGATTTTGTTTTTATTAAATTTGGCAGTTTCACACTGAGATCTGTATTCCTAGTGAATAAAAGACAGCTACTTTGTTAGGAGGGATTCCATTTTCACAACTGTGAGGAAGTCAGAGATATTTCAGGAACATGGGCCACAAAATGTACTCCTTTCACAGTGTTCTCCTATTCTGAACTGTGCAGTTATCTATTAAATTTTCTAATAGATATTTGTGTAAGGTGTATGTATGCTTGTGCAATTATTAAAAAAGCAGTTTTGGAAAACAGTGTATTTATTAAAGAAAATTACTTACGGGGCATGTACAAAACTGTAAAAAAAAAAAAAAAAAAACTTAAAAAAAAAAACACATTCAATTTGCCCAGTAAAGTTGTTTTTGTGAAATTTCTGTGTTGTTGAATAAAGGACTTTAGTATTCAAAAGATCTCTTTTTCCATGAACAAATTTTTATTTGTGAGATTTTAAGTAATCGGCATATGATCCTGAGATCCTGAAAGTCTAATTTTTTTATGATAAAACCATTTTTAATTCTACACTTGCCCTTATGTCAGCAGAATGAATACTGTATATAAATTTTTCATAAAATATTCCAGTTTTGTTCATCTTTTTTCTTCATATATTTTGTCTTTCTTATATATTTTTTAAAAAGGAAAAAAGAACATGATGCTTTTCATATTTCTAAATGATATATTTTTGTTGAAAGCTTTAAAAAGTCCCCTTAACAGAAGAAGAAATGAACGTATCTAAACTTTTTTCCTTCCTTCTTCGTAAGCGTGCCAGGAGAAAGCATCCCATGAATTCCTTGTGCTGTGAATGAAAAGTCCTGGTGATAATACTTGAAAGCATTAAGATGCATGAAGAAATGTGCAACACTGGAATTCTATCTTCAGCCACTCCCAGAAATACTCTGAGTTACTTTTTTTATTGTGGAATATTGCGGTCCACCCATGCTGCTTATTAACACTTTTTTGATGCTTCATAAACTACAGGAAACGTAGAACACAGTATTATATCTTGGTAATCATTAATATGGTTGCAAACATGGAACATTAAACAATTGAAAGAGTTCGTGTTCACAGAAAAAAGACCACATTAGAAGATTTTTGTAAATTTTATAAATTTCAGGATGTGCTCTGTTAGAATAATATCACTAATATAAAATATCTTGGCCATGGCAACAGAATTGGATTACATAGTGTGAGAAAAATGAATTAGGAAACTTGAAACTTGAGAGTTTCTGGATACTCAGCAATTTTGCAGGTGAGTTGCTATGCTTCTTTGTTATATTTTGGTGTAAGCAACAATATGGCAAAAATATAAAACTGGATTTTCAAAGATAATACTTTCCTTACTTGACATCTTCAAGGACACAAATACTTGGAGGTTTATATGTAATGATAAGAGAATAATTCTTCAAAATAGTTTGAATTAACCAAAAAGGGAGGAGAGGGGAGTTCTATAACTTATTTAGACATTGAACCAGATAATAATTTCATATGGTTTCTGGAAAATCATGCATTTTTTTCAAGTATGTTTATTGGTAGCAGTTGTTTTAGTTGACATGTTTTATGCAGAGGTTATTCCCCATTTTGTTTCCACTCTTTTTTTAATGGAGAAAGAATGTTATTTGCAGTAAACACAGTGAACACAAATTGAAGGTTTTATTTGCGTACACTCCATAAGTATCATAGCTATGTAGGACATTTTTGCTTATTTGGAAATTTTGTTTCTAATCTTTTATTCTAATATCTTGGCTTAAGATCTATCTTCGTGTCCTATGCAATTCAGTTTTTTTTTTGCCAGTTTTTAAGTCAATATTTCTTATTTTCCGTGTATTTATATAAAATGAAATGTCAACTATCTTTTTAGTCTAAGTCTGTGCTTTGTTTATAGTATGTTCCTTATGACAAAAATCATTCTGGTTAACAGGTGTTGTAATTTCACAAATTGGAAGCAGTGTCCATGTCTCTTTCCAAGAACAACACTTTTAAAAGCTATTCTAATTATGTAAAGACTACATGTAAAGCATTTTTAATACAGGACTGAGTTACTGACTTCTTTGATAGTTAGAAGTTAGGAAAATCTGGTTGCCTGGTTTGAATTATGATCTTCTGCTTATGACTTTTCTGAAAAACGATCTTCTATTTAAAATTATATGGCTTCAGGAAAACTGCACAGTTGGAAGGGAGGTTGGAAAAGAACAACATTTAAATGGCACTGTTTAACCTTTGATGCCATCATAAAACATATGTAGCTGAAAATTCTTATTCATTGTAGCCTTCAAGAACTTTTCTCACCTTTCCATGAATTACCATATAATTTTATTTATAATTTTTTATTTATATTTATAATTCTATTAATATTGAATTAACATGTGGGGGGGTGGAGACAGATAGATTAAACTGTGTGTGCATATGTGTGTGTTGCTTTTAGTTGATAGAGTTTAATTCATGCCCCCAGTAGCTAAGGATCACTGTAGGTTATTAAACATCTTTCGTGTAAAAGATTCTGCCACCATTGTACAGTTGCAGTTGAATTTAGTGACTCAGCATCTTCTAATACGTAACCTCTTCTCTGGGAATCAGGGAATTTGGGGAAGCTACATGGAATCTTTTGAGCATTTTAGGGGCTCTTTTAATAAGTTAATAACACTTCACTCTGTCTTACTTGCAGTCATTTAAAGGACTGTTTTGAAAATTATGTATACGATTTGCTCCCCAAATGTATTAATTTTCTTCATATAATTTGAACATTTTAGCTATATTTACATATTACTGAGATGTCTATTTATATATATGTATATTTGAGCTTCAAGTGTACGTCCAAGCACTAATAGATGACTTGATCTATAGCTTATATAGTTTGACCATATGGAAAAGGCCTTTATCTCTCCAAAATGTGTGATGTCTACAGAGCAGCAGCAGGAAGAACATCATGAATAACTTGTGTTGGCAAACCAGCAATTGCTTTAATTTCTCATTTATTCAATAAGTATTATTGTTATTTTCAATGTGCCAACTGCTGGGGATATCAAAATGAATAAAACATTGTTCCTGACACATTTACCATCACCATGGAACTCAACCAAGTAGTTGAAATAAATACACAAATAAATAAAAACAGTGGAAAATGTTTGTTGTGAATGGAGCAGGCATCATGTGAAGGAGTGGCAAGAGATGGTGGAGTGAAGCTCTTTAATGTCAAAGTCTTCCCAGCTGAGAGAAGAGGGCAAGACTCTTACACCCCTAGGTTGTAAAATCTGAGGGTAAAATAGTGAACCAAAAAGACTGGAATGGCAGAAGAGAAAAACAGGAAGGTTCAAAAGACCTGAGACATGCCACCACCCTAGTCCAAGTTGCCATCATTTCTCATGGGAGTCACTTTAGCTACCACAGTATTCTCTTTCCATCCATTCCTATCTATCTTAAAACATTTTCTATGCTGCAGCCTGAGCAGTTCTTTTAAAACACACACACACACACACACACACACACACACACACAAAGCTCATGTGATTCCATGCTTATTGTCAGTGATTTCCCATCACTCTTAGAATAAAACCCTAAATGTGGTTGCAAGGATCTTGTGGTCTGGCTCTGCAGTCCCATCCCATATCATGTCATCCCTTTCTCTCTGTTCCAGCCACTTTTAGACTTTCTTCCAGTCCTTACACTTGCAAGATGGGTTTTGCCTCTCACCTTAGGACATTTTGTTCATTTTGCTATTAATACTTGGAATCTTCTTGCCTTCTCTATTTTCTTGGAAAATTCCTCTTTATTCTTCAGAACTTAGCTAATGCTTCGTACTTTAAAGGACTTCTACAACTTTGTCAAATTCACCTATTATGGGCTCTCAGAGTAACTTGTACCTCTTCATAGCATTTATTAATGAATTAATTTATTCAATAAAAAGATATTACACATTTATCATGTGCTCTTCATTCATCTAGGCAACCAGAATATATTCACAAGCAAATAAGACAAAAATCCCTGCCCTCATACAGTTCACATTCTAGTGGAAAGAAAAAAGTCATAAACAAGTAAATAAATATAAATGTCACATGGTAATATATAATATGGGTAAAATTAAGGAGGGAAAATGAGATTACAAATGCCAAGTGGGGTGAGAGGATGAGGAAAAGAGTTGGAATTTTAAATGGGTATTTAGGGAAAGCCTGACGGAGAAGTTAACATTTGAGGTGTGTCCTGAAGGAGGCAAGTAAGTAAGCGATGTGGCTATGTTGGAACCAGCCTACCTGGCAAAGGGAGCAAGTACAAAGACCTTGTGACAAGAGTGGGCCTGCAGTTTTCAAGGACCAGCAGGAAGCCCACTGTGTCTGGAAGCAATGGTAAGAGAGAGAAGAGTAGGCAATATGGTTAGAGAAGGAAGAGAGATACGACTGTGCCGTGTCATGTTAAGGACTTTGACCTTTACTCAGAGTGAGAAGGGAAATATTTGGAGTGTTTGACTGGAGGGGGACATGATCCAACTTATATTATAAAAGGACTACTTTGGCTACCGTGTTGAGAAAAGACTACAGAAAGTCAACAATGGAGGAAGGGAGACCAGTCTGGGGAGGTCATTGCCGTATCCAAATGAAAGAAGATGGTGGAAACAGAATGGTAGCAGTGGAGGTAGCGAGAGAGAGAGGCATGGACATATATACACTACCAGACGTAAGGTAGATAGCTAGTGGGAAGCGGCGCATAGCACAGGGAGGTCAGCTCGGTGCTTTGTGACCGCCTGGAGGGGTGGGATAGGGAGGGTGGGAGGGAGGGAGACGCAAGAGGGAAGAGATATGGGAACATATGTATATGTATAACTGATTCACTTTGTTATAAAGCAGAAACTAACACACCATTGTAAAGCAATTATACTCCAATAAAGATGTTAAAAAAAAAAAAGAGGTTGAATTCAGCACATAGTTGGAAATAAAGGAAATAATTTGCATGGATAGGTAGGGCTTTAGGTATGTAAGAAAGAGAAATTAATAATAACCCCAGGGCCTTTGATGTGAATAACTGGAGAAGTGAAGTTGTCCTTTCCTTAACTGAGAAAGGGAAGACTGAATTTTGGGTTTAGATGTACTAAGTTTAAGCTGCTTCTCAGACATTCAAGTAAAGATGTCAAGCACACAATTGGATATATGGACTTGGAGTTCAAGGGAGATTTATAGGCTGGGGATATACATTGTATTTTTTTAAAATGAGCCTAGATGAGATTACCAAAAGAGTGAGTGTGGATAGATAAAGGAGAGGAAGGGCAAGGACTGAGATCTGGGACTCACCTACAGCAGTTGTATTTTCACCTTCATTCTAAGCATTATTTGATTAGTACCCATCTCCCACACTGACCAGGGTAAAGAAGAAATGGAAACCCAAGCAAAACTTTTACAGGTGAATTCTTCCATTTTCCCCTCTTCCCAGTGACCCATATTTTTTTTGGCCTTTAGTTACCCCAGCCCCTACCTTTCATCCACAGGTGACTGACTATTCATCCCCCTCAATTTATCCCATCTTCACTGCATGCAAAAACTTACACTTATTATTTATGTTTATCATAAACATTCTAATGCAGCAATTACATATGGCAATCTTTTCTCCTAACACAAATATAAACACATTAAGTTCAAAGTTTGATGCTGACCAGAATTAGTGCACTAAAAATATTAAGCATAATTCTGTACCTGCTATAACACAACGTATCTGTCCATTTTTATATTCTTTGTGAGCAATTTCATCAAAGGAGATAAAATCATTCTCTCTTTTTTAACATCTCTGGGAACCGAAATGTTTGAGCAGAAAATGGATAGATGTTAAAATTACAAATCGAGAATTGAGATTGTTTAGTTGACTCCCAGTCACAAAAGGAATAATAAGGTTTTCAGACTTGTCTAAACTTTCCTTCATGAGGAACAACTTGACTCATGACTATAAAAATATGAGAGTACAAATTTCTTAATATTTATTGTTTTTCTTCTTTACACTTGATTCTTTACAGAGATAGCCATGCCCATTTTCATTAATAGCCTAAATGCATCCCAGAGAGCATGGTTAGAAGTGTTTCTTCTTTATTGTATTATTGTATTATTGTATACAAGAGAAAGCATTTTGTACAAGAATTTCCTGAGACCCGAGTTTCAGTTTCAAACCTACCGTTTGACAGAAATCTCTACATACCACAAGTTCCCCCATTGAATCCTTACCACCAGAGTTCTGAGGACTAAACAATGAGCAGTTCCAAATCTGAAAGAAACGAATGATAATTATTTCAGTCCATTAAAATCCCAAGGACCCGCAATATATCCGGAACAAGAAAACAAGCAATGACTACAACAAAAACTGAAATGCTTGATTTCACAGTTTGATAGAAAATGTTGAGACTCTTATGAAATGTCAAGAATAAAAAAATTGAGTTGAAAAGAATTTAGCAATAAAACTACAATCTACACGTTCTTTGGGAACTTGGGCACATTGTCCCCATGGATGGCTGTAGAACTTCTGAAGTTTATCAACAGATTAATCATTAAGAAAAACATCACATAAGTATCCACCATCCTCTATCTGCTGCATCAAGGAAGGGTTAATTTACACACTGAATTATTAAATGCATTCTCACACCATGACAGAATTGTGAACCTGAGAAGATGTAGTACTTTCCAGTTTTATAAATTCTGGCAGAGACTTTCTTAAATGGCTAATTTAAAGGAAGCTGGCACACAATTTAAAGATGTAATTTGAGTCACGGCTGATGATATACTTTTACTTGTTTAGCCTTTTATGCAGCATGTTTGCATTACTTGAACAGATTTGCTGTTTCTATTCTAACTGCATTGTGTATGGCCTGAGGAATGCTGATTAATTCTTGTCGGTAATCATCACACACGCTGCCAATGTTGAACGTTTATATCCTCTATTACATAATGTATGTATGCATTCCTTATGTTATTAGTGGAAGTAACATGTAATAGGTAAATAAACCTGTTCTAGATTTAGATTAAAAATCTCTGTGGATCCTTTTCTATCTTTAAAAGACAGAAACTGCATTAGATGGAGGAATCTGGCATAGGGTTTATCCACTTTAAGTAGCTTTAATTAGACTTCTTTAATTGTCCCTACAGCTGCCACCAATAGTAAACTCTAAAATATCAATTGTAATTGGAAGATAAATTTGCATTTCATTCATGACATAAAGTTAATATGTCTTACTTTGTGAACTTTGAAACAGTGAGGCTATTCACTGCCTCTGGAGTATCTCTGAATAGCTCTTTTGATCATTTTGATCCTTATATTGTAGGTGGCTCTCTCATCTACTTACTTTTGAAAAGAGAATTAAGTAAACAACGACTTCTAGGTGAGCCTCATTTAACAGACTACTTACTGGTTTATTCAGAGACTAGTGGGTAAACAGGTTTTTAAATGATGGGTTATAGTTTGAAAGAGACATTTCACTAGAAGTCCTAAAGCATTTAAAAGGAAGTAAAGTGTGTCACTCCTTACTTTATGCTTGTAGTCAAATTAGGACTTACAGCAGAGTTGTATAGAGAAAGGATGAAAAAATAAAAATCAGATAATATAAAAAATCTAGTGTATCCATATCCTCATAACCGTAGTCCCAACTTTCTCAGGCTTTTTCTGAGTTGCTAAGTTGGAAACACAGATCAGATGGTTAGATTCAATATCATTAGTATTCCTGTTTTCTAGAAGAGTAAATGAAGTGCTGGTTTCTATAAAAATGGCTCTAGTCAGAACTTTTTATGTCAGTAAGTCATTCACACCTTAAAGAAGGTAAAAAGTGTAACTACTCACAATGGTGTAAACAATGAAAGGAATTTATTATTTCAGATAACTGAAAAGTCCTGAGGAAAGACTAAAGCAAGGATCACACTATTTTATGTTATTCTCTCTGTCTCTATAGTACTCTCAGTTGGCTTTATTCTGAGGCCTTATTTGTTTATGTTGTGGCCACTAGCGCCTCTAAATATTTATTTTCCGTTGCTAGGAATGCTTTTATAGGGAAAATTTTTCTTTCCTGACAAGTTCAGCAAAAATCACAGAACAAATCCTTGGCCTATATTGGATTATGTGCCCAACACATTAACTAGTCACTGTAAAGAGGGAAGCTTTGGTTTATCTTACACAAATGCAAAATGCAAAATTTTGTTTAATCTTAACCTACCCTTAAGATCGGGGTGGAGATGAGCCTCTCCCTACCACATTTACTGAGAATGAAAGAATAGTAATCCAGGGAAAATCAGGGTATGATAGAATCAAAAAAGGAAATTGATACTGGGCAGGAAAAAAAAGAATTACAGGAAGGAAAAGAAGCAAGAAAAGATTGAAGAAGGGAAAAGAGAAGAAGGAGAGAAAGTAAGAGAGAGAAAGGAGGGATAAGAGAAGGAAGGAAGGAAGAGAGGGAAGAAGGGAGGGAGAGAGAGAGAGAAGGAGGGAAGAGGGAAGAAAGAAGGAAGGGGATCTGATGATAAATACCTACTACACTATGTTTTATTGAAGGGTTAATGAGCTAGGAAGCAGCAGGAGGGAGGAGACAGAAACATCTTCACTGGAATTCCAATAGGATAATTAATTTCTGTGTAATTGTATGATAACTCTATTTGGTTAACTTGAAAGGTCCATTTTTATTAATTAGTCATGTAGATGCGTAAACACACACACAACACACAAGTGCACACAATACCATTATGTCTCTGATTGGATCTACATGAGCACAACACTGCTGAGGTAAAGAAGACACTTTACAATGAGTTTGATAGACTTACCAGCAAAATTCCATTCCTTATAATTACCCCATTACTTTATAGAAGTGGGTACAAATGTTGATTGTGCAGAAGATTAGCTATAGGATTATACATGAGAGGATTTGTTTCAGGGAACTAAGACAAGATCACAAAATTTCAAAATACGATCCAGATTTTTGCCACCAACTCTAATGTGCATTTTGCACAGATTCTTCAAGTTGTATTTGCTGCCTCATTGTTGAACCTTCATTTCACTGGATTGGACCCAATGAGAAGGATTGAAGCCAAAGGTTTACTAGTTTCAGCACACTTAATGTTTTCATCTTGGACTCAATTACTTTATGCTCATGAGAAAATTCTTATTTGTTATTCTTAGGACCAGCAAAGTTATATTTCCCACTTTATGGTATTATCTTATCAAATAATAAAACTACATGTAATAAAATACTTAAATGATTATAACAACATTACTCTGAAGACAAAGATGGCACAATTGAAGAAGCTGAACCATGGGTGGTAGTGATGCTTAGTATGTTTGTTGAAAAGGAAAGTCTAATTCCTGTACACCGGACTTCCACTTAGAAATATAGAGAGCTAGAAAATGTATCACTCTCAACTGTACTGAGGGGAGTGGAGGATCAGTGTAGGAGGAAAAGAGAAGTCAAAAACCATGGTAAGGGGAAGTAGATGCAGTGCAGGCAAACGCAGTAACTGTCCACTGCATAGGGAAATGGACACCCTCATCATTGCCAGCAGTTAAATCTCTTAGCTAGAGAAGAAAGAAGTAAGTGGGGCCTGGGATATTGTTGGAGAGACATGGTAGTATTCCCAAGTGTTTGAATCTGTACTCAATTTGGGGCCAACATGAGAGAGACCTTTCTCTCCTCTCTGTCCCTGTGGTTCAGGTAGACTGATTTCACACCCTTAACATTAAGGGGGAGGAGGGAGCCCACGAGCCCATTTAGATCAATAAATGTGTGGACCAGTGATTCAGGGATGAGTACAAGCCAAACCAGATTAAAATACATATGTATAAAAGTAAAACACCTAAAATAGGTAATGCTAAGAAAGAATAATTTGTAAAATCCTGAGTTAAGATTCTCTTTATATTTGAATAGTAAGAGACAACTTTTTGATTGAAATAGACCTTTATTACAGATATCAACATGAAAAGTCTGATCCAGGGACACTGCTGTGAAATCTAAGAAGTATGACACTTAAGTATGCTTATAGGAAATTTAATTATGCTCATAAGAAAATGCTGGCTTTTATTTATGACAATGAATGCTTTCAATCGAATTGGAATACCTTATTTAAAATAAATGGTTAGACTTCATAGTGACTCTCTATCCATATTTATGAATTTTCAATTTATTTGTCATTCCTGAGTCATTAGTAGAATGTATACACATACGTATTAACAGTGATTTTTAAAAAGCAGATGGTAGTCATTCTAAAAACAAGACATTTATGCTTACAACATTGATAACATTGATAAATTCACATATATAAAAGCCTAAATGATAGTTGACATAAAGAATTCTTATATAATTTGATATTAGACAATTCGTATATAATTACTGCTACTTTTATTTTTCTGTAATGTTTCACACAAGTTATTGTTCAATTACTTATTTGCATGTCTCTTCTTCAGGATGAGGAAGTCAACTAAGTGGATCCAGTGCTCTGTTCAGTCCTAAAAAGGTAGCTTCTTAGAGTTAATGTCACAAATAGCTCACGAACTTATATAATTACATGAATATTATATTTCTCAAAAGCTTCCACTAAAACAAGTATACAGTTAAAACTAGATACCAAACAGACATACGTTTTAATAAGCCTCATCTACATTTGATGTCCATATCAGCATGACATTAATTTTAGTTTATTTTGCTTTTTTAAAGGAATGATTGATATCCTTCTATATCATTTTCTATTTTGTAAGCAAGAACATATTTCAAGAAATGGAAAGTACTGAAAAAAATCACTAAACAAACTTTAGCAACTTTAAAAGAAGCTGCCTCTGTTGAGGTCTCCCTCCTACCCCACCTTCAGCCCTGAAAACCCTCTTTCATCCAATGACAAATAGTCCCGTCTTAATTACTACTTAATGATTTTTTTTTCTATCAGACATCAACACATGTGTGGTGATTAATTTTTAAATGAAATAATTCATTCTTAAATGTATTAACCTTTCATATACAATTAGGTACACTTTCTCAAATGGATGCTGCCCCATCTCTTACTTCACCAGAGCTCTGCTAAGGGTGAATGAAAGGGCCTCCTAACTGGGCCTTGGGGTTTGGCGACTGCTCCAAGGCAAATTGAAAAAGGGGATTACTGACCTCCTATTATTTCCCATTGGTTAGTCAATCATTTAAACATAACTATATTACTTATCTATGCCAAGGTATATGCATTACTACCTCAAGTTTTGAAAAAGTTTATATGATTTTCAAATGTCTGATTCCTAATCCCTTTTTCTTTTCTCACCCTGACTCCTCAATTATTATATTCCCAGCAACCTTTGTTTATGTTAAATACTTGCTATAAATCACCAGTTCTCACTAAAACACATCACTGAGGGGTGAAGACATGCTTTTAAGGTGAATGACCAGATCTGGACCTTAGTTTCCAGCCTCATTTCCTATTTTTGCTCCTATAAAACCTTTGGCTGACTGTGTTTACTTTTTGTGTTAGTATAGGTTCACCTAGAAGCACACAATAATACAGGATGAAAGCACAAGAAATTTATTCCGGGAAGGATCAGGAGAAGGTGGGGAGAACCTTTAGAACACAAGGGATGTGTGACTTGTATAAGGAAAGTGCAGGATTAAAAACTGGGTAGCATGAGTATTGGCATGTAGTGCAGTTTCAAGAAAGATCTGCTTAAGCTGATGCATGCAAGCAGTGAATTTGCCCATTCCCTGAGGGCCTGTGTCAGGATGCTAAACCTGGAGAAGGTTGAATCTGGAGAAAGTGCCCCTTCCCTCCAAGTCAATGAATTCTTCCTTATCCAGTCTTACATTCTGGCCCTCTTGATTAAGCACTTTGTAGATGCAACCCCAGGGCTACTTTCCAGGCTCTTGCTGGTACAGGCTAGCTAATTCTTAACAAATACATTGAAATATAATCTCTGTGCTCCCTTATCAAGCCCAGAAACACCCAGCTGGATAATTCTGGGATTGAACTTTAGTTAAGGTCCTGGAAGCCAGGAGAGGAGGTAGGGGTAGGTCCTTTAGGGGATACCCATTACCATGCAGAATTGTGGTCTCTGAAGCATCTTCTAACATGGGGTGGAGGGAGTGAAGCTGTAGGCCACCTTTGCAAGTTCTGAGGGGTCAGTGCAGAGCAAACATCCTCAGCGGCAACTGTCTGCATGTCCGCATCCCATATTTCAAGATCCCAGGTTTCCCAAATAGAGTCCTGAGTTTAGTGTAACAGCTCTTCCTCTTCCGAGCATACTACAGTCTGTGGTACTGTGTGACTTAACAGATCTTTGGTCTGCTACTTAGCTGATCTGCTCTTCCATTCTAGGAGACAGAGGCTTTTTGTAGGTTACTAAGAGTCCCTCTAGTTCTTATACTTATTAACTACTTATAATGGCTCTTAGTGTCTCACTCTCTGTAGGGTGTCAATATCAGTACAATTTAGCAGTAATCAGCCAACTCCACCCTATTTTAAATGTCTGAACCATTAGAGTTGAAAGGCAAATCATCAACCACAGTGAAATCTTTAGCACTTGGGCCTTGTGCCAGGGACTTTCTGCAACACTCCTTCTACTCAGAATGGGTGGTTAGTGAGACATAACCAAATTCCCATATTACCACTTGTTTTCTCAGACCGCACTTTGTACCACGTGCCTTAGTTGGGGCTCACAGAAAAGCAAATGCCAAAAGAGGGTTAGACATGGAAGAGGTTTATTGGGGGAAGAAGCAACAGAAGGTGAGGGCAAGGTTCAGATCATGATATAGGTTTGACAGCTGTGGTAGAGGCAAGGAAGGGGAATTAGGTAGAGTCTCAGACTGTAACACAGTTCGCATGAAGATTTGGTTAGGCCAGTGGGAATCCTTGACCCAAAATCCCCACTGGGGGAGCTCCATATGTAGCTTTGCCATGCTCAGTCATTTCATGGGAGCAACTAGTAAGAAGTGTAGCATTAAAATGAATGCAGAGGTGGACCTAACAGGACAGTAGTCATGTTGGGGCATCAGTCAATCACGTTGCCCACAGGAGATGTAAGCAGTGCATTAGCATGGATACCACAGTTGCCATTTCCTGTAAAAAGATGGCATAGTGACTGGGAACATGGATTTGGGAGTCAGATTGCCTGAGTTCAAAGACAACTGGGCCACCTACTCACTTTGGTAGCTTGGCCAAGTTAATATATATGATCTTCCAGGTTTTCATATTTAAATTTATAATTATAATTGTGCTCATAGAGCCATTGGAAGATTTGAAGGAGATCATTCACATAAAAGCTCTCATTATTATGGAGATTATGTCCACAATTCAGTCATGCAAAAAAATGTAATTTTCTTTTTCTACAACTGCACTTGTTTTCATGTTGACCCCTAAACCTAGCTGGGGTTAGAATCTAAGTCTCAGGTAGCACAGTGTGTCTTCTTTAGATAGCACAAAATGATTATGAGCCCTATTTAGAATCAGACTACAGATTCAAATACCAACTCTGCCATTTCTAATGGAATGACTTTGGATAAATTACTTAACCTCTCTGTAAACTACTTGTATCATCTATAACATGGGAATACTATAATGGTCAGTCCCTCAAAATCTAGTTATGACTCAAAATTTGGTGAGAATAGTGCCTGGCCCTATTAACTGCTTAATCAAGGCTGGCCCTTATTGTTCTTATTTTTGGGTTTGAATTAGTCCCACCTGTTTTTTGGTATCTCAAGCCTAAAGGTTTAATTATACCTTCCAAAGTTAAGGTAGGGCAGAGGGCAGGGTCCTTTTCAGGAATCTAACAATATCTAAGCCCTAGCTTCCTCCTGGGTTATCTTCCATTTTTTTCAGTCTGTGGAATATTTATGTAATCTGAATGGGGAGGTACGGTTCTTTATTCCTTGTTTACGGCATAAACTTTATACCTTGAATGGTTCAGGGCTTAGTTTCTTTCACTGCAAAAGCCTTGCCTTTTGAGATTTAAAAGCTTTAGTTTTTGAAAATCAAAAGCTTTTTCTTTGTATATAGTGATATTCTGTCTTTCCCCTAATGTGAGAGAAGGAATACAGGGCAAAGAGTAAAAGGAAATACATTACAAGTGGCAAATCTCAGTTAATATCTCAAAATATTATTCCTCTACAATGTTTCTATTTAGGCTCCTCTCTGTTCTTGAAATTCCTTTTTGTTACCGATTAGAATCCTATATATTCAAGTTGCAATTTGGATGCCTTCTCTCCTTAGAAGCACTCTTTAATCACTCCAGTCCAAAGTGTTTCTTTTTATAATTTTATTAATGCAGTCGTTGTCACATACATTTGAAATGGTGTGGTACATACTCTATTTTCCCCACTATACTATGTGCTACTTGTGATCTGGGAATAAACCCTATTCATTTTTTATACCTATACTCTCTTTAGTACCTAACACATAGAACTACTTAAAAATGTTAATACAATTAAACAAATTATAAGAAGCTTTTATAGCAAGGGCTTACATTCCTGCCTGAATCTCTACCTATGTTTTCTTGGTCTTTTGAACAGGCCTACGTGCTACGGATCATTGATACCTATATAACTGTTGCAGGAAGGGGGACCCCTTTCAGGGCCCCAGAGTGGAGTCTCGTCTAACACAGGGAAACGAATTGTCCGAGGAGACACGTGCTGACGAAGCAAAAGACTTCATTGGAAAGGGGCGCCCAGAGAGCGAACCGGGGAGAAGGAACCCAGGAGAACTGCTCTGCCACTTGACTCGCAGTGGCAGGGTTTATGGTAATGGAGTTAGCTTTCTGGGTTGTCTCTGGCCAATCATCTTGCTCGGCCCATATTTGGTCTGACCTCAGGATCCTTCCTGCTGGCAAGCCCATCTCTCAGCCAAGATCGATTCCAGTGTGAGCGTTTCTGGGAGGTCAGCAGGACAGGTGGGCCGGTGTCTCCTCCCTCCTCTTATTGGCCCCTCCCAAATTCTTCTCCATTAGCTTAGAAGACATATTATGGGCTGGCGTCTCCTCCCACCTTTTGGCCCCTCCCAAAGTCTTCCGGGTTAGCTTACAAGCCATATTATGGGCTGGCGTCTCCTCCCTCCTTTTGGCCCCTCCGGAATTCTCCCTGTTAGTTTTTCTCAGCAGCACCGTGTTCAGGATCTCCTGTTCTTAGACAACTCAGGCAAGTGGTTGTTATCGTGATTGGCCAAGGCAGGAGGTTTTTGTCAGAGGTTCCCTAACAAAACTAGATATAACGTATTCATCTATATTTCAGTTAAAAAAAATATTAAGTGCACTATGTGCCAGCCATTTTACCAGACTCAGGAGATGAAAAATTAAATAAGGCTTGCCATCAAAGATAGAGGTTCTCAAAACAAGACATTTAAATGACACATATACCTAGCACAGAACCTGACACATGGTAGCTCTGAGAACGTTATTGGAGAGGGAATGAATACAAAACTGATGGAGTTACGCATGGGTTTACTTGGGAGCACACAGCAGATAACTTTTGTTCATCCCAAGGAAGTCTTTTTTTTTTTTTTTAACATCTTTATTGGGGTATAATTGCTTTACAATGGTGTGTTAGTTTCTGCTTTATAACAAAGTGAATCAGTTATACATATACATATGTTCCCATATCTCTTCCCTCTTGCATCTCCCTCCCTCCCACCCTCCCTATCCCACCCCTCCAGGCAGTCACAAAGCACCGAGTTGATATCCCTGTGCTATGTGGCTGCTTCCCACTAGCTATCTACTTTACGTTTGGTAGTGTATATATGTCCATGCCAGTCTCTCACTTTGTCACAGCTCACCCTTCCCCCTCCCCATATCCTCAAGTCCATTCTCCAGTAGGTTTGTGTCTTTATTCCTGTCTTACCCCTAGGTTCTTCATGACATTTATTTTTTTTTCTTAAATTCCATATATATGTGTTAGCATACGGTATTTGTCTTTCTCTTTCTGACTTACTTCACTCTGTATGACAGACTCTAGGTCCATCCACTTCATTACAAATAGCTCAATTTCGTTTCCTTTTATGGCTGAGTAATATTCCATTGTATATATGTGCCACATCTTCTTTATCCATTCATCTGATGATGGACACTTAGGTTGTTTCCATTTCCTGGCTATTGTAAATAGAGCTTCAATGAATATTTTGGTACATGTCTCTTTTTGAATTATGGTTTTCTCAGGGTATATGCCCAGTCGTGGGATTGTTGGGTCATATGGGAGTTCTATTTGTAGTTTTTTAAGGAACCTCCATACTGTTCTCCATAGTGGCTGAACCAATTCACATGCCCACAAGCAGTGCAAGAGTGTTCCCTTTTCTCCATACCCTCTCCAGCATTTATTGTTTCTAGATTTTTTGATGATGGCCATTCTGACTGGTATGAGATGATATCTCATTGTAGTTTGATTTGCATTTCTCTAATGATTAATGATGTTGAGCATTCTTTCATGTGCTTGTTGGCAGTCTGTATATCTTCTTTGAAGAAATGTCTATTTAGGTCTTCTGCCCATTTTTGGATTGGGTTGTTTTTTTTTTTTGTTATTGAGCTGTATGAGCTGCTTGTAAATTTTGGAAATTAATCTTTTGTCAGTTGCTTCATTTGCAAATATTTTCTCCCATTCTGAGGGTTGTCTTTTTGTCTTGTTTATGGTTTCCTTTGCTGTGCAAAAGCTTTGAAGTTTCATTAGGTCCCATTTGTTTATTTTTGTTTTTATTTCCATTTCTCTAGGAGGTGGGTCATAAAGGATCTTGCTGTGATTTATGTCATGGAGTGTTCTACCTATGTTTTCCTCTAAGAGTTTGATAGCTTCTGGCCTTAATTTAGGTCTTTAATCCATTTTGAGATTATTTTGTGTATGATGTTAGGGAGTGATCTAATCTCATACATTTACATGTACCTGTCCAGTTTTCCCAGCACCACTTATTGAAGAGGCTGTCCTTTCTCCACTGTACATTCCTGCCTCCTTTATCAAAGATAAGGTGACCATATGTGTGGGGGTTTATCTCTGGGCTTTCTATCCTGTTCCATTTATCTATATTTCTGTTTTTGTGCCAGTACCATACTGTCTTGATTACTGTAGCTTTGTAGTATAGTCTGAAGTCAGGGAGCCTGATTCCTCCAGCTCCATTTTTCGTTCTCAAGATTGCTTTGGCTATTCGGGATCTTTTGTGTTTCCATACAAATTGTCAAATTTTTTGTTCTAGTTCTGTGAAAAATGCCAGTGGTAGTTTGATAGGGATTGCATTGAATCTGTAGATTGCTTTGGGTAGTAGAGTCATTTGCACAATGTCAATTCTTCCAATCCAAAAACATGGTAAAATCTCCATCTATTTGTATCATCTTTAATTTCTTTCATCAGTGTCTTATAATTTTCTGCATACAGGTCTTTTGTCTCCTTAGGTAGGTTTATTCCTAGATATTTTATTCTTTTTGTTGCAATGGTAAATGGAAGTGTTTTCTGGATTTCACTTTCAGATTTTTCATCATTAGTGTATAGGAATGCAAGAGATTTCTGTGCATTAATTTTGTATCCTGAAACTTTACCAAATTCATTGATTAGCTCTAGTAGTTTTCTGGTAGCATCTTTAGGATTCTGTATGTATAGTATCATGTCATCTGCAAACAGTGACAGCTTTACTTCTTCTTTTCTGATTTGGATTCCTTTTATTTCCTTTTCTTCTCTGATTGCTGTGGCTACAACTTCCAAAACTATATTGAATAAGAGTGGTGAGAGTGGGCAACCTTGTCTTGTTCCTGATCTTAGTGGAAATGCTTTCAGTTTTTCATCATTGAGGATGATGTTGGCTGTGGGTTTGTCATATATGGCCTTTATTATGTTGAGGTAAGTTCCCTCTATGCCTACTTTCTGCAGGGTTTTTATCATAAATCGGTGTTGAATTTTGTCAAAAGCTTTCTCTGCATCTATTGAGATAATCATATGGTCTTTCCCCTTCAATTTGTTAATATGGTTTATCACATTGATAGATTTGCATATATTGAAGAATCCTTGCATTCCTGGAATAAACCCCACTTGATCATGGTGTATGATCCTTTTAATGTGCTGTTGGATTCTTTTTGCTAGTATTTTGTTGAGGATTTTTGCATCTATGTTCATCAGTGATATTGGCCTGTAGTTTTCTTTCTTTGTGACATCCTTGTCTGGTTTTGGAATCAAGGTGATGGTGGCCTCGTAGCAGGAATTTGGGAGTGTTCCTCCCTCTGCTATATTTTGGCAGAGTTTGAGAAGGATAGGTGTTAGCTATTCTCTAAATGTTTGATAGAATTTGCCTGTGAAGCCATCTGGTCCTGGGCTTTTGTTTGTTGGAAGATTTTTAATCACAGTTTCAATGTCAGTGCTTGTGATTGGTCTGTTCATATTTTCTATTTCTACCTGATTCAGTCTTGGCATATTGTGCATTTCTAAGAATTTGTCCATTTCTTCCAGGTTGTCCATTTTATTGGCATAGAGTTGCTTGTAGTAATCTCTCATGATCTTTTGTATTTCTGCAGTGGCAGTTGTTACTTCTCCTTTTTCATTTCTAATTCTATTGATTTGAATCTTCTCCCTTTTTTTCTTGATGAGTCTGGCTAATGGTTTATCAATTTTCTTTATCTTCTCAAAGAAGAGTGGTTTTAGTTTTATTGATCTCTGCTATTGTTTCCTTCATTTCTTTTTCATTTATTTCTGATCTGATTTTTATGATTTCTTTCCTTCTGCTAACTTTGGGGTTTTTTTGTTCTTCTTTATCTAATTGCTTTAGGTGCAAGGTTAGGTTGTTTATTTGAGATGTTTCTTGTTTCTTAAGGTGGATTTGTATTGCTATAAACTTCCCTCTTAGAACTGCTTTTGCTGCATCCCATAGGTTTTGGGTCATCGTGTCTCCATTGTCATTTGTTTCTAGGTATTTTTTTTTAATTTTCTCTTTGATTTCTTCAGTGATCACTTCGTTATTAAGTATTGTATTGTTTAGCCTCCATGTGTTTGTATTTTTCACAGATCTTTTCCTGTAATTGATATCTAGTCTCATGGCACTGTGGTCGGAAGATACTTGATACAATTTCAATTTTCTTAAATTTATCAAGGCTTGATTTGTGACCCAAGATATGATCTATCCTGGAGAATGTTCCATGAGCACTTGAGAAAAATGTGTATTCTGTTGTTTTTGCATGGAGTGTCCTATAAATATCAATTAAGTCCATCTTGTTTAATGTGTCATTTAAAGCTTGTGTTTCCTTATTTATTTTCATTTTGGATGATCTGTCCAGTGGTGAAAGTGGGGTGTTCAAGTCCCCTACTATGAATGTGTTACTGTCGATTTCCCCTTTCATGGCTGTTAGTATTTGCCTTATGTATTGAGGTGCTCCTATATTGGGTGCATAAATATTTACAATTGTTATATGTTTTTCTTGGATCGATCCCTTGATCATTATGTAGTGACCTTCTTTGTCTCTTCTAATAGTCTTTATTTTAAAGTCTATTTTGTCTGATATGAGAATTGCTACTCCAGCTTTCTTTTGGTTTCCATTTGTGTGGAATATCTTTTTCCATCCCCTTAGTTTCAGTCTGTATGTGTCTCTAGGTCTGAAGTGGGTCTCTTGTAGACAGCATATATATGGGTCTTGTTTTTGTATCCATTCAGCCAATCTGTGTCTTTTGGTGGGAGCATTTAGTCCATTTACATTTAAGGTAATTATTGATATGTATGTTCCTATTCCCATTTTCTAAATTGTTTTGGGTTCGTTATTATAGGTCTTTTCCTTCTCTTGTGTTTCTTGCCTAGAGAAGTTCCTTTAGCATTTGTTGTAAAGCTGGTTTGGTGGTGCTGAACTCTCTCAGCTTTTGCTTGTCTGTAAAGGTTTTAATTTCTCCATCAAATCTGAATGAGATCCTTGCTGGGTAGAGTAATCTTGGTTGCAGGTTTTTCTCCTTCATCACTTTCAGTATGTCCTGCCACCCCCTTCTGGCTTGCAGAGTTTCGGCTGAGAGATCAGCTGTTAACCTTATGGGGATTCCCTTGTGTGTTATTTGTTGTTTTTCCCTTGCTGCTTTTAGTATGCTTTCTTTGTATTTAATTTTTGACAGTTTGATTAATATGTGTCTTGGCGTATTTCTCCTTGGATCTATCCTGTATGGGACTCTCTGTGCTTCCTGGACTTGAATAACTATTTCATTTCCCATATTAGGGAAGTTTTCAACTATAATCTCTTCAAATATTTTCTCAGTCCCTTTCTCTTCTTCTTCTGGAACCCCTATAATTCGAATGTTGGTGCATTTAATGTTGTCCCAGAGGTCTCTGAGACTGTCCTCAGTTCTTTTCATTCTTTTTTCTTTATTCTGCTCTGCAGTAGTTATTTCCACTATTTTATCTTCCAGGTCACCTATCCAATCTTCTGCCTCAGTTATTCTACTATTGATCCCATCTAGAGTATTTTTCATTTCATTTATTGTGTTGTTCATCATTGTTTGTTTCATCTTTAGTTCTTCTAGGTCCTTGTTAAATGTTTCTTGCATTTTGTCTATTCTATTTCCAAGATTTTGGATCATCTTTACTATCATTATTCTGAATTCTTTTTCAGGTAGACTGCCTATTTCCTCTTCATTTGTTAGGTATGGTGGGATTTTTATCTTGCTCCTTCATCTGCTCTGTGTTTTTCTGTCTTCTCATTTTGCTTATCTTATTGTGTTTGGGGTCTCCTTTTTGCAGGCTGCAGGTTCGTAGTTCCCGTTGTTTTTGGTGTCTGTCCCCAGTGGCTCAGGTTGGTTCAGTGGGTTGTGTAGGCTTCCTGGTGGAGGGGACTAGTGCCTGTGTTCTGGTGGATGAGGCTGGATCTTGTCTTTCTGGTGGGTAGGTCCACATCTGGTGGTGTGTTTTGGGGTGTCTGTGGACTTATTACGATTTTAGGCAGCCTCTCTGGTAATGGGTGGGGTTGTGTTCCTGTTTTGCTAGTTGTTTGGCATAGGGTGTCCAGCACTGTAGCTTGCTAGTCGTTGAGTGAAGCTGGGTGCTGGTGTTGAGATGGAGATCTCTGGGAGATTTTCGCCATTTGATATTATGTGGAGCTGGGAGGTCTCTTGTTGACCAGTGTCCTGAAGTTGGCTCTCCCACCTCAGAGGCACAGACTGACTCCTGGCTGGAGCACCAAGAGCCTTTTATCCACACGGCTCAGAATAAAAGGGAGAAAAAGTAGAGAGAAAGAATTAGTAGAAGTAGGAAGAAAGAAAGAAAGAAAGAAGGAAAGGAAGAAAGAAAGAAAGAAAGAAAGAAAGAAAGAAAGAAAGAAAGAAAGGAAGGAAGGAAGGAAGGAAGAAAGGAGGGAAGAAAGGAGGGAAGGAAGGAAGGATGAAAGGAAGAAAGAAAGAAGAAAAGAAGGAAAGAAAGAGAGAAAGGAGGGAGGGAGGGAGAGAGGAAGGAAGGAAGGAGGGAAGGAAGGAAAAAAGAAAGAAAGAAAAGATACAGTAAAATAAAATAAAGTAAAATATAATAAAGTTATTAAATTAAAAATAATTATTTAGAAAAAAAAGGGATGGATAGAACCTTAGGACAAATGGTGGAAGCAAAGCTATACAGACAAAATCTCACACAGAAGCATATGCATACACCCTCACAAAAAGAGGAAAAGGAGAAAAAATCATAAATCTTGCTCTCAAAGTCCACCTCCTCAATTTGGGATGATTCGTTGTCTCCTCAATTTGGGATGATTCCTTGTCTATTCATGTATTCCACAGATGCAGGGTACATCAAGTTGATTGTGGAGCTTTAATCTGCTGCTTCTGAGGCTGCTTTTGGGAGGTCTGAGGTCTTCTGCCAGCATTCAGTAGGTGTTCTGTAGGAGTTGCTCCATGTGTAGATGTATTTCTGGCGTATCTGTTGCGTCTGCCACTGAAGGGAGCGGCTGCCGGGCGAGGCCGGGAGTGGTCGGCGGGCGGTGGGGCAGGCGCAGCGGCTTCCCCACCCCGGGGCGGCGCAGGGCCTCGGGGCCTCGCGTCTCCGCCCGCCCACCGGCTCACTCGCTCAGAGCCCAGGCCGCCGCCATGTCTTCCGGGGCCGGCGTTAAGTGCCCTGCAGCGCCAGGTGGAGCAGCTCAAGCTGGAGGCCGGCGTGGAGAGGATCAAGGTGAGGCCCGCGCCGGCGCCTGGCCTCGGGGTGCAGAGACCGTCCGGCCATCTGCGGGCCTGAGGGGAGGAGGCCGCGCCCGGGCGGACAGCTGCGGGGCCGGCCCAAGTGCGAGCTGGGTGGCCGGATGCCGTGGGCAACCCTGAGGACGGCACCCGACCAGCCTCGCGGCTCGGCCTCGGGCGGTGGGAGTCCACGTAGGGCTGGGCCCGGACCCCGGCGCCCGGGAGAAACGCACCTGTCCCCGCGAGGGTGGTCCGGGACTGAGAGCCCCGGCGCGGTCACGTTTCAGTGATGGGGAGAATGACTCGGGGTGCCCGACGGACGCGAGGACACCAGGAATGTGGGCGACGTGCTGGTGGCCTCCCCGGACTTGGCTGGTGCGGGAGGATGGGGTCCAGAGCTGCGGAGGAGACTCCCAAGGAAGTCTTGAAGGAGGCTGTGACCAAGCTGAGTCTCAGAGGATGAAGAACAATCAGGCAAGGAAAGAAAAAGTAGAGGGACAGACTTGGCAGCATAAGCAAGAACATGGTGGTGAAAAGCAACAACATTATGTATTTTTATGTAAAAAAAAAAAAAATCAGATTGGTTTATATTTTAGCAAAAATACATTTTCTGTGCAATGTGAGATTATGGTTTACAGTGTGGACTCTGGAGCTAGAGAGCCTAGGTGTAAATCTTGGTTCTATCACTTATAATTTGCTCTATACTCTTAGTTAAGTATTTTATCCACTCCGTGCCTAGGCACTCCACCTGTGAAACTGGAAATCGGACCTCTTAATGTTGTTATAAACTTCACATGAAACAGTATATTTAAAGCCTTCAAAAGTGTCAAAAGAGGGGGGACCTTCAAGATGTCAGAGGAGTAAGACGTGGAGATCACCTTCCTCCCCATAAGTACATCAGAAATACATCTACATGTGTAACAACAACTACAGAACACCTACTGAACACTGGCAGAAGACCTCAGACTTCCCAAAAGACAAGAAACTCCCCAAGTACCTGGGTAGGGCAAAAGAAAAAAGAAAAAATAGAGACAAAAGAATAGGGACGGGACCTGCACCAGTGGGAGGGAGCTGTGAAGGAGGAAATGTTTCCACACACTAGAAGCCCCTTCGCGGGGGGAGACTGCGGGTGGCGGAGGGGGGAAGCTTTGGAGCCACGGAGGAGAGCACAGCAACAGGGGTGTGGAGGGCAAAGCGGAGAGGTTCCCGCACAGAGGATGGGTGCCGACCGGCACTCACCAGCCCGAGAGGCTTGTCTGCTCACCCGCCGGGGCGGGGAGTGTGTGCTGGGAGCTGAGGCTCGGGCTTCGGAGGTCAGATCCCAGGGAGAGGACTGGGGTTGGCTGCATGAACACAGCCTGAAGCGGCTAGTGCGCCACGACTAGCCGGGAGGGAGTCCGTGAACAAGTCTGGACCTGCCGGAGAGGCAAGAGACGATAGTTACGAGGTGTGCGAGGAGAGGGGATTCCTTCCCTGCATGAACACAGAAGGCAGAATACTGCCTAAGCGAGCTCCAGAGATGGGCACGAGTCGTAGCTATCACCTCGAACCCCAGAGACGGGCATGAAGTGCTGTTGCTGCCACCAAGAATCCTGTGTGCAAGCACAGGTCACTATCCACACCCCTCAGCCTGTGCAGCCCGCCACTGCCAAGGTCCTGAGATCCAGGAACAACTTCCCCAGGAGAACACACAGCACGCCTCAGGCTGTTACAACATCACACCAGCCTCTGCCGTCACAACATCACTAATCATTAGAGAAATGCAGATCAAAACTACAATGAGATGGGACTCCCCTGGTGGTGCAGTGGTTAAGAATCCACCTGCCAATGCAGGGAACACGAGTTCGATCCCTGGTCTGGGAAGATCCCACGTGCCGCGGAGCAGCTAAGCCCATGCACCACAGCTACTGAGCCTGTGCTCTAGAGCCCGCGAGCCACAACTACTGAGCCCACGTGCTACAACTACTGAAGCCCACGCACCTAGAGCCTGTGCTCCACAGCAAGAGAAGCCACCGCAATGCGAAGCCCGCGCACTGCAACGAAGAATAGCCCCCGCTCTCTGCAACTAGAGAAAGCCTGCGTGCAGCAATGAAGACCCAACACAGCCAAAAATAAATAAATTTATTAAAAAAAAAAACTACAATGAGATATCACCTCACACTGGTCAGAATGGCCATCATCAAAAAATCTACAAACAATAAATGCTGTTTCCCACTGTTGGTGGGAATGTAAATTGATACAGCCACGATGGAGAACAGTATGGAGTTTCCTTAAAAAACTGAAAATAGAACTGCCATATGACCCAGCAATCCCACTACTGGGCATATACCCTGAGAAAACCATAATTCAAAAAGAGTCATGTACAACAATGTTCATTGCAGCTCTATTTACAATAGCCAGGACATGGAAGCAACCTAAGTGTCTATCAACAGATGAATGGATAAAGAAGGTGTGGCACATATATACAATTGAATATTACTCAGCCATAAAATGAAACGAAATTGAGTTATTTGTAGTGAAGTGGGTGGACCTAAAGTCTGTCATACAGAGTGAAGTAAGTCAGAAAGAGAAAAACAAATACCGTATGCTAACACATATATATGGAATCTAAAAAAAAAAAAAAAGGTTCTGAAGAACCTAGGGGCAGGACAGGAATAAAGTCGCAGATGTAGAGAATAGACTTGAGGACATGGGGAGGGAGAAGGGTAAGCTGGGACAAAGTGAGAGAGTGGCATGGACATATATACACTACCAAATGTAAAATAGATAGCTAGTGGGAAGCAGGGCATAGCACACGGAGATCAGCTCGGTGCTTTGTGACCACCTAGAGGGGTGGGATAGGGAGGGTGGGAGGGAGACGCAAGAGGGAGGAGATATGGGGATATATGTATACGTAGAGCTGATTCACTTTGCTATACAGTAGAAACGAACACAACATTGTAAAGCAGTTATAGTCCAATAAAGATATTTTAAAAAGTGTCTTAAAAATGCTAGATAAATTTTAGCTTATGAAGATTAAATATCATTTTCTTTTTCTTTTCAACTTTTCGTAAGAAGTAGTTCCCATTTAACATTATTCAGATCCTTGTTTTCTGCCCATAGATTCTCAGTAGGGACACAGTAGGAAGAATGGTCCACTCTCTTAGAAAACTCAGTAGAATCATTTAGGGGTCATATAAAGTCACAGATCCATTTAGCTTCCCTTCTACGCCCCAATTTTGGAAGTACTGTCACTGCTTTAGTGAATCACTGTTAGTGGAGGGGGGGAGTGCACTGTGACGTTTTATTCAGGGATGTTGGGGCCAAAGAACGACTTTGAGTTTTATTTTATAGGCATTCTAGATACATAATAGAGACAGTCAGTTCTAGATTAAAATAGCTGAAATATCTAACCTCAAGTCTCTTCTCTTACCAGTTTGCGTTGTTGCCAGAACTAGGAAAATACCAAGGTGGCACAGTTGTTCCGGGTATACTGCAGCCTCAATGACTTCTAGTAAGTGTGCCATAACCAACCCATTTATTTGTTTTCTTCTGATGAAAAGATATGTTTGGAACATTCTTCTCCAATGAGTCAAGATAAACTAGAAATGAACAGAAAAAATATCAGTGTTTTGACTCAAAAATCATAAATTTTAAGTTATGGCAGAGAAATTCCACACGATAAATATTACTTTATACAAGAATGGATTTTGGCTTACCTGCAATTTTCATTTGTTGGAGGAAGTAGTTGGGAAGTGTGGTGTGGGAATGTGGAACATGTTTCAATGTTTTTCTTGGCTCAAATGTATTAATTCAGTATTTAATGCCTGTTCAGTTTTCAGTTAGATGCATCAATTATGTTCACAAAGACTTTCATTTAGCTAAAAGTGCTTAATCATTAAGCTTTTATTTCCATGTGTTTTATTCCCAACTTATACCACAATTTTAATCAAAACAAGTCTTACCTATTTGGTCAGAAAAACCCACTATGTGTTAAGCACAAGTAGTTGCTTTATTTGTAAAGTGAAATAACTCTTGAAACTAAGATTCAGATGTTACAAATACAGTATGCTCTGCTCTATTTTATTTGTTAAAACCATGTAACTCAATAAAAATGTAATTTAAAAAACTGGGACACTTTAAGACATTGTAGTTTAGTGACTAACATATAGTTAATTCATAAAATAATATTCTGCATTCATCCATCACTATAATTACAGTTAAGCCTTGAACAACACGAGTTTGAACTTCACGGGTCCACTTAACATGTGGATTTTTTTCCCAATAAATACTACAGTATTACACAATCTGTGGTTGGTTAAATCTGTGGGTGCTGAACTGTGGATACTGAGGACCAACTATGAACTTGAGCATCCTTGGATTTTGGTATCTACAGCAAGTCCTGGGTCCAGTCCTCTGTGGATACCGAGGGACGCTATAATGCAATGTGATGATCCAACAATCCAATATAGGTGTGGCATTTTGATGTGCTACAAATTGCTACTTTCAAACTACTTTTTAGATCAATTCCATGCCAGATACATCATAAATAATTATATGTAATAATGATGATATCATAAATTTGTGCAATATTTCACAACCTTCAAAATATAAGTTTTTAAAGGTTCCTTTCAATCTCATGCACATCAAGTAAAAAAGTAGCCTCCATTAGAAGTAACAGTAGACAGTCAGACATTGTCAGACACAGTCAGACACAGTCAGACATTGTGTTAACATGCATTGACTATGTATAATTTAAAATGGCTTAACTCTTCTAATCCTCATAAGAAACCTCTGAAGGAGGAACTGGCATTAACCTCATTTTACAGAAGAAGAACCTAAGATGGAAACCAAGTTAACATAACTGCTTGCTAGTAGAGCAAGAATTGACATAAAGATATGTCTGATGCGGAGTTCACATTCTTAAGCATGACGTCACACTGCCTCCTATAACTTTTCCTTGTTGTCATCGATGAGGTCACCCATTTCTTTCAAAAACAGTACCTGGTTAGGATATTTTGACACCACATGATTAGAACCTTAATCAACTATATGATTCATTTGAAACTAGTTCCTTATAACAGAGTGTAAAAATGATAATCAGCTTAGCAAAGAATTAATTTGTGCATGTACAGTTAAGGAAAGAAATCTCTAACTAATTGTTGGGAATGCATTTGTTTCTATCCGGGTGGCCTGGGTCCAGATCTTCTCCTCTTTTGGTCTTATTTCCTTGTGTTTCGTAAGAGCCTACATTGTCCTTGCAGATCCTGCTGGCTGAGCAGTCTGTCATTTCTTGGACAATCTTTCCAAGCTGGCAGACATGCTATTCCAAGGCTCTCACAGTTGTTATAAGTTTCATGGGAGATTTACAAATTCCTTCCGCAGACATCTCATTTTTCCTGCTGATACTACTGCTTGATTTCCTTGCAGTAAATCCTTGTTATCTCACTTTATTTCTCCATTTTCTCCTTCCTTTCTAGCCATGCTGCTGTTACTTCTCTCCGCTCACTTCTCTTTATCCCTGTGCTGTTGGCATTCTCACTTAGACATCAGTCTTGTTATATCTACTTGCTTATTTGTGGTGGTATGCAGGCCTTCCTAATTTTTTTTTTTTTTTTTTTTTGCATCTGTCCTCCATAAACATAACCATTGTGTTAGAAGGGACCACCTTCTGGGTAACACCACCAGGAATACATCTCTCCCCCAGGAAATATGACAAAAACCGTTCTCTCCGATGCTTCCCGTTCTTTCCCTTTAAAGCATTTCTCTGCTGAAGCAGCTAAGTGGCTGCACAACATAATCCTGTATAAAGCTGGCAGAAATGCTATTTCAGAGCATTTGTGTTTAACGCTTTATTGTCCATTTTGTACAAGTTGCAAGGCACATGAATAATCCTTCAGCGAATTTTCACTCAACATACACCTTTTAAGCAATTAGGATCTGTCAGCCCATTTAGACCCTGCACAGTATATCATTTTCCTTTGTTGTTCCAGGGTGCTCTTCCCTCAACTGCCACCCCGAAAAGCTAACCATGTGGGCTACGTTCACTTCCCTCTGGCTTGTGGGTTGGGTTCAGAATATGGGAGACACTAGCAGAGACGGAGGACGCTGAAGCAGGAATATTTATTACCTTAGTTCTCTCCCTTTGGGGTCTTCAGGCTGATGCCATCTCTGGAGAAAAGGCCACAGCTTTGGGTCACAGGAGGCCTTTTCCATATAACGACCCTCTCCGGGTTCTGTAATTACTCCCTCCCCTTATCCTTCAGTATGGCTTTCCTCTATGTTAGCTTCCAAGTCCTGAGTTATCCATTATTGGTCCCCCAAATTCCCACCACACCCCTTGAAATGAGTCTCATTATTAAACACCCCCCAAATTACAAACTCTGAGTGTGGCATCTGTCTTCTGAACTGACTGACACAGACTTGGGAGTACACCATGAGAAGTTATGTATAGCTGTTACCTTTAAGGAAGTTGAACTGTAGAAAAAGAGTCAATCATGTAAACACATAAGTGAATTATGAGTTATAGAACATGTGATAGAAGCAGATATAACGTACAGAGAAGTCACACAAGAGAAGGTGATTTGTTCCATCTATGAAGAGGGTATCAGAGAGGGCTTCTTGGAGTAATGCTTGAGTGATGCCTGGAATAATAAACTGGTTATCAAGGTTTGATGAAAGGATTGGGCTGGGACTGGGGCAGGAAAGCCATTCTCAGATGAGGGAACAGACCTGGTCAAACAAGAAAGCCTGGGACGTCATTCTGTGTGTAGACAACTTCAAACTCATGATAGCCAGAACTTATAGTGGGAGAAGGGGCATGTAAGTCCAGACAAGTCTGGAGATCTGAAAGGGTTTAATATATCATCCTGAGGAATTTGGATTTAATTCTGTATGTCATAGGGGAGCCCCAGAAGTTTGTACCCTATAAAGTGTACCCTATAAAGTAGAAAAATAAGTTTTGTCTCTAGACAGAGTACTTTGGTGACAGTGAAGCTCATTTGAAGGAGAACAAGACTGGAGACATGGAGAAGAACAAAGAAGCAGTGGAAGAGGCAAGAGACTGAATAAAGCAATCATAATATAAAGTGATATTAGAAAGGTAGAATCAATAAAACTTGTCCATCTATTGGAAATGGAGGTGAAGGAAAAAGAAAGCGCTAAGATGATCCCAGGTTTCTGGCTTGGTGGTTGGTAGTACCAATTCAGGAGACTTGTAGTTCACAGGAAGGATATGTTTGGGGATAAAATAATAAGAAAAGACAGTTCACTTTGGAGTTGAGTTTTTCTGTGGGACACTCACATGTAGAAACTGGAGTGTAGAAGAGAGCTCTGGACCAATGATATCGATTTGAGCATCACCAAAAAATAGATGTAGCTGCCGCTGTGGAAATGGTTGAGATTGCCTGGGAAGGGTGTTTCTCTTAGTAAGAGAGGGACAAGGATAGTACCAGCCAAATTTATGTAATGATTAAAAAAAGAAACAGAGTATTCAGAGTATGCTGAACATTTCAATAGTCACTTTCTTCTGTATCTTATTCAAGATGTACCGTATAGCTAGGTTGTAGACATCTTATTTTCCTAATTTCACAAATGAAGAAACTCTGGCTTAGACAGTTCAGCTAAAGTCACAACACACTGAGGCTAGAAATGAGGCTAGAATTCAAACCTTTTACCTCTTTTCCAGCACACCATATTGTCTTCTTACTGCTTTGTTTTAGCTGTATTTATGAACAAAAGGCAAGGAATAAAGAATAGGAAAAAATATAGACAAAGGACTCTTGGGATCCACCAAAAATAGCTCTAGTGATAGAAACGTCTGCCTTTACTCTATAACGTGCCATTGTTTAAAACATATCATTTTGAGGAACGCAACCTTTTTTATTTTACATTTTGGAAAGTGCACTTCGAATTTCATTTGTTTAACTTTTTTTATGCTCCAGTTTTCTTAACCTAAACCCACTTTACCCTTTCTCTGCTCACCCTGACTGCCCCTATAGCATTTGCTTGCTAGCTCACATGTGTGGCACATTGTAACCTTGTTAAAAAATCCAGGGCTCTAAAGACTGGCATAGCCTTCTTTCAGAACTGCCACAATTTTCACTTATAGTTCAGTATTACAGGGGGTATAGATCTTGAAACTAATTTGGAAACAGAAAAAGCCATTAATACCAGGTTCGTGCTTCACATTTACTTCCATATTAGTTTCCTGAATCATAATCTAAGGCTATGAATTGGAAATGCCTTGTGAAGAAAATGCAAAGATAAGAGCCCTTAGATTAATGTTAATGCTCTGCATTATGCAACATGACCCATAAACCGGAATATTCTTATTCCGTGGTGAAATCATTTACAGCTGACTTGCACGGGATGGAGTCATGATTTACTAAAGGAAAAAAGTTCATCGGAAAAGTCTTTATACATATCCTAATGCCAATTTCTGGGTATTTTGCTGAAGTCTTACAAGTTAGCTTTAAAGAAACAGATTGAATCAAAGGAGACTCATCATATGGGCCTGCTTCATTCTTCAGCTGAGAATAAATAAATCTGGCGGAATGCCTCCATCATCAAATTAGGTGCAGATTTATTTGGTAGGAGGAGGATAAGGAACCACTTTTACAAATTGCTAATTGCTTCTGTTTCCTCAGTGAAACAGGAAACAAAGTCAATCTGAGAGTCAGTGAGTGAGAAGGTGTTGGTGATAAGAAGAAAAAGGAGAGGAAATGCAGATAAGTTTGGGAGAACAGGAGTATCAGTTGACTGGGGAAAAGTAGTAGGCTTATCAGGCTGGGGTGAAGGCTCACTTGGAGTTTGTGGTCATTGACTAAAAGTAAAACCTGTCAACATGGCTGTGAGTTTTCCTCCATCTATGGTCACCAGAGGAATGTAATCTAATGTAAATAGAGAGTTAGATTTAGCAACAAAGAACTCTGAAGAGATAGAAGGGACAAGGGAGCTACGTTTAGGTAATGTGGTGATTATAATGACATAACACGGAATCTAAGATAGTTAAGGGGAAAGAGAATATGAGGGGATTGTGGGTAGTAAAAATGAGGACATTCAATCGATTAAACTGGTGAATGTCAGAATGGGGCTACCCTAGGGAATGAGATGGATTCAAAAATAATTATCTTAAATTTTTAAAATTACTGAATGAGAGATTGTTTTTTTAAAAATGTAAAAGAATAGTAAATACTCTAGATCTTAAAAGTTTGAGAATATTGCAGCAAAAAGGTGTGAGGACAGACATCAGGGACATTTTTTCCTTTTGCTAGACATCTGGTTACCTAGCTTAAAGTACATATTTGAACAGTATTCTCTTGATTATCTGCTAAACAAAGTGAGTTTGTTTCTTGCATATAAATGTATGAACATCTCACAGTTAGATACTAATTGATTTGTACATAGTAAACCTATCACATAAAGTGGGATCAAGGTATAATAAGTGTCTGTTTAAAATGTTCTCTTTTCACACTTCCCTGGTGGCGCAGTGGTTGAGAGTCTTCCTGCCGATGCAGGAGACATGGGTTCGTGCCCCGGTCTGGGAAGAACCCACATGCCGCGCGGAGCGGCTGGGCCTGTGAGCCATGGCCGCTGAGCCGGCGCGTCCGGAGCCTGTGCTCCGCAGCGGGAGAGGCCACAACAGTGAGAGGCCCATGTACCGAAAAGAAAAAAAAGTTCTCTTTTCAAAAAGCTCTAGCTAAGAAATTATTTTAGCCATATGATCTCATATATCATAATTTCTTGACAAGATTGTCCTATATTTTATTTTTTCTCCTGAGAAAGGAGAATTCTGAAAATGCCAATGGTATGAGCTTTCTGGAAAGGTATTTACTAAGTCAAAATTTTAGGAAAACAAAGGCTCTGATAAATTTGGGAAAATGATTTCAAGAGAGTGTGTACCAATTACACTGCTAACAGTCAGTGGCTCTGTTCAATACATCTTCAGCTCAGTACTGGGTTTTATTATTGTATCATTCACTAAATTTATGATAAAATAATATCTCATAGATATTTTAATTGGCATTTGTCTGGTTAATAGCATGATTAAAATTTTTCCCTCATTTTAGTCTCATATTTAGTTTGTTAGGTATCAATTGACATCTTTCGTCTATTTTTCTACTGAACTTTCAGTTCATTTCTTAACAGTTTGTAGAACGTTTTTAAATATAATATTAATCCTTTAAATTTGGGGGCAAATATTTGTCCATTTGTTTGTTTTCATCTGATTATTCAGAGTTTTTGACATATGTATTTTATATGTAGTCGTTCAAATTTCATAACAATTGTGCACAATAAGCGTTACTCTTCCCATTTTGCATGTGAGAAAATAGTGATTCTGACAAGGTTGAATCATCTGCCCTATAGGTCCCCACAAAGTGAAATTTCAATGCAGGTTTTTCTGGCCCCAGAACACATTCATTTTTCTATGTTACACTGTAACTGGACACACAGAGTCTGATGATGAGAGCATTTTAATAGGAAACATTTAAGAAGCGGATAAAGTGAAAACATAGTGAAAAAGGGCCATATTGGGGAAGTATCAGTATAATTACAGCAAGAGTTGAAGAAAATGGATCTATAGAACAAAGGACAGTGATGAGTTGACAATTATTCCAAGATTTCCTGCATGGCTGATACAGTGGCATTACCCAGTGTGACAAAGAAGCCAGGCACCGAGCTCTGTCACTGCAAGATGATAAGCTGAGTTGTCTTCTCCACATTTCATTTCTCCTAGTGACAGTACATACAGTTTGAAATGCCTTGTACAGAAAACTCTCTCCAAGTTGGGTGGAGAGGGCAAGTTCACAGTTAGACAAGGAGATCTGGACAGGTTTTCTGTACACAGATGGAATCAAATGACATGCCCAATGCTGCGTGTGTGGTAAGAGGAACAGGGCACCTATTTTTTTTTTTATTTTTTTCGGTACGCGGACCTCTCGCTGTTGTGGCCTCTCCCGTTGCGGAGCACAGGCTCCAGACGCGCAGGCTCAGCGGCCATGGCTCACGGGTCGAGCCGCTCCGCGGCATGTGGGACCCTCCCGGACCAGGGCACGAACCCGTGTCCTCTGCATCAGCAGGCGGACTCTCAACCACTGCGCCACCAGGGAAGCCGAGTCATTAAGTTTTGATCAACTAAATACCGCCTGGGTATGTGTGTGTGTATATATATATAAAATATAAAACATAATATATATTTTTATATAAATATAAAATTAAGATTTGCTATAGTTAAATACTGTTATTTTTTAATTTTAAGTAATTTATTCCAATAGAAATATTTCAGAAAACTGTACTTAAATTCATTTTAAGTTAGCTTATGCAAACACACTGAAGATCCACATTCTCATTTGCACATTAAACAGAAACAAAAAGTGAGAGAGGAACCAAGCTGCACGTCACTCCAGGAGGTCATAGTGCAAACAAATACTTCATCTTTAGAACCTCAAGTTAAAGGGGATGAAGGAGAATAAAAATGGCTTGTGTTCTGTATAGTATCATCATTGGATATTTATCCCTACAGATGCTCTTAACTCCTTTAGATTACACTGTGAATGAGTTCCCCACCCCCTCCCCACACATACATACTTCAGTCAGCTGTAAAACAACGGATTTGTCAATAATCAAGGTAGAGAAACCCTTGAGAGGCTGGTGACTTATTATCAGCTACTCTGTCAGACCTAATAAGTCAATAATTATTGGACTATATCTGTGAATAGTTCTAATAGGTGATATCTTCATGGAAAAATTAATATTTGTTACCTGATATCTAAAGCACAGCTAATTACAAAATCTTCTACTTGTCTATTTAAAAAAAAGTTCAATCCCAAAGCATTCTAATTATGTATTCCTTTAATCCCATCACCACTTTGCAGTCCAAATGACTAGAATCAAACTTTAAATACTACTAATAACCCTCAAGGACCAGTTAACCCTTCATGTGACTTTAAAGACTAAATTTACTTGCCTATTCTAGAACATACTAGCCCTTTAAAAAATGTGAAAAAAGCATCTTGACTCAGTTGGACAACAGTGGCTCCAGATCTTGCAATAATCTCAGAGAAGTGAAATGCTTCCAAGTTTTGCTTTTACTAAGGAAGCTAGCTTAGTCTCTTAACTTCTCTTTAATGTACATTTTAGAGTTCTTTTCACTTTTCTGACATAATATTTTCAAGTAAACAATAACTGGTAAATTAAGAGACTGCTTGTTTGTTCTGAGTCTTATTTAAATATAAGAATGTACTGAAGGAAATCTCACTTCTGGGCAAAGGGGCTCTTGTTATGGACTTTATAATGACTGTTATAATTTGGGAATATCTATCAAATGTATTTTGATTAGAACAGAAATTTTTAAATGTTTCTTGAAACTCTAGGTTTCTGCATAAGTACTTCAGGAAATCTCCTAAAATTCATTTGGAATTTTATGGATCCTGACTTGCAAGTATCACCTAGAATCCCTAGAACGAAAAGCTTTCATTTACCAAAGCAGCTTTATTTATTCTCAACGACTTTTTAGTAACTTGTAATTTGTATTATAATACATGTGAACGTATAATTTACATGCCTGCTTTGGTCATTTACTGTGTATTATTGCTTCTTCTTAAAATTTCATTTGAAAAAATATTGGTTTTGCTGCCAAAAACATTAGGAGATCGCTGGAGTTGAACATGATTCTAGGCTGAGTTACCAGTCCTTTCTCTATTACGTTTGTACATTTTATATACCCCCATTGTTCATTCAACAAATGCTATTTGAAAAGCCACTGTGATGCTTGTTTGCCTATTGTCTTTCAGCTCCGTTTCCACCCTTCATTGTTCTCCTTTGTATCCCAGCAGGCTGAAAGCCTGCAAACTACTTTTCTGGACTCCCTCATCAGCTGGCTTTTCGTTAGGTTCTGCCAATGGGAGGAATTAGTAGGAGTTTGGAAGACAAAAGGAGGAAAGAAGCCTACCCCTAGCCAGTCCCAGCTGCAGGGGATGCCTCCCACAGTGGCCAGCAGCAGGGAGGACAAGTTCTGCTTAGGTAATGCCTTTCTAACAGCAGAAGCAGCAGTACCTCCAGAGAGATCAGCACAAGCATATGCTCCTGAGTCTCCTTCTTCAGACGTGGTGCAGTTCCAATAGTGTCAGAGCAGTAGTGAGTACAGGCTCCTGGCTTCAGCCTGGGGGCAGGAGCAAGTCCCTGGTCTCTGGGTAGTGCTGTTCTCTGTAGTGTATCACCAGCGCCAACTTTCTTCTTTTAGTTCCTACAGATCTTCTAACTCCCTTGTAAGGATTTCCTGGCGTTAAATTCCCCCTTCCTGGAAATACCTTGAGTGGCTTCTTTTGTTTTTTCTGATTGGACATTGACTGATTTGATGTGTCAGGGCAAGACTGTGCTTTGGGGCTACTGGTGAGTCAAACAGACAGAAAACCAGACTTCATAGAACTAGCAAATACATTGAACTTCCTATATAATATTTTAAATATTGTTTGCAGGTCATTCTCCTCTATTAGAATATACACGCTATGTGGGCACTGAATCCTATTAGTCCTTTTATTTGTAGAGCCTGTCACATTGGCTGAGACTAAAAGATACCCAATAAAAGCTGCTCTCCAGTTGGATCCATGGAAATATAAAGGAAGGCCATGGGTTCAATGTCAAGTTTATAATTTTACAGGGAGAAGAAACTCACTTATACTTCCCTTTCTTCTACTCTTTCCTTCTTCCTTGTATTTGTGATCTATTTAGTCAAACACTGTATTCTTATGCACCAAAATATTGAGATAAAAGGAAAATAAATGAACAGCAAAGAAGAGAACTACTTCAAACAGGAATAAATGACATTGCATTTTAAATCTCTGTATAGGATATTCCTATCTCATAGGAAGAAAGGGCACAGAACTTGTGGAACAAAGCCTTTTTCTTTTAGTTTTGCACAAAATGTCAAGATATGAAGCTGCCCTTTTATGATGCAAGCTCAGACTTTTCCTACATAATGGTTTGATGCTAGGTTTTGAATTATCTCTAATCCCAGGTAGGAGCAGAAATTGTTGAATGCGTATTAAACTTATTCTGCTGGGTGGTGAAATTTACATCACTGTCATTGATTGAAAAACAAAGATTTGATTATTTTAACTACTATGTTGGAGAATCTATTAACAAAGGAAAAAGTCTCAGTTTTCTTGGCTAGATGGACATATCCATGAGAAATTTTAATAATTACTTCTCATACAGTTCTAGCTATTGTAGAAGCAGTTGATATTTAATGAATATAAGGATGTTATAGAGTATAATTCTTCAGTTATTCCATGTTAGATATAATTGTAGTGACACTATCAAAAAAGATATACCAAAAAGATGATGAAATTTAACAACAGGGTATTTTTTCCAACTATGGGGATAAGAATATTAAACAAAATATTATCCTTTTTTCTTCCTGTCATCGACATTCGTATGCCTATGCTCATTTTTACCACACACTTTGTTACTGCTGTTGTTTATTTGTGTTTTGCTTGGTTTAGACTTAGAAGCCAATATATTGATAAGAAGTCACCTTCAAAAATTATCCTTTTTACCCTGACTTTTACTAAATTTCCTTAACAATAATTACTTTTATTCAGCCAGTTTAGAAGCACACGGTTTAACACTCCTGCCTAGATGTTTCTTTCCTCCTCTCCCCCTTTCTGGAAAAAAAAATGGTTACAAGTCATCATTAAATAAAACTCCATCATAATTCCCCTTACTATTGCTAAAAGCTTATAGCCACTGCTTCACAACATTACACCTCCCTGGGAGATGCAGAAAACACAGATTGTTTGTTTTTACAAATCACTAATTGAAGGGTTGAGAGAGGGAGGGATTTGGCGGGGGAGGAACTTGTAGACAGATTAGACTGCTGGGGATTTCTCATGTTAGATCATAACTGTTTGTGTTATATACCCAGTTGAAAGTTGAGCTAGCTGGCTTGTTTTCTCCACACTGGAGGACTGAGAAAAAAGAAATGGCTCTAGTGGTACAACATTTTATAAACATTTACATTTTATTTATGAGTTCTTGATGATACTTTAAATAAAGTTAGTACATGGAATTCCATTTCCTCAACAAAGAAGTCGAAAAACAGTTTGGTTTCTTGTGCTTTTAGCTTTTTCTCTTCTAATAACTCTGAAGTGCAGTTACAGATCACTTAAAAATATACCTATGGGTTAACATCTCTAAAACGAAATAAGCATGCAAGAGAAAGTGACTCAAAAGGGAGTTTTCTTCTATGTTGTCTGGGAAACTTGTGCTGAGGAGTATAATAAGTTTAATTAGTTCAATTCCTATTAAAATTATTTTAAAATTCAGTAAGTAAGCAGGAAAAAAAGAGTTTTCTTAAAAAGGGTATCTCTCTCTCTCTCTCTTTTTTTTTTTTCTAACAATTGAGTTGATATCACTCTAAATAAATCCTGAGAAGACTGTGGGGTAGTTTTAAAGGCAGTTCCCTAATGACCTGAAGGCTATCAGCTGTATGCTTCCTTTTTGATGTTTCCAGCATCCAGCCCCATCTCCCTGATTGTATGCTATGGCCTCACACACCATCCAGAGAAGGCCCGATAAGCAGTCAGAGCAGTTTCAGAGAGTTGCCAGGTGGATTGTGCTGTGCTAAGTGAAGTATGCAGGAAAAGAAGAAATGAAAAAAGAACCAGACAAACAAAAAACCTGAGTCATAAGCCAGTTCCTCAACCTTTGGTAGGTTGACAACCTCCCAAGAGCTGAAGGTGGCCCCAAATGATTGCCTCAGGTAAGGCGTCTCTTGGTGTCACACCTCCCAGGGATTTGAACCCAGCCTGGCTGTATGAAAAGCCAGATGAATGTATGTGTGGGTTTCAGCCCACTTCCCTCTTCCCCATTCATGCTAATCATGATAATCCCACCACTAATACTGATGGAGCACCTTAGCCAGTTGTTTCTGGGCCCTACACCTCTGTGCACTGAGCTGGAACAGCTGTCTCTGAGCACTAACCTGAAAACAAAGAGGAAACAACACAGAGTCAGGAGACTGGCTCCTTGCTCCCTGCACACAGCTTGAACCTAAGCCTCTTTGCACTGAGCTCCGTCCCCAGGCTGCCCAAGAAGGGGCATACTCATCAACAAGGGCGGGTAAGGCGGAACTTTAATGAACCACTTTCTTGCCCATGTATACCTCCAAATATCTATACAGATATAAGAACAAATCATGACATAATGACATGATGGTGATAAAATTAATTTATGTTATCAAACAAAGAAAAGAAAATCACTCATTCAATAATTTTAGTGTGAATATGAAAAAAGACCATACGCAAAGGTGTTCTCATCTACCATGGGAAAAATGACTTTGCTTTCCGTTTACTATGAGTTTTTTCCCTCTTTTACGTATAAAAATCAAATAAAATAAACACGATTTGGTTATAGAACTCTGAGGTTGCTAATTTCTAATTGGATCCCCTTCCCCCAAATAACACATCATGAGCCTTAAAATACAATAAGTTCCTGTGACTCTAAACAGAAGTTAAAAGTAGCATTTTACTCTTTAAAGCTTTAAATTCCATCTTGTTTCTAATCAGCCATCTGGAGTGACTATACAAGGTTACACGGACCTGACTGATTTATGAATATAATTTTTGTTTTAATTGAAACAGCAACATTTAGGTTCCACCTTAACAGTGCACCTTAAAAGATTATCTCGGTTATTTCACAGGCACCGAGCCGGCACTAATAGTCCAAGGCAGATATTGAAAAGCAGCACAGGGCCAGGCAGATCTATTAGAAATTCCCATCCACGCGCCTCATACATATTGATTTCTGACACCAAGCAGCAGTGAAAGCCCCCGTGGGAATAATATATTTAGCAGGGTTCGCTGCGAGGAGGTCACAGAGTGCATACAGATTAGCTTCAGAGGACCAAGGCACTAGTGTTGGAGCCAAATGCTAGATTTTATATCATTTTAATCTGGACTTTTATAATCCTTTTAGTTCTTCTTTCTCTGGATGGCAGAGAGAAGGCTCCTTCACATGTATCATGCATCTTTTTCTTTATTCCTCCTATAAATGTGCAAACGCCGTTGTAATGGGGAGGAATGTTCTTCTAGCATAAGCAGCAGAGCCCTGACCAGATTTGCTTTTATAAACGGTGGTCAATTCAGATGAAGACATCTTTATTTAAAGATTTCTTTCTGTGGGGGAGGGAAAATCACAAATCTGTATCTCCAGTTTTAAGGTCTAAGTCTAAAACCTGCTCTTATTAAAAGAACCATTCCTCCCCTCCCCCACCTTTGATGCTAGGGCTCATTGAGCAAAAGTTGCATTTATACTGTTATGTCTATGAAAACAAAAATCTAAACATTTTTTTAATTACCTTTCTGATGGGTAGGGAATGCCTGCTCATTATGCAAAGAAGTGTTGTGACTGTATCAGATAAAGGTGTCAGAGGAGAGTCAAACAGGCATTTTGGAGACTGGAGAGATGCCAGCAGTGTGCAGGGAAAGGTTAGAGTGGACACACTTTGACAGAAGGGTGAAATACATTCAGACAACAAAGGGAAATAGGAGGTTTCACTCAACAGACAGACAAAGGCTTATTGTCTTCTTCTAGACTGCATTTAAATTTTAGGTGTTCTATGAAAAGTTCCCATGATTACCAATAATCAGAAACAATAACTACCTCTTTTGAATCCCACTTATTTTCTCTGGCATACCCAACAAGTATAAAAGGCTGGAAAAAAAAAAAGAAAAGAAAACAGTGTAGGGCAAGCAATCAAGACTTATCCTTGAAAATATAACAGTAATTAGAAGGAAAACGTGAATTTGAGTTTTGTTTTATTAATAAAGATTTGTTTTACCAATAAGGAATTATTAAAGTTTCCAATTAAGACCTGGAATTTTGCCTGTCAGATTATCTAACTAAAATATGTCAAACATTCAGAATAGTTTTTCAGGACTGTCTCCAATGATATTATGTGAACTTTTATTTTATTTTCTAATATGTTCAAGCTGAGCACAGACCAGTAAAAGAGAGCCATTAAGTTTGGAAAAGGAGAAAATAAGAGAAATAAAATCTCAAACAGAATTTTTAAAATTAAGATCTGGGCTTCCCTGGTGGCGCAGTGGTTGAGAGTCCACCTGCCGATGCAGGGGACACGGGTTCGTGCCCCGGTCCGGGAAGATCCCACATGCCACGGAGCGGCTGGGCCCGTGAGCCATGGTCGCTGAGCCTGCGCGTCCGGAGCCTGTGCTCCGCAACGGGAGAGGCCACAACAGTGAGAGGCCCGCGTACCGCAAAAAAAAAAAAAAAAAAAAAAAAGAAGATCTGCTTTGGGCAAATGCCCCTGTCAGAAATGCTTGGCCATAGTGCTGCCTAAAAACCAGACTTAAAGCACACACTGAGCTAGCCAAAAACATTTAACTTTATATCTGGCTTCTTTGTGGGATTACAAGTGTGCTGAAAGTTAGAACAAACCCAGAGTTCTTAGCAACTAGAGAAATGACAGGATTAAGGAGTACCTGGATGCTGAATAATCTGAGAGCCTCTCACTCAGATCACTCTGGTCTGAAGAGATTGTACCAGAACACTCAGATTATAGGAAGCAGGTGCAGAAAGTCAGAGGGAACTGGATCAGCTACACTAGTTGACAAAATCAGAGGAATGGAACTCTGTAGAAGTTAGAAGTTCCTTCCATTAGAAAAGGAGAGTGTGTGTGTACATGTGTGTGTTCATTCCCATGAACTTGGTTTAATTTTAAATTGTGATATAACAAAACAGAACGTTCAGTATAATCAGTCATATTTGCAGGTGCTGACGACAGGGCACATGGTGACCCATTCGAGAAAAGTCCAAGGTAGACTTTGACCAAAGATTGGATCATGTCTTTGGTCAAGTCTCTCTCTTCCCTGGTGGAAGTGGCCACTCCCTTATTTGGGATATTTCTGCATGCTGTACCAACATCTATAATAAATGACTGTCAAGGTCTGGGCATGCTCTTTGGCTGAGGGAGATGCCTTCTGATTAGAAAAGGAGGAGTGGGCAATCTTGAACCAAGGAGCCTGGAATAAGCCTGAAGTAAGCAATGACACACTCAGGACTGGGTGCAAATCTAACAAGAAAGCTAGAGAACCCTGTGGAAGCAAACTCCTTTATCACGGCACTGGGCAAAATCCTATACCACATTTGACAAGGAGACCTTGAATATAATATCACCCATCTTTCCCAGTTGTCAGCACATTTCTTAACTTCCTTGTACCTAGATGTTAGTCAGTAAAGATTTGCTGACTTGAATAAATTATATTAGATAGAAGTTACACCTAGGGGACAGAGACCAAAAAATAATTGGCAAAAAGCAAAAACACAACCAAACAAAAAACAGCAAGTCATTCTTCCAGCAGTTCTGTCTTCAAGGTGTCCGACATTCTGCTTGACTGCTTCTTTCTGAACTGACCCTGGATCTGTGTTAGGTAGACAGTCTGAGATGGATGAAGCTGTTCATTTTTGCCTGAAGGGGGTGGGGCATATTTTCCCTCTCAGAAACAAGCTCCTGTTAGTACAGGAGCAAGGAAAGTACAAGTATTGATGGCTGATCTCCTGAATTTGACTGGAGTTCCACTGCCCAGGTGTCACTTCACAGTTTACATTCCATTTTTCACCCTGAGCCCATACTACAGAGCTCTGTCATATAATCCCAGCTGACACCAACCCTGCTAGCTATCTGTCCTGATGAAAGTTTAAAAATTGAACATTACATTTCTTCCACTTGCAGCTCTGAGCTTGTTTTAAGTAGGTGAATTGCTTATGGGGGATGTTAAATTTCTAGTAACAACAACAAAAGAATCACCTAAAATAACTAAAGCTACAAACCTTTATCTATCCTCCCTCCACCAGATATGTAAAATGTCCTCCTACTGTAAAGCCACTATTATGTTGCGTTTATTTTTATTATACATGTTGATGAAACCCTGCCAGCAAGGGAGGGGACAATGACACTAGCAGGGGTTGTGAAACTGGTTTGATTTCCTATCAGCATTTAACCCCTGGTCAGACCAGAGGCTTCATCCTGTCGGCCATCATTTGTAGCTCCTGTTTGGTAACTCAGAAGCTGTCCTTGGGCTTAACGACAGCAGAATGCAGGTGTTTGCAAGGCATTTTCCCATGCGAAGAAAATTCAGAGTTTTTATTCACTGAATATACTGTATAAGCTTGGAAATCCTGAAGAAACAGGCATCTTAATTTTAATTATTTATGTGAAATCTTCGCCTTAGTCAAAAGAAGCTGGGTGGTAGAATCTTTTTGGATGATATTTTGAAAATGTAATGCTTGATTCCTACATAGTTAAGAGAGTATAAAAATAAAATAGAAATTAAGTGGTGGAATTATTCCTAAAATTAATTTAGGCTTCCAGCCTTCCTAGCTGGGTTAAATATTTCCTTTATTTCCATGAAGAGCTTAAAAATAATGGGCAATGTGTGTGAGGAAATAAAATGTGAAGGTGTTATAAACCAAGAGCATAAACTATGCGTGTGTGGTCTACAATTCCAAATTCTGACAATGTCCACAGTGTAAGAATAAGATGCAGAGAGAATATACAGATGCATTTGTGAGCAGGAAACAGGGAAAAAGTCCCTTTTAGTTGAGGGCAAAAATATGCATTTACTTTCAGTTGAAGTAGACACACTTAAATCCCTGCTGAGCGCTGGGGAGGGGTTGGATGAGCTGTCTAGAAAGCATTTTCTCTCTCTTTATAATGTTAGAAATCCTTGGACTGCATTGTGCATTGCAATGCAAGGATTCTGCAGTGTAAGAGCACATCAGGGCATTGAGAAAGGCTTAATGCGTTCTCATTAGAGGAGGATGGGGGAGGGGGAGAGGGAGGGGAGGCGCCTTGGGGGACGGAGTTGAGCTCGACCACTCTGGGAAGCATTACAATTTTGTGCCTTCTCACTTCAACTCCCTGAGTCCCCTAGCTTTACATAGCTCTTTCACAGACGGTTCAGTAAAATTCCTCCCAAGCCTCGTGTAAAGAGAGCAGTGTTGTATATCGTTGCTTACAGTTTAACAGTTTGTTTGCTTGGGCCTTTTAAATATTTTTTCCTTCCTGGGCTGCCTCCGCAAACCTTTTTCACATTCACTTCTAATCAGATGAAAACTGGAAAGGAAAAGAGGGCCATCTGATCAATGAAAGAAAATCTAGATGCTTTTAGAGTTATTAAGCTCCGCAGAGCCGCCAGCATGGAAGGTCCAGAAGGAGCCGCAAAGCGGGCTTTATAATTGGGATTCTTCATAGCTGGTTTGATAACTGTAATCTTCCAGACTAATTTACTTCACTTTTTTTTCTTCCCAGTTTGCTTCTTTTCTAGGAAAAATCAAAAATAGGCTTTTTTCTTTCTTTCTTCTTTTTTTTTTTTTTCAAGAACATTTTTTATGTGACTTGGAGATTTTAACTTGGAAAGAAAAATGACCGTGTGGGAAGACTGCCCCCTGAGTAGCAGTTCATCTTGTAATGAGCAGGATGATGCCTCCCAAAGCCAAGGAGCTGGGGGTGAAAATAAGGTCCCTTAGGTATCAAATGTTGAAAATAGCTGGTGACCCCTTTTGTTCATTATGGTGCCTCCCAGAGGGACCATTGGAATTTCGTGCTGCAGAAACAAGGCTAGCCGACTCACTCTTATGTCATGGGTTTCCTAAAGTAGATTAATAACCAGAGGAAGTGTGAAGTTCACTCTAGCCATGCCAGTTTTGAAATCTCAACTTCCTCTAAAAAATTTCTGCTTAGAAATAATTACAGAAACACAGATAATATGTATTCTTACAGAGAAAGCCACCAGACTAGCTAGACCACTCTTTGAGATTCTAGTGAAATTGGGGTCTTTGTTATCCGACCGGGATATTTTGTTTTGATGAGTTTCCTAAGTACAATCTCATAAGAATTACATTTATTGTTATTGCCTCTACTGAAAAAGTAAATAGTTTCCAGCATTTACTTATTTTTAAAAGATCTGGCAGAACTGTCAGTCAGTCAGTATATATTTGAAGTTCAATTCTCTGAGATTTTCTTCTTGCAATCCTCAGAAATTTTAGTTTGGGGAAAATTAAGAACTGTTTTAATTTTTTTCTGGACTGGGGGTGGAGGCAAGAGGCATGGCAATTAAGTCCTAACTGAAAGAGAGAGTAGTGAAAATTGTCAGACAAAATGCTATCTTTATTATAATTGGACACCTGTTCAATGAGGTGTTTATGGGATTGAGGACAAATACAAGCATTTGGTAACACAAATTAGAAATGATCTCCAAGGCTACTGGCTGTTAATCATAGAAACATAATTTCTAAGCTTTCTGAAGGATGACCATTTTGTATATCTTATTTTTAAAATAGCTAAATACTGTACTTTAGTTAGGTGGGGAAACTAAGTTTCTATCCCATTTACGTAACTGCAGTTTCACCAAAACCATGCCACACATACAGCTACCATTAGACTGACAGTCATGGGTTGTGTAACATTACTATTGTGTATGCCTTTTGAATTTTTATAATTGCATATTGCTATGTGTTGAATAAGTTAAACAGAAATATGTTGGATATTTTAATAGGATGGATTTTATAGTTTTTGCTAAAATAAAACGTTGGCTAATTTTTACATACTTACTCATATATATATATAATTAAGTTGAATATAAAAAATTAAATTCATTTTTTCTCCTAATTCTAACATTGTCCCCCAAATTATAATTTGGTTAGATTCTAATTCTCATGATTTGAAATTGAGCAATTATTTTTTATTCCCATATTTCCAGAGACGGTATCAAGTGATAGCATGGCAAAACGCTTTTTTACCCAGTTATCTTAATTGAAATCAAACCCAAAACAAGTGGTAGTGTGGCAAAACAGTTTTTTTATCCTGTTATCTTAAACAAAATATTAAATTAAAAAGATTAAGGCAAATAAATAAATGATTAAGTTATATATTTATCTTTATTTTGAAATTTTCAATGCTGGCTATGAATTTATTATCTGTTGATTCAATGTAAAAAGAGAGATTTTTGACTTTTGATTTCTTTATGATGGTAATAATAATAGTTAACGTTGATTGAGTACCAGGTTCTATGATTAGAGTTTTACATACGTGACTTCATTTAGTCTACACATGGTGCTATGTGGTAGTACGATAACTATTCTAATTTTAAATGTGAGGAAACCATGGCATAACTAGATTAGATAATTTACCCAAGTTTGTAAAGGTTGTAATTAAAGATGTCAGGATTGAAAGCAGGTCTGTTTGACTTCAAAGTTTTGTGCACTACGTTATACTGATTCTCTAAAGATTAGGAAACATCATGAATCATCCATTTTATGCTAGCCATTAGAGTGACTTTTCCTCAGAAGGTAAACAGAATTTTATCATTGATTGAATGGAAGCTTTTAGCTAATCTTTCCTCTTGGATAATCCATTCATTTATTTGTTCAAAAAGTATGGAGCACCAATTGTCTGGGTAATGTCACACTGCTTTAGGTATTGGCATGCCTCAAACCTAAGTGAACAGCATGAACAGTGTCTGCTTTCATTGTATTAATGTGCTACTATGGCCATGGGAGAGAAATAATTATAAAAGTAAACGAAGTTTTAGGAGAGTTTGTGTCGGAGAACGATAAATAGTTTGAAGGCAATAAAACAAGAAGACTGGGAAGGATTTATCTTAGGCTGGTCGTCAGCAAAGAGTTCTTTGAGCGAAGACATTAGAGGTGCAATCTGAACGATGAGGAACCAATCACCAGAGTCTGGAGCAGAAAGAAAACAAGTGAATCGGAGTCCTCTGAGTGACAAAGGCACAGTGCTGTGACCCTGGGAGGTCGAGGTTGGCATGGCTATATTAGTTTGTAAACCGTGGTAGTAACTGTGGATTTTATTTTAAGAGCAATGAGAGGGACTTCCCTGGTGGTCCAGTAGTTAAGAATGCACCTTCCAATGCAGGGGGCGGGGGTTTGATCCCTGGTCGGGGAAGTGGGATCCCACACGCTGCGGGGCAACTAAGCCTGTGCGCTCTAGAGCCCGCTCGTCACAACTAGAGAGCCTATGCGCTGCAACTATTGAGCCCGCGTGCTCTGAAGCCCGCATGCCACAATGAAAGACACCCCATGCTGCAACAAAGATCCCGAGTGCTGTAACTAAGACCCAACACAGTGAAATAAATAAATATTAAAAAAAAAAAAAGCCATGGGAAACCTCTGAAAAATTTCATGCAAGCTAATGCGTGATCTGTATTATTATTATGACTTGAGGGAGCTTTCTCTATGGCTGTGTGGCAATGGACTTTGAGAAGCAAAAAGATGGAATCAGCACCAGGAAATGAAAACTTTCCAGACTTTGTTCTCTTTAACATATGTGTGTCAAATTACATAATATTTATAATGTTATGCTATGGTGTCATGTTGTGACATGTTATGTTATAATCACAAATTGTGTTTGATGGAGTTCTATGAGACAGTATAACAGTCATTAAGGTCATAGATCCTGAAGCCGAACAAACTGGGGTAGACTCTTGACTCTAACGTTTTATAGCAGTGTGATCTTGGAACTTATATTGACCTCTCTAAACCTCAGTTTCTTCATTTGTAAAATCAGGATAATTAGAGACTCCATTGACCCCACCTCACTGGGTTGTTATGAGGCATAAATAAATTTGTAAAAAACAGAACAGCTCTTGGAACCTCGTAAATACTATAAAAATGTTTGTTAACTAATATTAATTAAATACAATAAAATGCGTACGTGGCTTCTCACCACCAGAGAACTGGAGAAACACTTTGAGAGATCTGAGACGTGCCTGTCTATTCCAGCTGCTCTGGATTTCTCCTTTTCTTGAGCTCTCTGAATCATGTATGGAGCCCCTTCTGAGTACATCATGCTGAGCTGTTCTGGGATGTTCTTTGTTATTTCAGGCCCCCCATTCCTATCCCTTAGCAGATGCATTTGTTTAAAGTTTCCATTAAATGCCCAGTTTTTATTGGAGGCATTACCATGGAAGCTTTCCTTCCTTCCCATGTTCTCTGTAGGATTCTGGCTGCCAGCTTCCCTCATTACCCCAGAGATGGCTGTGTGGCTCCCAGTGCTGCGGTCCTGGGCACAGACTGAATCCTCAGCCAGCCTCTGCGTTCTGCTGCCCCTATCTTCTCTCCCAAAACAGAGAGGGGTTTAGTCCTGGTTATGGAGAGAGTACCTCTCTGAGCAGGCAGATCTGGTTAAAACAAATTGCCTCTTGGCAGGAACTGTTTAAGGCCTACTGTTACCTGGGAGAGATTCCCTAACTTTTTCAAGTCATGACTTTACAGAAATTATCATTTTTATAGAGTATTGTGAGAAAAATGGGCACAGCAGTTCAAGGTGTGAGGCGACACATGCTGGGGATCTGGCTAACTTGTGTCCCTCTCATCACCTGAGGATAACAGGTATAATCCTTTCTCACCCATGAATCTCAGCAGAAGTTGGGGAGAGTTCTGACCTATAGGATAAAATTAAAATCCTCTGGAATTTAACATGTCTACCCTTCCAGGTTAATTTCTAACTGTTCACGATTTAGGCATTTAAAATCCTAGCATTTTAATTACCTCTGGGACTTTGCTCTTTTAAATTTCCTTTCGTAGAATACCCACCACCTCCCTTTCTTCTAAGTTGACCCTTATCATCTTTATGTCTCTGTTTAAGTGCCACAATTTCCAGGAACTACCATGGAAGTCTTTCCATTCCCACATGATCAAGCTGGTGAGTTACCTTTATTTTATACTTTCCAGCACACGATACATTCATTTGTCATAGCTCCTAACACACTATCTTAGAATAACTAAACCCCCGATTAAGTGAATCTTATGCATGAGTGTGGGAATCTCACTTACTTTTGAACCTCTTGAAAAATTTAACACAGTAATTAGTAAACAGTAAGTGTTCAAATTACATTTGTTGCATGGAAACTTGGATGCCTTGACCCTTTATTTTTAGATTTACTAATTATCTTCCTCAGTGAAGGAGCACAGGGATTTTCCATTAAACCACTCCTGGTCCATATAGACTATATTTTATGTTTTTTGTTATTTTACAGGTGATAAAGCTGAGGGGTTAGTGATGTACCTCAGGTCATGTAGAACAGGCAGAATAGGGCCTGGATCCCATAAATTATGCACACAAATGCAGCAAAATTGAGATCCTCAGAACCTTAGTTATAATCGTTTTACACATAAATACAAAAGTTATAAAACTATATTTTCAAATTAAAGCACACTTTTATATTGGACAATAAAAGGAAAAAAGAAATAAGTATTTTAATATATTTTTCGTGTTGTCGTTCACTTTTTCTTTTTTAACATCTTTATTGGAGTATAATTGCTTTACAGTGCTGTGTTACTTTCTGGTGTATAACAAAGTGAATCAGCTGTATGCATATGTATACCCCCATATCCACTCCCTTTTGCATCTCCCTCCCACCTTCCTTATCCTACCCCTCTAGGTGATCGCAAAGCACGGAGCTGATCTCCCTGTGCCATGCAGCTGCTTCCCACTAGCTATGTATTTTACATTTGGTAGTGTATATATGTCCGTGCTACTCTCTCACTTCACCCCAGCTTATCCTTCACCCTCCCCGAGTCCTCAAGCCCATTCTCTACATCTCTGTCTTTACTTTCCTGTCCTGCCTGTAGGTTCATCAGAACCTTTTTTGGGGGGTTCCATATATATGTGTTAGCATACGGTATTTGTTTTTCTCTTTCTGACTTGCTTCACTCCGTATGACAGACTCTAGGTCCATCCACCTCACTACAAATAACTCAATTTCGTTTCATTTTATGGCTGAGTAATATTCCATTGTATATATGTGCCACATCTTCTTTATCCATTCATCTGTCGATGGACACTTAGGTTGCTTCCATGTCCTGGCTATTGTAAATAGAGCTGCAATGAACATTGTGGTACATGACTCTTTTGGAATTATGGTTTTCTCAGGGTATATGCCCAGCAGTGGGATTGCTGGGTCATATGGTAGTTCCATTTTCAGTTTTTTAAGGAAACTCCATACTGTTCTCCATTGTAGCTTTATCAATTTACATCCCCACCAACAGTGCAAGAGGGTTCCCTTTTCTCCACACCCTCTCCAGCATTTATTCTTTGTAGATTTTTTGATGATGGCCATTCTGACCGGTGGGAGGTGATACCTCAGTGTAGTTTTGATTTGCATTTCTCTAATGATTAGTGATGTTGAGCATCTTTTCATGTGTTTGTTGGAAGTTTTTATATCTTCTTTGGAGAAATGTCTTTTTAGGTCTTCTGCCCATTTTTGGATTGGGTTGTTTTTTTTTTTTTTTTGATAATGAGCTGCATGAGCTGCTTGTATATTTTGCAGATTAATCCTTTGTCAGTTGCTTCATTTGCAAATATTCTTTCCCTTTCTGAGGGTTGTCTTTTTGTCTTTTTTATGGTTTCCTTTGCTGTGCAAAAGCTTTTAAGTTTCATTAGGTTCCATTTGTTTATTTTGTTTTTATTTCCATTTCTCTAGGAGGTGGGTCATAAAGGACCTTGCTGTGATTTATGTCATAGAGTGTTCTGCCTATGTTTTCCTCTAAGAGTTTTATAGTGTCTGGCCTTACATGTAGGTGTTTAATCCATTTTGAGGTTATTTTTGTGTATGATGTTAGGGAGTGTTCTAATTTCATTCTTTTACATGTAGCTGTCCAGTTTTCCCAGCACCACTTATTGAATATGCTGTCTTCTCTCCATTGTATATTCTTGCCTCCTTTATCAAAGGTAAGTTGACCATATGTGCATGGGTTTATCTCTGGGCTTTCTACCCTGTTCCATTGATGTATATTTCTGTTTCTGTGCCAGTACCATACTGTCTTGATTACTGTAGCTTTGTAGTATAGTCTGAAGTCAGGGAGTCTCATTCCTCCAGCTCTGTTTTTCTTTCTCAAGACTGTTTTGGCTCTTTGGACTCTTTTGTGTTTCCATACAAATTGTGCAATTTTTTGTTCTAGTTCTGTGAAAAATGCCATTGGTAGTTTGATAGAGATTGCATTGAATCTGTAGATTGCTTTGGGCAGTATAGTCATTTTCACAATGTTGTATCTTCCAATCCAAGAAGATAGTGTATCTCTCCATCTGTTTGTATCATCTTTAATTTCTTTCATCAGTCTCTTATAGTTTTCTGCATACAGGTCTTTTGTCTCCTTAGGTAGGTTTATTCCTAGATATTTTATTCTTTTTGTTGCAATGGTAAATGGGAGTGTTTCCTTAATTTCTCTTTCAGATTTTTCATTGTTAGTGTATAGGAATGCAAGAGATTTCTGTGCATTAATTTTGTATCCTGCTACTTTACTAAATTCATTGATTAGCTCTAGTAGTTTTCTGGTAGCATCTTTAGGATTCTGTATGTATAGTATCATGTCATCTGCAAACAGTGACAGCTTTACTTCCTCTTTTCTGATTTGGATTCCTTTTATTTCTTTTTCTTCTCTGATTGCTGTGGCTAAACATTGCAAAACTATGTTGAATAATAGTGGTGAGAGTGGACAACTTTGTCTTGTTCCTGATCTGAGAGAAAATGGTTTCAGTTTTTCACCATTGAGGACGATGTTGGCTGTGGATTTGTCATATATGGCCTTTATTATGTTGAGGTAGGTTCCTTCTGTGCCTACTTTCTGGAGAGTTTTTATCATAAATGGGTGTTGAATTTTATCAAAAGCTTTTTCTGCATCTTTTGAGATTATCATATGGTTTTTCTCCTTCAATTTGTTAATACGGTTTATCACATTGAATGATTTGCATGTAATGAAGAATCTTTGCATTCCTGGGATAAACCTCACTTGATCATGGTGTATAATCCTTTTAATGTGCTGTTGGATTCTGTTTGTTAGTATTCTGTTGAGGATTTTGCATCTATGTTCATCAGAGATATTGGCCTGTAGTTTCCTTTTTTTGTGACATCTTTGTCTGGTTTTGGTGTCAGGGTGATGGTGGCCTTGAAGAATGAGTTTGGGAGTGTTCCTCCCTCTGCTATATTTTGGAAGAGTTTGAGAAGGATGTGTGTTAGCTCTTCTCTAAATGTTTGATAGAAGTCACCTGTGAAGCCATCTGGTCCTGGGCTTTTGTTTGTTGGAAGATTTTTAACCACAGTTTCAATTTCAGTGCTTGTGACTGGTCTGTTTATATTTTCTGTTTCTTCCTAGTTCAGTCACAGAAGGTTGTGCTTTTCTAAGAATTTGTCCATTTCTTCCAGGTTGTCCATTTTATTGGCTTGTAGTTGCTTGCAGTAATCTTTCATGATGCTTTGTATTTCTGTAGTGTCAGTTGTTACTTCTCCTTTTTCATTTCTAATTCTGTTGATCTGAGTCTTATCCCTTTTTTTCTTTGTGAATCTGGCTAATGGTTTATCAATTTTGTTTATCTTCTGAAAGAAACAGCATTTTAGTTTTATTGATCTTTGCTATTGTTTCCTTCATTTCTTTTTCATTTGTTTCTGCTCTGATCTTTATGATTTCTTTCCTTCTGCTAACTGTGGGGGTTTTTTGTTCTTCTTTCTCTAATTGCTTTAGGTGTAAGGTTAGGTTGTTTATTTGAGATTTTGTTTGCTTCTTGAGGTAGGATTGTATTGCTGTAAACTTTCCTCTTAGAACTGCTTTTGCTGCATCCCACAGATTTTGGGTTGTTGTGTTTTCATTGCCATTTGTTTCTAAGTATTTTTTGATTTCCTCTTTGATTTCTTCAGTGATCTTGAGGTTATTTAGTAGTATTGTTTAGCCTCCGTTATTTCACTTTTATCTTTAATAATTATTTTCAAGTGGTAATCATCCTTTAGGTAGCTTATAACTGGGTTTGAATAATATTTTATTTAATCATTGGGAAATACTTTTGGAATCTTATTAATAATATTTGTTACTTTCAAAGTTCACAGTCGCAATAATTTTTTTTTTTAATTTTTTTTGCGGTACGTGGGCCTCTCACCGTTGTGGCCTCTCCCGTTGCGGAGCACAAGCTCCAGATGTTTAGGCTCAGCAGCCATGGCTCACGGGCCTAGTTTCTCCGTGGCATGTGGTATCCTCCCGGACCAGGGCACAAATCTGTGTCCCCTGCATCGGCAGGTGGACTCTCAACCACTGCGCCACTAGGGAAGCCCAGTAACTTTGTGGTTTTTTTTTTTTTTTTTTTTTTGCAGTACACGGGCCTCTCACCGTTGCAGCCTCTCCCGTTGCGGAGCACAGGCTCCAGACGCGCAGGCCCAGCGGTCATGGCTCATGGGCCCAGCCACTCCGCGGCATGTGGGATCTTCCCGGACCGGGGCACGAACCCGTGTCCCCTGCATTGGCAGGCGGACTCTCAACCACTGTGCCACTAGGGAAGCCCACTAACTTTGTGTTTTATTTTTATTTTATCTTTTAGTAACTTTGTTTTTTAAAGGTTGTTTCCAAATAAAGTGATTGCCTTCGTCAAGGCATGTTCCGTTTAATTTTATAACTTAGTGAATCACTGGCCAAGATTTTTCTCATCCTTTCTTTTCCTCAGACATATTCATAGATACTAAAATGATGATTATGGCCTTTTCTGGCAATAGAAACTTCATATTTGAAGTCCAAATTTGAAACATTTATAGAATTAACTGTTTCAGACTTAGGAAGTGCTTGATTTTTACATTATCTTTAGGGTTTAGGAAGCAATAGTGACATTAGTGCAATTTATAATTGGCTTGAAAATAAATTTGACTTGATGAAAATATCAAATTATTTATCATTAGTTTTGGTTTATTTCTTTGCCAAAAATAAATGTAACTTGTTTTAAAAGTTTGTGTATACGAATATATTGAAAATATTTTTAATTTTTAAAGTAAACATTATTTTACTTTAAGAAAAAAGAATTGACAAAGTTACCTTTATATGCTTTTTACTTATTGCTCTGTCATTATGGGATAGAATATAATCTTACTCATACCATAAATTATTGCTTTTTGAGGTATGTGTTGATAAAATAAAATCACAAAATATGAACAGAATTATTTCAAATAATTTCAGTTTACCAGACAAATTATCACAGTAACTACAGACACTTTTATTTTTAACCCATCTTATTTTTCTTTAATTATATTCTTGAATGAAAAATAACCACAAAATTTTAAAGAATTAACCTGTTTGGAGAGTAAATCAGATTGGAAGGTAAAGCATTTGATACTCATTGAACAAAGACATAAAAATGACTTAGATTAGTGTGAATATGTGTCAAGAAAAGATGAACCCAAATGACTTGATGAGTAATTCTCTACTTATCAATATCACTTTCCATGTGAATAACCATGTAATACAGTCCCCATTTACTTCCTTTAAAAATGAAGCAAATATAGCCATAAATACACAAGCGTTTGCTTTAATCTTCTTTATTTACTTGTAAATAAGTTGCCTTCTCTCTTTCACATTCTATATTGAGCACTCAGAAAATTCTATCAGCTTAACTTGAAAGAATATCTAGAATCTGACCACTTTCACCATCTCCACTGCTATCATCCTAAACCAACTCACTATCATCTGTAGCCTGGACTCATGCAGTAGCCCCTGAATGCTTTCCCTATATCCCACCTTTCCTTCCTTGCCTACCGACATGTCTGCTTGGCACCCAGAGTAATCCTTTCAAAACAGAAGTCAGCTCCTGTTATTCTTGTTTCCCTTCCCAGTAACCCCTCCTTGCTTGGAGTAAAATCCAAAATGCTTACAATGGTCTACAAGGTCCTGTATGATCTATTCATTAACTAATACCTGCCTGAACTCATCTTCCCTCACTTTCCCCTTGCTCACCCTCTTACAGTCACTCTGGCTTCTTCATGCTTTCCATATCATGCCAAGTATATTTCAACCTCGTGGTCTCCTCTTTGTAGATATCCTTCCCTTAGATATACAAACAGCCATCTCCTTACCTCCTTCCAGCCTTGGTCCAAATCCTCACTTAATTTAAAAAATATTCCCATCCCAACTAAGAATTCTTATTCTTCTTCCTTTCATGCTTTATTTTGTTGCATGGCACCTCCCATATTCTTAACTAATATATTTACTTTGCTTTACTCATTTTGCTATTGTCCGTCTCCCACCATAGAATGCAAACTTTATGAAGACAAACCTTTTGATCTGTTTTATATTTGCCTGGAGCAAAATAAATGCTTAATACATATTTGTTGAATAAATCGATGGATAAGTCAATGTAAAAGAGAAGAAACCTTTAGAAAATGAAAATGCTTGGCATAGACTTAATGATGTTTGTTGAGCCAATGAGTTTAATGAAAATTCTTTAGAAAGAATGTTTTGTGGAGAATCTTCTATGAGTTGTTTCAATATAATTCTTAAAAAATAATTATTTTTTAAAAAAACTGATTATTTGAAATGAAAGTTTATTTATTGCCAGTCTTTCTGTGTTTGTTACAGCTTGAATCAGGTTATATCAGAAAGATGGAAATATGATTAATGATACCCGAAATACTTTTTCAGCAAAACCTGAAATGTGGGGCTCTAATTCCCCAATCTGCTGCAGGAATTTGTTTTTTCTTGGATCTAGGAGAAATAAAAGAGAGTGGCACATTTGCCTCCCTGCTGCTGTCACGTTAAGCATGCTCACTTCACAAGCTCCTGCGGATGAAAGTGTAATTGTGTAGAAGGTGAATTGATTGCAATTAACCTCAGGACTTACCCTCAGGCTGGGGTATTCTACCTCCTTTTCTAGAAATGTGCCACCAAGGCCATAATACATGGCTGATGAATACATATATCATACAGGGAAACACATATATTATGGGATAAAGTGCATAAATCATGTAGAAAAACATGCATTATACTGAGATGATCAAATTATAAATGAAGCATATAAATCATAAGATTACACTGTTGAGTTGTATCAGGAAACATAAATTATATAGTGAAATCCCAGGGTCACTAGAGGGTTCACTGAATAATGAAATGAGCTCCTATAACTTAAGGAAAAGTGGAGTAACAGTGAAAAACCCATTGTGCATTATGTTGAATATTCCATTTAATCCAATTTTATCTCCTATACCTTTTGTACCCAAGGAATCAACATTGTACAGTATGAGGAAAGGGGAATAAATAAACAACAAATGCAAGATTGAATGATGATATGCTATAAGTACATTCAAAAATATAAACTTTCAAATATAATGAACATCTGTAACCAAGTTTTAAGTCAAAGTTGGAAAGAATGGCAGTTCCAAAGTCAGCTACAAATATCAGAAGGGCAATGTCTCATTCTAAAATAAAGAATGTCTTGAATCTCAAGAAGAAGATCCTAAAAAGAGAGAAGAGATGAAATTAAGATTGGCTTGCTCTGAATGTAGATAAGCAATTGAAATTTGGATGGATTCACTGAATTAAATAATGAAGAACAAAAACACTTATTTTATATTATGCATATAGAAAGACTTTGCTTGCCTTCTTTTGGGAATCATTTTTCACATTTGACTTTGTTTTTTCCCCTTTACTTCTCTGTACCTTTGTTCACACATGTATTAATAGGATGAAAGAGAAGCAAAATGGAAAAGAGAATTCTTTAACCTAGTTTTGCTTTTTAAAAGAAAGTCAAAAGCTGGTAGAGACCATTCTGCAAGGCTTTAAGAGAAGCTCAGGCTAAGACAGACTTTCACACACAATACAGGACAATGATACAAATCAGATCAATCTCGCAAAGGTTCTTAGCGCAATGTTCATCCATGTGAATTATGTTCTCACTAAAGCAAAGGGCTGGAATTCACATCCATTCCCAGCTCTGGTGAGTTAGGGTTATGGTCAAAGCTTGGTGTACTGAGGGATTCCTTAGTCATAAACAAAGTGTTTGACCCACTCTTTTCCTCAGGGCAATAGAGAGCCAGAGCCAACTGAATTTATACAGTGGGAATTGATAGTTTATTGCTGACCCTGGAGGGGCAAGGGCACTGACTCACATCCTATTTCTGGCTTTCTTGGCATTTGTTACTGCAGATAAAGGTAGATTGTGTCAAGATGTTCTGCTGGTCCTGGAATACAATTCTGTCAAAATGCAAGTGCTAAATTTTATTTGAAGGGAAGCAATAAATTGGCACCCCAAACACCCCCTGCCTTCCCTAAACATCATCTTTCAGTTGCTCACTGTTACTCATGTTGAGTGCTAGTTAACACACCAGTAAGGATGTTAAAAGATAAACGTCCTGTTAATTGTGCATAAGTAATTGTAGAAGAAACTGTAGCGCCAAAGACACATAGAACTCCTTTGTTTTGAACAGCAAGTCACATACAAAATAATAATGATAATCATGAAGAGTTAATCCAGAAAAATGTTGAGTTTGTTATTTGTAAATTCAATTTTGGCCTGCTAACCAAAACTGGTTTGTCCCTAAAACATCCATAAATGGTTAAATCTGCTTGATATAAGGATAATCATTTTACTCTATGATCTATGTGTTTCATTAGTTGAGGTACACATTCTGCTGTAATAAATGTGCTTCAGTAAATGATCTATGCATTTCTTTCTGAAATGTATGTGTTTCACTAGAAAAGGTATGTGTTCATCAACTATGAATAATGTTCCTAACGGCACCACATTATATTACTTGGCTGGTATCAGCACAGCATTACACATCCATTCCCTCATGACCATGAGCACTGCATCCGCAAGAAGACACACATCAGCCCCTGTCACTCTCAGGTGTTGATGCATGTGTGCGTGAACTCTGCAGGCTTGGGAGACACAAATGGGGGAGAAGGGGAAGGGAGTCGTTTTGTAGGTGAAAATGTTTGTTAAATGAACAGGAAACAAGGGATTTTTCTAGTCCTGCCCTTTTACAACCCAGAGGAAGGAAAAACAATACAGCAAAATACAGTTGAGATTTTACTGTTTCTCACAGGCAAAGTTCCTTCCATACTCTTCAGTTAAACATCACTTGGGTAAAGGATGAAATCATATAATTCCAAGTTAAACATTAAAAACATTTTTTTAACTTATGTGACATATATTAAAATTCCACCAATTTCCTGATTTCAGTGAATTGGCATCCAAACTGATGAAGTGAAATTATCTTTATAGAGTGAAATTAATTAATTACTTAAAAAGTTAAATACATTCTCCTGTAAAAGGTTTTGCTGGTATTGATGAGGGATTTATGTTAGTTTACAATTTAAGAGGGAAAAGAGAGTTTTTCTTAGGTATTCTGAAATGTACAGTGATTTACTTCTCAACATATTAAATTCAAACAAATCAATTACCCAGTTGAACTCACAACCAATTCTTTGTGGTCTCCAACTTATCTGGAAGCAGTAACAAAAACACATTTCTAGATTATCTATAGAAATCCCTTTTTTCACCAAGTATATGAGTTTCTTATGCCCAACTGTCAGTGTTTGGAAATGTGCTTGATTCTCAGATATTACCATTAATTTCATAATTGTAACCTCTCCATCACTTTTTTCATTGTGATATAGAGACTGTAATTCAATGTATGGGATATGGGTTAATATTGCCATGAGCAGACGGGATGAATTACAATCTCCTTATGTAAGTGTGTTAATTGTGACAGACTCACTTATTTTTCTCAGGTTAAAACCAGTGCTTTGTATATGAACTTTCCACTTAAAAATCATTTTTCAATAAACACTGAACACTCTTTTACATATGACATCAAATAATTCATTATACATATCTCCATTTAGTGACCTAATTTTCTCTCTACTTTTCATATATCATTGCAGATATTTCTTTCATTTATACCTGCTTTTTACATTTTTTATTTACTGAAATGACTGAAACCTGGGAGTTATTTTTTACTATTAGGGGAATTAGGAATTTCTATAGACCTTATCAGCTAGCAAGTCATTTATCTTATATTTGAGATATTCTCTATAGGAATAGTCTACATTAAGTAGTGCTGAAATAATTAATTCAGTGCTTTTAGAGAATTGCTATAATTTTTTTACAGTAGAATGTTTTGACGTTACCCTTGCTCTCATGTTTTGAAGAATTATAAACACACACATATGAAAAAAGAGAAGGTTCTGGACAAAAGCAATCTTTCTGATAAAATTAGTTCAACATTAAAAGTGATTGAATTCAATCTATGTATGAAACTGGGTCAGCCACTAATATTTTAGGGACATCCAGAAGCCATTAAAGAAATAAAAATGTTGGTTTATACATAGGGATTAGACATAGTCCTTTTCTTTAATGCATGTTACACTAAGTATTATTTAGTGATCTTGTGAATCAAGTGTTAGTAATATTATAATAACTTTGATATTTTGGATATCACCAATAGATAAATTATTTGTGGTAGCCTATAAATTGTTGCTTAAAAACAGAAGCAGGAAATTGTGCTAAATATGCTTTCAGAAATTCTCACTGAGACTTTTTGAAGTCTATATTGAATTTCCCTCTTACCAAGTTGGATTAATATCCTGAATTACATACTACATCTTACTTAGAGAAGCCCTCATTGGGCTCGAATCAGTCATATGTGAGTAGATCATAAGCAAGTTCCTTGAGACCTGAAATGGTCTGAGTAACAAACATTTAACCAATTTAATTCCACTCTGCATGTGATTGTGTATTTGAGAAAAATCTCTTTGGTAAAGATTCCTTGAAGACCCATACTGAGATTAACCTGAACTCAAAGTATTCCACTTTGTGAATAAAGAAAATAATAATATATATGTCGTACTTTCAAAAATATATTTTATTCACAGATTTCCACCAGCATACAACTTCTGTACACATAGGTCTATAATATATTTATAATGTTTACAGGTTATTTAAAGAATAATTTTGTTTTGTTTTATTTTTGCTTTGGTTTCATTGTGATTAACCTATTTTATGGGTACCATGAGGACCTATGTAATGTTTACTGAATCCCAAATGTGATCTGAATTAGTGCTCTCTGTACAAAATCTAGCTCTGGCTTTGTCTATGACCTGGATGTTTTAATACCATGGTATCTTTCCTGTGGCTTCTACGATACTTTGAGGGCTATATCATAAGTTTGATGCAAAAAAAAAAAAAAAAAAACCAAAAACCTTCAGTCACTCTGAGGTGAAAAGATAAGTTGAATATTAAATACAACTTAAACATTCCTTTAAGAATTTGTGCAAATGCCAGTACATTTAAAAATCGGGTTAAAATCAGGTTATATTAGGCCAAACACACCTTGTATTGCTAAAGAGTTTCACTGTGACAATTTGGTCATCAACTGCAGCCATTATCTGGGGATAAATCAATTTGCAGCAGCTGTGGACAGCTATTTGCGTGTAGAGCAGAGCAGCTTAACTGTAGAAGCATGTTAAAAGTTAAAAGGCCAGAGTCTTGCTGACTACACATAGGATATTTTTTAAGGTAAAACCATAACACAATATTGCCTAGCTATGAAGGCATCAAGCCACTCTTGCTAATTCATCCAACCTAATAGCTGACTTGATATGCTTTCTTTTCTAGCTCCCTTGTTAAGGGTGGTGCATATTACAGAAACTTGTCTAGATCCATTTTTTTTTTTCTTGTGGCAAATAATTCTCTTTAGAGGTTCAGTTAGTGCTTCTGGCAATGGAAGAACTAGCACTTTTATGGTCTTTTAAAAGATTGTCCTTGGTTTCTTTAAAAGGTCAGTATCAGGTACAGAGTTTTCAACTGTAAGCAGAATGGTGCTATACTAGATAAGGAGGCTTGCAGCAAATGACAAGAAAGAAGGTGTACAATTTGCCCCAGTTATACATTAGCTTACTTATAACCTAGAATTTGTAATCTTTTTACCTTTATTTTTCTTACTTGACACAATAGTTTGTTTTCTAAGTATCAGACCTAGAGTTAGAAAGTAAAATAATTTTCTGTGTTTTGTTTTATTTTAAATTTCTGTGTTGGTATATCTAGAAAATGGATGATGGACAGAGAGGAAAGGAAGGGTCTTTATAGAAAAAATAGCTTTCTGAATTAAGTTGGAAATGATATATACAAATTTAAGTGTGCATCAATTGTGGTTTGTTTAATAGGTTTACTTTTCACAAAATAGTGCATCCAATGTAACCTCAAATGCCTGAGACAGTGTACAAAGATGGTTCATATTCTGTAGAGTGATGTAATCTAATAAGGACCAGTTATTGTTGTTGAAGCTGAAATAATGATTCTGTCAGAAAATATTCTTTGTAAGTAATCATTGCCATTGAAGACATGACATTGTTGTGGTCTGAAGCTTGTAGTCGGATAATTTCAGTAGTCATCAGTCACGAAAAAATTGGATTTGAAATATCTGGCACATTTTAAGTGCCCCACCTAAATGTTATGTGATAATAAAATTATTTATGTAATTTTACATTTAATTAATGGTAATTACATATGACTATAATTTTAGGAAAGAAAGAAAGGAAGAAAGAAGGAAAGAAAGAAAAAGAAAGAAAGAAAGAGAGAGGGAAAAAGAAAATAAAAACCTGTTTCTACAGGCTAAATATGCTTGCTGGAAGTTGTAACTTGACTGATGCTAATGTTAAATTGAAAATTTAAAAATATATAAATATCATAAATTCAGCTTCCATACAGTTTGGTCATATGTTATTTTTTTTAAATATTGGGGTAAATTAGTGTAACAAGGATTCTTTGGTGGTTCTACATAAATATTTTTGTGGGAACATGTCAGAATCTGAGAGAGGCTGAGTCTAAGTACTATTATCCTTATATTACAGGCAAAAATGAAGAGCATATAGATTCATTTTTAAAAGTGTGAGTGAGGGCTTCCCTGCAGTGGTTGACAGTCTGCCTGCCGATGCAGGGGACACGGGTTCGTGTCCCGGTCCGGGAGGATCCCACATGCCGCGGAGCGGCTGGGCCCGTGAACCACGGCCGCTGGGCCTGCGCGTCCGGAGCCTGTGCTCCGCAACGGGAGAGGCCACAGCAGTGAGAGGCCCGTGTACCGCAAAAAAAAAAAACTGTGAGTGAAAGTATTTTAGGTTCACAAATGTATACTTTTTTAGCTATTAAGAACTGGCAGAAGCAGGATATCAATTTAAATTATTGGTCAGTAAGCACAGTTACTGGCTAAAGGTTCTCTTTTTAAATCTACAGAAATGCCATTGGTGCCCTCTGTGGTAAAATCTCGAACTCAAAAATCCTGAAAAACTTCCTGGGAAAATTCTTGACCTTACATTATTAGTGGAGAATGAAAGGAAATATCCGTTGAGGCTCCTGTTAACAGTTCTTCAAATGAATAATGCACATTAAATAACAATAACCAACATCCATTAGTACCCATCTCATTGCCTGACACCTAGACAGTGTTCAGTAAAACTTTGGTGCAAATTTGATCAACATTCCTATTCTACAGATGAGGAAACTGAGTCAGAGAGTGAAAAGGCCTTACCTATGGCCACACAACAAATAAGTAATGATTTGGGGGCTACTAGTTGTCTCCCAATATCCATGCTCCTCTTCTCCTTTCAGTAATAAAACCCCTAAGTTTAGATTAGGCACGTAGCTTAAACCCCATCTTGAAACTCCATTTCCCATCCTCTTATTTATTTACTTAAACATCTTTATTGGCGTATAATTGCTTTACAATGGTGTGTTAGGGTCTGCTGTAGAACAAAGTGAACAGCTATAGGTATACATATACCCCCATATCCCCTCCCTTTTGCATCTCCCTCCCACCCTCCCTATCCCACCCCTCTAGGTGGTCACAGAGCACTGAGCTGATCTCCCTGTGCTATGCTGCTGCTTCCCACTAGCTATCTAGTTTACATTTGGTAGTGTATATATGTCAGTGCTACTCTCTCACTTTGTCCCAGCTTACCCTTCCCCCTCCCCGTGTCCTCAAGTCCATTCTCTACATCTGCATCTTTATTCCTCTCCTGCCCCTAGGTTCTTCATAACCCTTTTTTTTTTTTAGATTCCATATATATGTGTTAGCATACGGTATTTGTTTTTCTCTTTCTGACTTACTTCACTCTGTATGACAGACTCTAGGTCCATCCGCCTCACTACAAATAACTCAATTTCGTTTCTTTCTATGGCTGAGTAATATTCCATTGTATATATGTGCCACATCTTCTGTATCCATTCATCTGTCGCCCCATCCTGTTTTGAAGTTAGTTATAGATAACCATGGTCCTATGTTTTTGTCAATAGTTTTGAACTGAAGTATGTTGGTTGCAACTTCTGGGTCTTATCTTTAAAGGGACTGGAACTTATTCAGTCACATGTCTGAAAGCTGTGTGTTAAGTGTGACAAAGCAATATAATTCAAGGATCCTGAGAACCCAACAGTGTCAAACCACAGAGCCAGACTGGGACACCTTACCGGAGTTTTACATGAAAGGGATTAAGCCAACTTAGTTGTCTTTTTATACTTTTGTATTTAGGGTTCTCCCTCTTTCTTACTCTCTCAGCAATCCAATAGGTATCCTAACTAGTATGAACTGAGTTTTGAATCCAGATCAGTTTGAATCCAGAGCCAAAGCTCTTAAGCATTATAACACGTCCAATTAAAATGACTATTTATTAGGATTATCAAGGTCATTTTTGATGTAGGAATTCTTTAGTTAGTAATTTATGTCTCTAGAAATGTTGGATCAACTAACTTTGACAAAGAACAACAAGTAGAAGAGATGTATGGAAGGAAATGCTATAGGCTCTACTAATTTTCTTCCTGAATTAATTCCCCAGATACTTTGAATTGTTATCAAAATACCGATCATTTATAGATTCATTTTGATAAGGATGATATACAGAATTTTCTTGCCAAACAAGATATCTTTTATAAAATACCTCATGAATGGCTTTCTTTATATGTACATCAGAAAAGCAAAACAAGTTTAAGTGCTACTGGCTGGAGTACTGAAGTGGCTTGTCATTTAAAAAGAAAGTTAGTTTTTGTCACTGTAGTCATTAAAACAGGATTCTACTTCAAATCTAAGGTGTGATGATGATTACTATGTAAAACAATGTCTTATTGCTATGTTTCTAATAGCCACAGTCTTGCTAACAGCTGGGCAAGTGTGATACTGTATCAATATGACAGAAAAGAACAAATCAACAGCAGTTTATTGACCAGCACCCCAGTTACCAGAAAGAGTTAATTGCTTTGTCCAAAGTGCTTGCTTGCTTTCAGGAAGATTTGTAGAGAGTAATAGTATTAGAGATTTTCTAATTAACAGTGGCCCTGTTCAAGCAATTTTACAATTTGAGTTAAAATTTATATAATACATAGGTCTTAGGGGTGCAATTCAAGAAGGTTTTACAATCATATAAACTTCTGTGACTGTCACTCTAATCAAGGTAAACATTTATATCACCCAAGTCACTGGTGTCCCATCCTATTGAATTCACAACCCTATCTCAGAGGTAACTACTGTTTTGTTTTTTTATTACTAAAGATAAGTTTTACCTGTTCCTTAATGTCTAAAAAATTGAATCAAACAGCCTGTATTGTTTTGACAGGGACTTCTTTTGTGCAGCATAACCTTTTTGAAATACATAAATGATTTTGTATATATCAGTAGTACTTTGTAATTGCTGAGTATTCCAACATACAAATATACCACATTTTGTTTTCTTATTTGCCTATAATATATATTTGGATTTGTTCTAATTTCCTGATAAAATGAATGAAGCTATTCTAAAAATTCTTATTAGTCTTTTTGTGAGTATATGTTTTCACAATTTTCTATATTCCCAGCATCAGTGAATGAGAGTTACAATTGCACTAAATTCTCAGCAACATTAGTTTATCAGTCTATTTTCATATTAGCCAATCTGGTGAGTGTGGAAGTGTATCTCATTTTGGTTTTAACTAATGACAACTAATGATGTTGAGCATCTTTCTCATGTACTGCTGGCCATTCATATATCTTCTTTTTAGAAGTACCTGTTCAAGATCAGTCTTCTATTTTTTAATTGGTGGCTTGTCTTTTTATTGAGTTGTAGAAGTTCATTATATAGTCTAGACACAAGTCTCTTGCAAATTTTGCAAATAATTTTGTTCTTTGTAATAGTGATTTTTTTTTTTTTTGGTGAGCAGAGGTTTTAATTTTTGATGAGGTCCATTTTAACAATTCTTTATTTTATGGTAGGATATTTTGTCCTGTTTAAGAAATCTCTGCCTGTACCATGATCACAAAGATATTCTACTGGTTTTATATATAGGTCTATGATACCTTGAATAAATTTTTGTGTATGGGGCAACGTAGGTGTTGATATTTATTATTTTCAATATGTTAATCTATTTTTTCCATCACCATTTGTTAAAAAGATATTCCTTTTCTTATTGACTTGACTTGGGATTTTATATGTGAATCTAATTTCTCTATATTCTATTCTGTTGATCTACTTGTATGTCTTAACATCTGTATCATGTTGCTTGATAATGGTAGCCTTATAATAAGTCTTGAAATTAGATAGTGTGTGTACTCCAATTCTGTTCTTCTTTTCAAGATTCTCCTGGCTACTGCAAGATGTTTGCATTTTCATGTGATTTTTGGAAATAACTTCTCAATTTATACACACACACAAAACTTTTTGGGATTTTGGTGGAAATTGCATTCAATCTACAAATCAACTTAAAGAATATTGATATATTAAAAATATTGTCTTCCAATTCATAAGAATGGTATATCTTTTATTAATTTAGGTCTCATAACATTTTCATATATATGTGGTGAAATATAATAAAATATTCTTACCACAAAAATACCATGATAAGTCAGAGTTTTAATTTCCAGGGTAAATGTAAAATAATAAAAAGATAAAGGACAATAGAGAAATTAAAAGAGAATTCTAAAGATATTTTATTAACCAAAAAAGAAGGCAAGAAGTGAGTAATTGGAAAAAACATAAGATAAATGACTAGAAAAGAAATAGCAAGAAGATAAACTTAAATCCAAGCAGATGGACAATTATATTAAATATAAATGAATTATATTTTACAATTAAAAGCCAAAGATTGTAAGAATGGATTTTTTAAAAAAAGACTGAACTATATATTTTTTTACAAGAAATGAAACTTAAATATAAATATTTAGATAGATTAGAAGTAAAATGATGGAAACAGATATGCCATGCAGTTAATAAGCATAAGAAAAATAGGGTTGCTATATTAATACAATGTAAAATAGACTTTAGGACCAGAAGTGATTAGAAACCTTTTTTTTTTTTTTTTTTTTAACTGCACAGCACAGCTTGTGGGATCTCAGTTCCCCAACCAGGGATTGAACCTGGGCCATGGCAGTGAAAGCCCAGAATTCTAACCACTATGCCACCAGGGAACTCCCTAGAAAACATCTCATTAAAGGTCAATCCATGAATTTAGTTCTAGTTGTTTTCTTAAACCTAACACATAGGCTTTCTAGACCTTTACTGAGTAGTCAGGTTGCTCAGCAAGGTCTCTTAGGCTGGTTATAATTTCTGGTCTTACCATTCAGCAGTAAATTTCACATAAAGTGGTTACCTCTAGGTATTTTGGAGTCTTATTCTGTGCATACCCAGGCCAGCCTTTAGCCAAGGTTCATGTTTTGGATCCCCAGGAAGACTTCTGTTCTCTAACTCTATGCTGCTCCTTCTTATCTAGTGCTCTGAAAATTCTGGCCATTTTAGCTGACTTGAACTCTTATAACTGAATCTGAAGCTCAGCAAGACTGTTACTCAATTTGGGCTCAAAAACCCTGTATACTGGAGCAGTAAATTATTTCCAGCCAGAAGCCAGGGTGATTGCAATAATTGCTTCAGAGTTTATAGTCTTCCATTGCCTACTGTTTATGTCTGAAAATAGCTGCTGCATATATTTTATCTAGTTTTATGGTTTTTTTTTTCTTTGGCGAAAAGGCAAATCAAGTACCAGGTATTGTCAGACTGTAAGTGGAAATTCATCAACGTTTTGCCATAGCAGTCTGTTTAGAAACTTACACTTCTCTTACACTTCTCCTATGTTTCTCCTTTACTGTCACACTACCATCACACTCATAGCACTTTTTTTTTTTTTCAGTACATGGGCCTCACTGTTGTGGCCTCTCCCGTTGCAGAGCACAGGCTCTAGACACGCAGGATCAGTGGCCACGGCTCACGGGCCCAGCCGCTCCGCGGCATGTGGGATCTTCCCAGACCAGGGCTCCAACCCGTGTCCCCTGCATCGGCAGGCGGACTCTCAACCACTGCGCCACCAGGGAAGCCCTTATAGCACTTTTGACACCAGATGTGTTGGGGTTTTTCCCATACCAAGCAATTCTGTGACATCAATTTGCACACTACCATTTCACTCAACTGACACTTTCCACCTGGAGATAGCATGAGATTTCCCCCAGATTAAGGCCTCAGTCCGACAAGACTGCCCCTCCCACCCTCTGATGCTAATTGCAAGTTCAGTAGTTACTGTGCTTCTCACTTACTGTCTACCAATTGGAGGTTCCAAAAACCCTTTCCTTAGGTTCAATTAATTTGCTAGAGTGGCTCACAGAACTCAGGAAAATGGTTTATTTACTATTCACCAGTTTATTATAAAAAGATATAATAATGGATACAACTGAACATCCAGATGGAGGATATGTCTAGAGCAAGATAATTGTGAAGGGGTGCAGAGCTTCCATGCCCACTCTGGGCACACCACTCTCCTGGCACCTCCGTATGTTCACCAGCTTGGAGCTCTCCGAAACCCATACTTTTGGGATTCTTATTGGAGGCTTCAACACCTAGGCATGATAGACCATTAACTCCATTTCTAGCCCTTCTCCTCTCTCTAGAGAGTGAGTCATGGGGATGAAAATTCCAAGCTTCTAATCATGGCTTGGTCTTTCTGATGACTAATTCCCATCGAGGAGCTCACCAAGACTCACCTCATTAGAACAAAAGATATTGTTATCACCCAGGGAATTCCAAAGGTTTTAGGAACTCTGTGTCAGGAATTAGGGTCAAAGACCAAATATTAGAATGATGACATAATGACTGACATCATTTTCCATTCAATTTTTATTATAGACTATTTAATGATGTTTTTGTCAGATTTTATTTTATGAACATTTTTCCCTTGATTGGCATAAAAGTAGAAGATTTTTTCTGACTACTTTCCTATATTCAGGTTTCCATAAAAGAACTCCTATTTCTGGGAAGAAACAGTATTGGAGCAACAATTAGAATTCATCTTTTTTCTCACCTCTTATTTTTCAAGAGAAGAATTGAAACCCAGCTCTTAATTTGTTTCATATTTGGACCCTTCAGGCATAAAGTCAGAAACTTCTTCTTAACCCAAACTGTATTAAGAATATAATAAATGAACACCTTAGTCTCTGTTACTTGTGAAGCATACAGGTGACTATAAATAAATTACTTTTAAAATAAACCTCGCCAAATTATAAAAGTGTAGTGGAGGAGCATACCCCTATCTAAGAAAGAGGGATGGTGGCATTGTTCTGGGCAGATTTTCTACAAGGAAAACCTCATGTAATTAATGTGACTCTGGCCCTTTAACTCTTAACATGCTTCCCCAATTAAGCTTTCAAGGCCTTGAACTGTAATATCTGGCCACATCTGCTAGAAATTGATTTATACCGGAAGATCATTGGAGCTTCTGACCTCTCTGTTAGAGAATTTTATTTAGCTTTTTGGCTATTAGTCTCTTTTTTGCCCTAGAAGGAGGGTGAAAAGGAAATGATGTAAATATTTGCATATGTTCTAAGAGGAGCTTTCACTATTTCAGTCTTCTTTTTTAGACACTAGATAACTGTACTCAGTCATTATTCTGTGAATGTAGAACTATAGCTATTTAATGTTATAAGCACTTACAAAAAACATAAATAATGCACGAAAAATTTGGAGTTGGCTTATCTCCTAATATTAGAATAACATGTGGTGGGTATTTGTTTATGTGATAAGAAATTTTATTTCAGTCCAAATCCTAATGTAATTTACTATTATTACTATTATTTGGGTTGTTGTAGTATTTCTAAAATTGATGTTTAAGTATTCACCTAAAATAGGGGGGAAATTATCATCAAATGAAATTCTGTTTTGAGATGTGCTAAATAATCAAAGGTTGTCACCATGGGTACAGGACCTGTATGGCCCTTTCCATTGGCATGCTGTTTTTCCCCCTTATTAATAGAGTTTGCAAGGGTTGTATAAGTCAGAGACACGTCTGCTTTTTTAAGGAGTTGAAGCCTAGTCTGCACTGTCTTGACTCTGCTGAAGACCACCTCCTTGCACACAGCACCTCATATTTATATGTGAGATCTGCCTTTGGAAGATTCCTTCCTCATTTGGGTCCTGGCATGTAGTGAACCCGTGGGACAAGGAGCCCTATCTTGCACTGCTTTTGCCGGCACTGCATTTTTGCTTGTTATCCACCTGCCTTGGTCCTAGCAGTTGTAACAAACCACAGGTGTTACAAACTCTAAATTGGAATTGGATTCAAAAAACAAACAAACAAACAAACAAAAAAAAAACTCATGATAATTACACAGCTGTTTTAAATTGTGGTTAAGTGGCCGAAACTGCCAAGAAACCCCACCCACATTCATTACTGTCTAAACGAAAAGGACGTGTATACAGTGATTATGAGGTTTCGTATGAATCCCCCAAGCCATAAAGCAGAATTTCCTAATTGTCAGCTGGACTGTGCAGAGCTTGTTTAAAATAATTAGAGTGCAGCAGCAGCTTCAGCAGCAAACCTCGTGTTTTTTTTTTTCTTTTCTTTTTTTTTTTCCAAACCTCAGTGCAGGTTTTTATATCAGATACTATCAGCTTCCTGTTCATTTTGACACTATCATTCTGCCAGTCTGGAAAATGGGGAAGAGGGAAAAAAAGAATTATCCTTAATGTACACAAATAATGCAGCCCCCAAATCAGGAAGATCCAGCCCCATGTGTGAGATGGATGGAAACAATTCAGCAAACAAATCTAAACTGGGGGAAAAAATGTGATTCTCTCTTATTTTTTTCAAGAGGGATAGCTGAAATCTTTCTTAATTACCACTTATTCCAATGACAGAATTGTAATTTATCATTTAGTTGTAATTTGACATATGTTCACACCTTTGCCATTTCCAATTTCCTCCTTCATTCTAATTGTCTGCTTCACTCGCCTGTCATGCGCTCCTCTTGGGATTAATTCGAGCTGTCTGTCTGCACCAGGCTACCAGCACACTTGGGGCTGCGGAGAGCGTGACAGTGTCAATGTGCACACAGTTTATCTATGGCATTACCCAGCCATCACACTCCCGGAGCCTCTCTTCCTTCACTGTTTACTGTTTATTCCACTTTGCATTTGTGACTTTTCTGTGTTTTATTAGACTCTAATTATTCTCTTGGCTGTCAGCTGTAAAGAGAGAAAACGTTACGTTAATTACAGTGGAGGGGGTGGTGCCTGGGATCGGTAATAAATGGACCAGTAGATGTCTCTCTCTGTCTCTAAAATCCATGCATGATTTAAATACTCTTCTAGTTTCACTTTGGTTTGAATCTTTGATAGATGCCTATACTTAAACACAAACATGCACATGTTCAAGCTAATGTACCTTTTGTGTGCAAAACCGTTTTTCCCCCATCTTTTTCATTCTCATTTAAGACTAGGTAAATTGGCATTAGTAAGAGAAACGTCAGCTTTCAAATAACCATGGGTTTTCAAAGGTCAGTTGTATAATCCATGGATGGTGTCAAAACAAGCACATTGGGGGGGTGGGCGGCATATCCAGTGAGCACTGATATAGTTCAGCTTTTTAGAGGTAGATGTTGTTTTGGTCCATTGGCAACTGTTAATTTCTCCTTCCTAAGGGCATCTCAACCCATTACAACCCAGCAATAATTTCTGCATTTGACCTCATTTTTTTTTGTCTTCTTCAGAAAAAATTCTTCTTGTTGTTTCCAGCCTACCTAAACCATAATAATACAGGTTCTCTGTTCTCCTGCTGAATAGATTTTCATTGCAGCTAAAACTTCCTGTTAATAAGAAGCAGAGGAAATATATCTTCCCCCTGCCCACTTAGTCCATTAAGATGGATGGTAATTCCTTGAATTAGTTGCATCGTTCCCCCAAAGGTCTGAAAGAGTGAATGTGACTGCTTTGAATATCTAATTCTCTATGAAGATGGACTTATATATTTTTTTCTTCTCTCAGAATTTCATCAGTCATACTTCAGGTAATTGTGAGGCTGAGGATATCCTGTAGTTTAGATTTCATTTCTTTCTTTCATAATCCCAGCAATTAAAGATCTGCTAATTATGTTTTGTTTTGTTTTGTTTTGTTTTTTAGCTTCAGACTCATAGCTTCCACTCTATATACTGTTAAAATACTGTGTAATATAATTCTGTGGTCATTATTTTACATATTCTCGGCCTGTGAAATGGCTGTATTTCTTCAAGTAAACACATTAATTCATATGGCTAAATTAAAATTTTTATGAAAAACTAAAAAGGCGTGAGTGAAGAAAGTAACAGCCTATAAAATATGATATATAAAGACAAAAGTTGTGAAATATTGTCCAGCCTTTTTAAAAAATGTTTCAAATAACAGATCACAGATTTCTGGCATTTACCTAAACTACCTGAACTATATACATTATATGCTAAGAATATTAACATCTCTTGTCTTTTTTTTTTTTTTTTTTTTTTTTTTTTTTGCGGTACACGGGCCTCTCACCGCTGTGGCCTCTCCTGTGCGTTGTGCAGGCTCGGGACGCGCAGGCTCAGCGGCCATGGCTCACGGGCCCAGCCGCTCCGCGGCATGTGGGATCCTCCAGGACCGGGGCACGAACCCGTGTCCCCTGCATCGGCAGGCGGACTCTCAACCATTGTGCCACCAGGGAAGCCCTCTTGTCTTTTTTTTAAAGCAAATTTTTGATGTTTCATTTTTATTCTTCTATCCTCACTCTAGAATAAATCAATTCTAAAATATTGACGTCTAAATCGAGTTTTTTAAATGTTATGCAAATAGAATATTGTCAATTATAATCAAAATTTCAGCAACCAGAATTTTCTAGTATTTAATGTTTTTAGCTGAATATATTTAAGGATTAAAAAGTTCAAGAATAAGGGGATAGGTATGAAAGGATAAAGAAAGACAGGAGAGGAATGAGAGGACAAGTGCGATTTAAGGGTGACAAATCAAATTAGCTAAATGCAGTATTTAACTGAACAATCAAATAATGATATTTGAAGTCTGCTTTGATGGATTTTTTAGCACTACACATGCCCTCTTCATTTGCTAGGTATGTTTTATTTTTATTTTCTGAAAACAGTGCAAGACCCTGATTATTGCACACCTATATTCCTGCAGCACATTTCCAGCTGGCTTTTGTTCAAGGGTGGAATCTCTCTTAGTACATGTTGTTTGTGATTCCCTGATGAACCTAGCTAAAATATTATTTTTATTTATTGGCACCTGTTTTAGCTCTTTTGCTGGCTTTCAAGGTCATCCTTAATTTGATCTTGCTCTGAATATGCATACTTATTTCCGACTACTCCAACATAAGAACATGCCACTCTCATTATTGATAGATTGATTGGTTCATTCATTTACTTGTGTTTGTTCAACAGGTGATAATATTGTGTATAAAGCAGTGAACCAGACAGAAACAGTTTCTACTCTGAGGTAACTTCAGCTTGTTCTCTGTCCTGATTCCCAAACTGTTATTATTTCTGCCTCTATGCTCTTGCTTATATTATATTTTTTTCCCTTCCTATGTACTCCTACCAGCTCTGCAAATCCAACCTGTTCTTGAAGGTCCAGATCAATTCTAATCTTCCTAATGAAGCCTTTCTAACTCACACTGTGCCAGAAAATTCAATTTTTAATTATACCTTATTTTATACATTTTAAAGTCCTTCTTGATTTTTTTTTTTTCAAATTTACTGAGTCAAGGCCTATTTCTTCCTTATCATACAGTGGCTTAAAGCAGTATTTCTCAGGAAAGACTGTGCATCCCAATCATTTGTAGAACTCTTTAATAATCCACATGTTCCAATTTACTGTACCTTAGGGCTTAGGATCCTTGATACGTTTGTTTAAACCATCACAAGGGAATCTGATGCACTCTCCTGATTAAGAGTCATTGCTCCAACCAACACTGGACACAGTACACATTGATTAACAGATGAACTGATTGATCTGGGAACTAACTATGGCAGATCACTTCCCCTACATGGACCTACCCAAGTTAAATCACCTTGCATGTGTCTCTGTTTACACATTTACTGTATAAACATGGTAAAGGACTTTGGAATATTTGTATGAAAGATGATATCATACCACAATGTCTTATTTCATTGTCTTTTAGTTTTATTTAAAGTTTTGGATAAAATTGATCATAGATGAATTTAAAATTGTATTGAATGATGAGAGGAAAATTACAAAAAATTTTAATATTTATTTTACTTTATACAAAACAAATTTTCATGACAGATTATGCAATTAAGAATAAAATAAAATAAATAGTATAGATAGACAATAAGTGGATTATAAAAATGTCATTATGGAGTAAAAAATATTAAGATACTTCATGGAAAACAGGAGATGGAGAAAAGAGTTATTTCTTAATACCTTGTAGTTGAAAGACTTCCTAGCAGAATATGTGGACTTATTCTGATCAATTGTGGTGGAAGTAATTTGCTCTGCAAAGTGAAGTTACAGGCATTTGAAATTATGACTAAGTGGCCAAATAAGCAATTCAATAACCCATTAAGAAGGCATATGGTCAAAGTGCCTGTTTGTTTGAATGGGTGTGACTGTGGGAAGGGAACTTTAATGCATATCAATCTAAAAGATTGCAATAGGAGAAGATCAGAAGAGCTTACATAAAAACTACAAGATCTAAACATAAATAGGATTCTAGAGTCCTGCTGGTATTAAAAAATAAACAAAAAATAACCTGAAATATATGTTAACTTTCATTAATTTGAGTGTTTTCAGGACATAGGTGAGAATACGTTGCTGTGAATCTCCTTTCTTCCATCTGTATTTAGTGAGAAAAAGGAGATTACATGTACATGCATTTTTCTCTTTCTGTATACAAAGAGAAAAAACAAAAATTCATTTGGTTATGCCACATTAGCTTGCTGCATATCAACATCCCCAGCAAAAAATAATAAAAAACAAGAATAAAAATCAAAAGTTGAACAAAATTTTAAAACAATATCTTTTTAAAGCCATCATTACAGGGGGAAAAAAAGGAATGTATAACAAGTAGGACAAAGAGAAAATGAAAGAGTTAACCCTCAACATATCAGATATAAAAATCAATATGAATTTAATTAATACTTTTTAAAAAGGGTTGGAAAATTACACTCCACAGGCTGAAACTGGCTTGTTGCCTGTTTGGGTTTTTTTTTTTTTTTTTGCTGTACGTGGGCCTCTCACTGTTGTGGCCTCTCCCGTTGCGGAGCACAGGCTCCGGACGCACAGGCTCAGCAGCCATGGCTCATGGGCCCAGCCGCTCCGCAGCATGTGGGATCTTCCCGGACCGGGGCACGAACCCGTGTCCCCTAGCATCGGCAGGCGGACTCTCAACCACAGCGCCACCAGGGAAGCCCCCTGTTTGGGTTTTTTTAATAGATAAAGTTTTATTGGAACACAGTCACATTCATTCATTTATGTATTGTCTATGGCTGCTTTTGCACTGCAATAGCAGAGCTGAGTAATTGTGACACACATTGGATGTAGCCCACAAGGTCTAAAATATTTACTGTCTGACCTTTTACAGAAAAAGTGTCCCAACCCCTGCTCTAAAAGACAGAGATAATCAAACTAGATTTAGGAAAAGAAAAAAAAAATATAGTACTTAAATATGTTATCAATCAATCTAAATATAAATGTATTATAAATGTATATTATATAAATATACAGGAAGATTGAAAGTAAAAAAATTAAAAAATATATATCACACAAACACTAACTGGAGAAAAGCTGGCAGAGCTATGCAAATATCAGACAAAATAATCCTTAAGGTGAGAAGCATTACTTGAGATAAAAATGGATATTTCATAATATTAAAGAAAAAAAAAACTAGAAGAGGAAATAATAATTATAAGTTTTTATGCACCTAATAGTAATATTTATAACACCCAAACTGATAGAATTGAAAGGGGAAACCTTATAAACACTCCTTTTAACATTTCTATTATTAACTGATAGAACAAACATTTCTGTTAGTAAGGGAGAAAGGAAGAACGGAACCACACAATTACAAACCACTTAATTGATTTTTGCTACCTGCCTATCTACCTACCTACCTTTCTATGTAATCACTTGCAACCACAGAATAAACATTGTTTTCAAGTGCATGTGGGACATTTATCAAAATTTACAATACACTGTGCAGTAAAGCAAGTTGCAGCAAACGTCAAAGCATAAAATTAGACAGAATGTGTTTTCTGTATTAGAATTAGTAAAAAAAATCAGTAACAAACAGATCATAAGAATATTGCTAAATGTTTTAAAATTAAGCAACAAACTTGCACATAACCCATGTATCAAAGGAGAAATCAAAATGTAAATTAGAAAATAGTTTGAGCTGACTGATAGTGAAAATCTGACTTATCAAAACTAGTATATGCATACTTATATTGCATATATTTTGCTATAATAATAAAATTATTATAAAAGAAAAAGACTAAAATCAATGTTCTAAAATTATTTATCTCAATCAGTTAGAAAACAGCAGCAGATTAAACACAAAGGTAGTAGAAAGGAGGAAATAATGATAATAATAGTAAAAATTACTAATGCAGAAGAAAAACAATACAAAGAAGATGAGGAAAGTCTAAACTGGTTCTGTGAAAATATCTGTAAAACTGATAAATTTGTTTAGCCTGACCAAGAAAGTATAGGGAGACCAAATTGCTCTGTCAGAAATGAAAAAGGGACACCACTAAGACATTAACTATCAATATTAAAATGATAATAATGGCAAGTTGAAAAAAACTTTATTCCAAAGAAATGGAAAATTTAGAAAAAACTGACAAAGTTTCTCCCTTAAAAAAAAAGCTGTGACAATATACCAAAACTGACACAAGAAGAACTGAAAAAATAAAAGCAATGGTCCGATATCAATTAAATTAGTTGGCTCTCTAAATAAGAACTTTCCTCCAAGAGAAGCTTGACTGTGTTTATTTCAATAATGAATTCTGCAAATCATTTAGAAAAAATATCAATCATATATGAACTATTCCAGAGAAAAGCAAAGAGGGAACAATTTCCAATTTGTTTTATAAGGTCAGTAAATTTTTACAAGAATGGAAAAAAAAATATACCAATATCTCTTAAGTCTCTTTAAAAAAAGAGCAAAACAAATCCAGTGATCTATAGAAAAAAATACATCGTAACCAAGTTGGATTTAGTCTATAAATGCAAAATTGGGTAATCATTAACCAGTCAATGTAAGGTATCACATTAATAGAATAAGGGAGAAAAATCATTTGATTATTTCAAAAGTTGCAGAAAAAACAGCTATAGCAAAAACAATTGGTAAATGAGGAATAAAGAAAATTCTCCTTTAGATAAAGGGTACCTACAAAAAATACTTACAGTTAGATTTCCATATGACATTAAAAAATAGTATAAACATAACTGTAGTTATGTTTATATAACTATTCAATATGTAGTTATGTTTATATAACTATTCACACATCTATTCAAATATGTACTCAAGATTGTAGCCAGTGCAACATATGAAAAACAATTAGAATTCAAAAGGAAGAACAAAAATGTCTTTTCCAGATTATATATATGCATGTAGAAAATCTAAAAAATCTATGGAGAAACTATTGGAATTAATATCTACATTTAAGATGGACTTTGGATATAAAGTCAGTAAACAAAATTAATTGTATTTCTATATATCAACTACAAACACTTATGAAGTGAAATTAAGAAAATTGTTATTATTTGCAGTAACCTCAAAAACCACTGAATACCTAATAAAAAAATCTCACAAAATTTGTATAAAAATATTACATGGAAAAATACAAAATATTTTTGAAAGATTAAAGAAAGCCTTAATATGAGGAAGGGCATATTATGAATTAAAATGTCAGTGTTGGGCTTCCCTGGTGGCGCAGTGGTTGAGAATCTGCCTGCCAATGCAGGGGACACGGGTTGGAGCCCTGGTCTGGGAAGATCCCACATGCCACAGAGCAACTAGGCCCGTGAGCCACAACTACTGAGCCTGCGCGTCTGGAGCCTGTGCTCTGCAACAAGAGAGGCCGCGATAGTGAGAGGCCCGCACACCACAATGAAGAGTGGCCCCCGCTTGCCGCAACTAGAGAAAGCCCTTGCACAGAAATGAAGACCCAACACAGCCAAAAACAAATAAATAAATAAATAATAAAAATAAAGGAATTCCCTTAAAAAAAAAAAGTCAGTGTTTTCCAAATTGGTCTATAGATGTAATACCAATGAAAATTCCAGAAGTTTTATTTTGTAAAAACCGACAAGATTCTAAATTTATATGAAAGTGCAAATAGCCAGGAATAGCCAAGCTTGAAGCAGAACAAAGTTTTAACACTTACACTACAAGATTGTAAGAATTGTTATTAAGCCATAGTAATTAAGACAACATGGATATATGGGTAGAAATAAAAATAGGCCATTGACATAGACTAAGGAGTCCATAAAAAGACCAAAACATGTAAAGCCACTTGCCTCATGACAAGAGGGGCTTTAGAGCAATAGGAAGAAGATCGTCTATTCAATAAATGATGCTGGTTCATCTGGGTATCCCTTTGGGAAAACAGTAAATTTTAACCCTCTCTCACACCATAAACAAAAACCACTTCCAGGTGGATTGTATTATGATTATGATTAAATTATATTTTTATATAAAAGATAAAGCATGAAACTCCTAGAAAATAACAAATGGAATGTATTTAAGGCTTTGGTGTAGGTGAATATTTCTTAAACAGGAAACAATTATTCCTAACCATAAAGGAAAAGATTAATAATTTAAATATATTAAAATTAAGATTTCTGTTTATTAAAGTTACTGTTAAGAGAGTGATAAACAAACCACAGTGAGCTAGAACATATTTGCAACATATGTAACTGACAAATTGTGTATTGGTAGAATACATGAGGAACTCCTAAAAATCAATAAGAAAAAAAAAAATCTCCAGACAACCAAATAAAAAACTTGGCAAAAATACATTAAAAAGTATTTAGGGAAATGCAAATTAAAATCAGAATTAGATACTATTGCACACATACCAGAATGGCCAATGAATTAGACTAACAACACCGTACATCGGGAAAGACGTAGCATAGTTGAGACTGTCATACGCTGTTGTAGGGGGGTTAAATTTGTAGCACCACTCTGGAGATCAGTGTGGTAGTATCTGCAAATCTAAATACATATACTCTGGCCCAGCATTTCCACTCCTGGGTATACACCTATCAGACAAATGCATGTCTGCATCCCAAAACGTATATACAAAAATACTCATAAAATTATATTATTTATAATAGTCAAAAGTGGGAAAAAACAAATGACCACCAAAAATGAAATGGGTAAATAAACTGTGCTATTTTCACACAATGGACTACTATAAGGCTATGAAAATAAATGAAATATTGCTACACCAACAATATTGATGAATCTCAGGCTGTTACTGCAACTGAAGAAAAGCCAGACACAAAATAGTATGTTTTATATAACTCCATTATATAAATTTTCAAAACAGGCAAAACTAATTAATATTAAAAACCAATTAATGCTGTTAGACACTAGTATGGGCAGTGTGGTTGTGATGGGAACAGGCACATTGGAGCTACTGAGATTTTTGCAATATTTTATTTATTAACGTAGCAGATTCACCAATCTGTGAATTCTCTATCTTCTTTAGCCCATGCTGTGGACTGATCTGTGTTCCCCACAATTCAAATGTTGAAGCCCTAACTCCCAACATGATGGTGGTATTTGGAGTTGGGACCTTTGAAACATAATTAGGTTAGATGAGGTCATTTCAATGGGGCTCTAGTCCTGTGGGATTAATGCCTTATGGGTAGAGACACCAGAGAGGAAAAGTTATATGAGGACACAGAGAGAAGGTGGTCTCCTAAACGCCAGGAAGAAAGCTCTCACCAGGAGCACAATGGATTGCAAGCTTGATCATGGACTTCCCAGCCTCCAGAACCATGAGAAATAAATTTTTGTTTTTTAAGCTACCCAGTCTATGGTATTTTGTTATGGTAGCCTGAACAGTGTAAGACAGCCCAGAAGCTCCAGGAAGAGAAATACTATATTTTTAAATCTTGCATCTTCTGCATGTAACACTATGCCTGTCTAAAAGTAGGCTTGCAAGAGATATTTAAACACTTCCTTTCAACATGCTCTTTCAGTGAAAGTAAAAATCTCACATCATTTCTTTAGCTTGTCTTACAAAAACGAAACCACGTTAGCTACCATATATAAAAATTACAATGAGTAATATTGAATATGCTTTTTCAAATATACTACCTTGAAGTTTCACTACACCCTCTTGCTATTGCTCCCACTTTCCACTCTTTTGGATACTTTACCACTGGTTTACAATTCTTTATAGAATGAGTCACCTCAACTTCCAAATCAGTACTGCAACTTGGGTAGATCTATCAGAATTTAAATCTCAACTGAAAAGTATGTGTTCTTAGTGCAGTATAATACAACTTCTTCTGTGGACCAAAAGGTATTATCTGGGATCCATTATGTAATGCAGGAGGTATATAAAGATATTAGTGTATATGATCATGGATTATTGGGAAATTCAATCCCACATTTTCTGAGGCATTCTATAATCTATATAATAATAATATGTATACTTTTGGTTTTAACTCAATAATGGGTATGAAATAATACAAATCTTTCTAATATCCATCTTTCATTCACTGACTTTCTTCTTTTTTAGGTTTTTACTCTCTTCTAAGCCTTTCTTGATTACTTGTTTTTAGCCATTTTTGAACAGTGCTGCTGAAAAGTGTATAGTCAAATATGGACTATACTAAGGGCTTCCCTGGTGGCGCAGTGGTTGAGAGTCCGCCTGCCGATGCAGGGGACACGGGATTGTATCCCGGTCTGGGAGGATCCCACATGCCACAGAGCAGCTGGGCCCATGAGCCATGGCTGCTGAGCCTGCACGTCCGGAGCATGTGCTCCGCAACGGGAGAGGCCACAACAGTGAGAGGCCCGCATACCGCAAAAAAAAAAAAAAAAAAAAAAAGGACTATATTTATAACTCTCATTTTAATTCTTCTTTCAAATACCATTCCTGCACTCCCAAAAAAGAGTAAAAAGGGGAAACTACCCAAAGCAAGACACTGATTCTGTTTATATGAACATGCATATTGGAATACAAGGACTTCAAAGTGCAATAACATATAGTGCTTTGCATTTATGTAGCTCTTTGCTTACCAAAGAGCTTCACGTACTTTATCTCCTTGTATCTACATATGTATTTTATTAGTATATTTTTGATGTGGCCTATAAAAACATAAAACTTTTCTGTTATCTATTCTTTAAAATACCTGTGTTTCATTCTGTTTTTGCATTATCAGTCTTACATCTGCATCCTGGTCAGTTATCTGCGCTTTGTTCTTTCAAACAATACATTTCAAAACTAAAGTATTAAAGAGTAATTGTAAATAAAGAGTGCCCTTCTCCTGAATTATTTAATACTTAACTTTGTGTCTTAATTGCATATTTTATTCTTTCTGGCATTTTTTTTTCATAATAGTGTTAATCCTATTTTTAAAATAATCACGTCAATAATTTGAAAAGGGGGTTACATGTTATAAGGTCTATTCCAAAGAGCCTTAATTGATCACCACCTTGTTGATCACAGCTAATTCTTTATCCTCTGTTGCTAACTAGTTTAAAATCCTCTCATATTTAACCATCTTAAATTGTAGGTTTTCAATATCTTTTATACCTTGATCCTCCAAACGTCTTACCCTTGGGAAGCAACCTCATATGGGGTAATTTTGCATCTCTCTTTTTTTTTTTTGTCCCATATTTTGACCTTTGGCAGTATTTTACCCTGAAACGTCATATCTCCTTTGAGCAGCATTGACAATCTCTGCTACACGATTGAATCTCCTCTAGAATGATTTCAGTTGCTGCCTTTAATTGTTTGGGCTTACTGTTCCATAAAGCAATAAAAAAAAAAAAAAAACTCTCCACAGAGATATCCCACATCCAGTTGGTAGAAGGCAAACGTAATTAATGCATAAAAGACAAAGGATTAAAGTTGTTTTATAGTACTGTATGTTTCTAAGAAAAATCTCCCCCTTTTTTTGCTAAACCATCAACAAACATGTATTGTGCATCCTAATAAGTGTGTCGATTGACAAGCGCATTACAGTCCCTCTTTACAAGTTTAATATATAGATTATTCCTAAAACAAATTATGTAAAATATAGTAGCCAATTTTTTCATTCCCATTATATTTCCTTTATTTCTCATCACTCTAAACCAGTTTTTTATTGATTGTGGATGTTGAGTTTTTGCATTTATTTTATTCCTAAGAATTCTTTTCTGACATCATCCCTGTGATTCTGTTCTTCCAGTAGTTGTTAATAATGGACTTGGCATCAGTATTTATAAATTAATTAATTTATTATTCACTCCACTGCTGTTAAATTGGGCCATTGTTTTCTATTAGGAACTCTATTGTTTAATATATACAGAGTAGAGGGTATCTTGGACTTTCTTTACACCATCTTTTCACATCAGATCTTATATAGCAAGTCAGACTAACCTCTGAAAGTCCAGAACAAGAGGTCTAGTTAGTCCAGAAGGCTGAAGAACATGGCATTTGGAAAAAGAAAGAGTACAGTTGGCTTATGATGGGCATGGAAGTGTCATAGATTTAAACAGAGACACAAAATCTGGAGTCTGTTTGATCACAGTCAGGTTTTCAGTTAGATCAGTGATTTAACCCGAAGAAGCCCTTTTGTTGCAAGTAACAAAAATCTTAATCTAATTTAGTTTTTAAAAAATGCTGACATAAATACATTCTTACTGACTTCAGGATTGTACAGAACCAGGGGTTCAAGTAATGTCTCCAATTACCTCAAGAACTCCCTCAGAAGAAAGAAACTCTTCAGAGAGCTCAGACTAATATGTCCCACTGAGGACTTGGTCCACCCTGAGTCATGGGCCTGTTTCTGAAACAAGTACAGTGCGTGTGGTGTGAATAGTGCAGTGTCAGCCCTACCCCAACCTGTGTGAAAAGCTCTCCTTCACAAGGAATAAGTGGTTCTATTAGTTGAAGGGGGTAGGGGCAGTGGGCAGGGAAAACCAGTAGATATGCAGTAGCTGGTCAAATTCCAGATGGTTATGATCAAACAAGCCAGAGGAAGTAGGAACCAATCCTATAAACATATATAACTACTAGTGGGAGGCAGGGACAGTGAAAGAAGAAATACTGGCTACAAAGGGCCAGAACCTAGACAAGAAGGAAGCCTTGGTTGATATCTCCAGAACCCAGAGTCAGAAGGATTGACTAACTGGGGTCAGAATCACAGCAGAAGTGTGTGCAATTGTTATGGAAGACAGCTGCAAATCGACATTGATAATGAACCAATATTTTTGGAGGCAAGGGCTCCTGGTACGCTTCCCCTTCAAAACCTCAGTTGACATACAGAAGCTGAAATAGAGTGTGGGTGGAATTAAAGTCATAGGCCAAGCAAGTAGGGGTGCATTGCTAGAATGGAGGAACAGTCACAAACCTCCTTATAACATGTATCCCGCTTTTCAAATTATTGACTCACTGCCAGGGAATTAGATGGACCTATCAGATAAATATTATATTATTGCTCAAAATAAATGTCACTATTCTTTTTTTCCAAGCTGGTGTTTGATACAGAGGAATTTGTTCTGTACAAGTCCATATATCCCCACCTAGTTAAGAAGCCTATAATCTTGCATCAACTATTAAGTGGTATTTTCACACCTTGTTTATTCATTACTTTCTCTTTTTTCCTGTTTTCCTAAGGAACAAAACTTATTCTAGCACTAACAATTCCATCTTTACTAATTATTATTGCCTTGAGGATTATGAAGCTGGTCTAGGTAAAGCACCCAGCACAGAGCTCGGCCCTTAGAAAGCACACATTCAATTTTTTTTCTACATAGGAAAGCATAACTAAATAACTCACGATCTGTACTTTTTCACACCATGGCTGACACAGTGCCTGAATTACCATATATTGAATGGAATAACACAAAGACAGAGTCTCAGCTGAACACAAAATTCTGATAAACTGATGGGTCAGTGCCTCTGAGTTATCTGTTTTCATGAGTTTATAAATGAGGGGAGCCTCATCCTTTGGGGACATGTCTCAGAGGAAGGGAAGATGAGAGACAGAAGAATCAGGAATGACAGGATGGAAACTTTTCTCAATTGGGCCTGAGAGTCCAGGCCTAAGTCTGTGGTAGAAGGAAAAATAGTTGAAATGAGATTTCTTCATAAGGGGCTCAGGCACAGACCATTCTATTTCTAGGGCCCAGATGACAAAAGTGCAACACAGACTTGGAGACATGAGCTTTCTACAGACTTCTTCATGATAGGCATTCTTTCTGAAATTGAAGGGTAGTTTGTCCCTGTGAAGATGTGGCAAATTGGGGAGACCAAGTTCAAGGGCAGTGCTACTCAAAGTGTGGTCTATACATTTGGTCCCATTCCATGAACTATTGGTACAGAGAGTGAGAGTAGGCACTCAGAAACTTTGATAGCAATTGGACATTGCCGTGACTTTCAAGAATATGCTATTTTTCTAGAAATTCATTTTTATTGTATTTTACAAATGTATTGGTTTTGTGTGAGATTAAGGGAGAAAACTCTTCCTTCCGCAGAGGTAGTTTGAAGAGAACTGCTCTAGGGAATGTTCTGTGTATTACTGGAGATTACTGTCGGCTCTGGAGGGGGCAAGTCACCTCCCTTACGTGGGTGTCTGGTAGTGAACATCAGTAAAAAACTGAAATGGGGAACACTTGAATGAATTTATCCCCAAACATATCTGTGCTGAACAAAAAGGTTCTGATGATTTGCTGTGTGAAAATATAAGTAAAATGCATGTTGATCTTTATTGTATATATGACCCCACTAGATTTCCAGAAAAACTGGGAGAGATTTTGGCCTGAGAACTGAGATCCTGCATCAGGAGGTGAGGGGCAATGAGTCAATAAAATTTGGGTTATTAATATCACTGTTGGATTATTTGTTCCTGCCTAGAAATTTTGGGTTAATATCCTACTATTTTCTATATATGTCTATGTGTAGTAAAATAATACTATAAAGTAACAGTTGAACAGAGTGTTACAGGAGAAACAAAACAACAAAAAATAGCTGCTTGGTCATCCCAATAAATAACAGAGCAAAGGGGTAATCTAAGCGCTTCAGCCAGCCCAAAGGAGAGTCTGAATAGGAGGACATCAGTGAATACCGTGGGAAGGGGACACCAGGAAAGGGCTCTGGTTGTATTTATTTGAGGACATACACCAGATCTGAGAAAAGAAACCAGAGATCAGAAATAATTTATAGCTTTTTTTGTCCATTAGCTCTGTCCAAGTACAAAGTGAAGTGGATTGCAACTAGGGGGATATTCAAGGCTTTCACAGCTAGAGAAAGGAAATTCTGGGTGAGAGACAGGCAGACCTCAGGAACTTAGATCTTGGTATCCAGAATATGCAAATGTTAATCATCGAGATAAATACTCATGTCCTATGAGATGGTAATTTCATAGGAGTATCAATTGATCTTAAAGTAAAGAAAAAGAAGAAATGAATTCTGACTTGGTGGAATGCAAGAGTTTCATTGTTTTATGGTAAATGACTTAAGCCTTAGGATTAAAAAAAGATTTTCAAGAGACTGAGTTGAATTGGTGGGAAGAGTATATTCCACACTTCACTGACCTTGTAACGATGAGTGAGATACTTCAGCTCTTTGTGCCCGTTTCCTCCTCTCTAGGAGATGATTAACAATCGTAGTGATTTTATAGGTTTAGTTATAGAAAGAACAGAGGACATAGTGAGAAAGTGAAAATTTAGTCCTGCTGGTGACCACATGTTCCTAAAAGAACATCAATGCTATTTGCAATGAGATACAATGAGGTCAAGAAAACAAAATGTTTTCAGCAGGACACACACAAGGCCACATTCAGCTACACGATAACTAAAATCTTCCCCTTTTGAGTGACTGCTGCCTTTCACCAATGATATTCCAGGTGTGCTTTGTTCCTCCTGAAAAAGATTACATAGATATCCAATTGCTAGACTTGTTCTCACAACTAACCCTACCTGAGCATCAACCAGCACAAACAAGCCCTATAACATGCCCCTCCTTATTCTTCTCACTGAGATGAAGCCAGGGGATCTGTGGAGTGAATTTTCCCTTTGCTGCAGCAAGCTAAATAGACCTAAATTTTTTTTTCCTTGGCTACAGGGGTGTGCCCCGTGGCCCTCAGTGGTATTTAACAACAGAAATCATTTACAATAGAGGATGCAATTGATAGAAACACTACACTCTGTCATGCAGGAAGGCCGAGTAGTCACCTTCCATTTTACAAGTGAGAAAACTAAAAGGAATATAGTGAAGTCATTTTCTTCATCAGGACACACAATACCATAGTGAATGGTAAACCTGAGCATTAACCAAGTATCGAAATCTGGTATTTGACATTATTGTAAAGAGTTTTTGTCAGGAAAATCAGTTTGAGGGTAATGGAAGAGATGATAAAGGGCTAGAGTGGACAAGAACGAAGTCTAAAAATTGCAAAGCAAACACAGGTTGCCTGGCCAAAGTGTTGGTCTAAGTCTCTTACTCTACTCAATGCCATGCTAACATTTACCAGCACCCTCCCTCACCCCATTGTCTTCACTATATTCAGCTATGGATGACTTCACTTCCTAAACTCGCTTTTCTGAAAAGGGTTCTTACAGAGCCACAGAACTGCATCATCTAGTACTGTATTCTCCCCTTCTAGATACACAGAAGGAGAAAGTCTAGCTAGTTAGAAGGGAAGACAAAAGTTCAGGTGTCCTTACTGTACAATGCTCTTCTATGATAAAAAGTATCCTAATTAGTTCCCGTGTTGTGACTTTAGCCACATCCTCTTCATTCACAAACATGTCTGCCTTTCTACGGTACATACTTCTGCCAAAGGTTGACCAAAACAGGCCATAATTTATAAAATCCTATGTGCAGAGCCCATGTCTCTCAATAGCTTCATTGTACAATTTTAAACTCTTCCTTTTAAAACTTCTATAACTTCTTATATCTTAAGAACACCACGCTCTTCACCCAGATATTCTCTCTTCAATACACAGTGAAAAAAATCAAGGGAATTCCCTAGTGCAGATTTTAATAAGACAGAATTAATTTAATCTACATGTGTTAACCTGCTCTGTGAATGTAGAAAGTCACAGAAAATTGTAACCTTTTTTTTGACAAAATAAAAGAATACTCAAAAAAAGAAAAAAAATCAAGGAAATTTATATTATTTTTCACTTGATTTATTTAATAGATCATTAAATCACTTTCACTTCAAGTTTTAAATTATTTTAACATATCTACTAAGAGCACTCGACTTTGACTATCTTTGCTCTCTTTCTTAAGTTACGTTGACTTTCCTTTGTACATCTCTCATTAATTCCTTTACCTTTGCTGTTTTTCTCATGGTCCTTCATAATTTGCCTGTGAAGGTTTCCACTCGCCATTGCTCTAATTATGTGTAGATAGTATACAGTTTTCAACCTCTTTAGTAATCCTAGAAATGAAATCTAGTAATCTGATAAATTAAGTACAGTACTTCTCACTCTTAGATTTCATGTATTAGGTATTGACTTTAATTCACACACTTATAAATAAAATCTACCGAAGCCAAATAATTTTCTCCCAAATATCCTTTCCCAATTTAATGACAATGTTAATCTTTATTGTATTAATCCTAAATTGTACAGATGTAAAGCAGAGATGACAAATACTTGGCAATAGGGGATGCCTTTCCCTTCCTATGACAATGGTTTGTAAGACTCCTAAGAAAATCCAGCAGCTTCTTCCCTACCTCTCAACAAACCTACATTCTACTCCTCAGAGGTCACAGAGTTCAGTTCTTTTCGGTGTTTCTTCTGATATTTACCTCTGTATTTTTTTTAGTTTATTTTTTATTGAAGTATATTTAATTTACAATGTTGTATTAGTTTCTGGTGTACAGCAAAGTGACTCATATATATATATATATATATATATATATATATATATATATATATATATATATATATATAAAATATATATATTTGAATATACACATATATTTGAAAAAGAATATATATATATTCTGTTTCAAATTCTTCTCCATTATGGTTTATTACAGATATTGAATATAGTTCCCTGTGCTATACAGTAGGATCTTGTTTATTCAGTCTATGTGTAATAGTTTGCATCCAGCTAGTCCCATCCCAAACTCCCAATCCAATCCTCCCCCACCCTCCCTTCCCCCTTGGCAACCACTAGTCTGTTTTCTATGTCTGTGTCTTTTCTGTTTTGTAGATAAGTTCATTTGTGTCATATTTTAGAGACCATATGTAAGTGATATTATATTACCTCTATATTTTAAAAATACTATGTGTTTACTGATACTAGCTTTTAGTTGTGATGGTTTAGCTCTCTTAAACACCCCCTCATGCATGCCCATATTCTTCCCCCATCCACCACATTGTAGCTATATCGTAATGTGTGCTTACACCAGTGCTGAGTGCTTACCTCTTATGAGTGTATCATTTTAATTCATAGCTAAGCCATATATTTTATGATCATTGCACATTTTTTGCACAATTCTTTGTTTTGTGTACAATTAATATTGATCCTCTTTATTTGTGTGCTTAGTTTTTCACAAAAACATCACTAATATATTCCCAAACTCTTTGCCCATAAAAACATCCCCGATCAATACGTGTAAGTACTTTATTAATCTTTCCATTTTATTTTCTGTTGCAGATACATCTCTCCCTAAGCCCTCTGTTCTGTATATACTGGTTGCCCTCTAAGCCTGATAACTTGCTCTAAACCTATAATCTTGAGATCTCCCTTCCTTTGAGTCTAGGGCTTCTCTTCAATATTCTTCTCCTTTAAACACTTTGATTTCTTTTTCTTTGTTAAGTTGTTCATTGTGTTGGACTATCTTTTATAAGTTCCTTGAGAAATTGCACAAGGATGGTAAGTTTAAGATCTTTCATGTCTGAATAACTCTTTAATCTACTTTTAGACTTGATTGATAGTTGATGGATTCTAAGTTGGAAATCATATTCCCTTAGAATTGTAGAGGAATTATATGGTGAAGATATATACTTTGTTGTGCAAAGACACACACTGTTTCATTTTCCTCTAGGCCTACTTTGCAATTTGGTGGGGCCATGTGCCTGGGATTAAGTGATGTATTCCCTTTCCAGCCCTGGCCCTTCCAACCTCCTCATGAGCTGCCACACTCTCCCTTTTCCCTTGGGCTGCACCCAATGCAGGGGGTCCAATGCAGAACTCCAGTGAGTCCCTAGCTGACAGCAGAAGCACTATATGAGAGAGTTTAGGCTCCTCAGTACCACCATCTCAGATAGGACTGAGTCATGACAGAGCATTAATATTCCTTTTGCAGAGCCACTGGAATTTGAGAGTTGTTTGTTACAGAAATCAGCCTTTCTTAACTAATAGACATATTCCATTGTCTTCCAGCTCCAAGATTTGCTGATAAGAGGTCTAATGCTATTCTGTTGCCTGAGTTTTGTATATGGCCTAATTAGTCTTCATTTTGTCCTTGTCACATATTTTTTATGGGTCTTTCTTATTCCTTACTCTGAGCAATCTATAAGCCACTTCAATTTGAAGATTCATGTCATTTAACTCTTGTGCCTTTCTTTTAATTATTTTCTCTCACATCTCAAATTAAATAGCTATTAATTAGAAGTTCGACTTCCTAGATTGACTTCTGTTTGTGTGTTTATCTTTTCTTTCTAATTTTACATCTCTTTACAATTTTACATCTTCTACATTTTAAAAGATGTCCTCAAATTTAACTTTTGACTGCATTTATGATTTCAGTCCTATTTTTAATTTTCAATTTTCCATAACTCTTTTATTAGTCTTGAATTTTACTTTTTAAATAATCCTCTGCTCTTATTTCATGGATTCAATATCTTCTCTTATTTCTTAGGTTTATTTTTTCAAAACCTGACTGTTTCACTTAGCATAAAAGCCAAATTGTTTACATTTTTCTGGGGCTCTTGTAAGACCTCATACTATCTGACCCTGTTTTCCCTCTCTGACATCATCTCCCACTGCATTTCCCTGTGCTCACTGAATTTTATCTACAGTTTCCCTACTCTGCCTTATTTTTCTTCTTAACACTTATTTTTTACTTACTCTCTTACTCATTGTCTTAGTGTGCATAGTAGAATACAAGCTCTATTATATTTTTTCTTTTTTTTTTTAAGTGCTAGTTCTCCAGTTCATAGAACTTTCTTGGAAGCTATTAGTGCTTATTAAACATCTTTGAATGGATCTTGAAATCACATCTGTATCCAATGCACAGTTAGAAAGCTGTAAGTTAAAACAAAAAAGTTGTTTTTCTGAAAAAACTACAAACCTTAGAGAGAACAATCAGTCTCTCCTTAGAACTCCTGCAATAGATGTAACATGAATTCTTATCAATGATAACATTTTCTGGCTCCAAAGTTTATTTATTTTGTTCCCTACCTTCTGATACCAACTTTCTGCAGCCATCCTAAAGAATACAGTACCATCTGACTCAGCATAGTATTCAGTCTTTCCTTCATTGTTTAGATGGTCTATAACAAGATTAGCAAGATACTGCTTTATCCTTTTATTTTTGATACCCTTCCCATCCCTTTAATCATTTAACTTTTCCTTTTTCCTTTTTATCTTACAGCTCTTTCTCATTTATTTAATCTCCATTCATAAGTCCTCATTGTTTAACATATTCTGAGTTGAAAATTGTGGGAGGAAGGAGTGGAGATACAGAAGTAGCCAAAAATGTAAGGTTTATTTTCTGTGTTTCTTAACTGGATTTTTTTAAACAATCAGCCTAACTTTTCTGTAAGTCTCTAGAGTGATTTAGCTATACTGTTGCTTGTATTTTTGATTTCATTTGCTTGTTTTACTATTGAATTAAATATTTCCTTTTACATGTGTGCTGCAAAATATACTATTCTTTATCATATAATATTAATCCTCATTCACCTGAGGTGTAAAGTAGGATAAAACTGGAACATGTACAAAGGTCATATGGTACCAGGGCAATGGCACATTTGTGGAATTGAGGGAAGACTGCTATAGTGGAAACTCTAGTCTGCAACCCTGACCTCCCCTCAATGGGAGATCTGTCAGACCCTTTAGGAATTGCCTCATCTGTAAGAAACCATCTTGACCAAGGCCAAATTTCTTCCTAGATAGACTGCATCCAGTGACTGATGTGTGAAATTAAAAGTCAGTTCATTTTGGCCCTACTCAAGACAATTCTGAAGGGTCATTGAGCAGCAAAAGCTGACGTGGAGCTTAATATTATATCTTGACTTCTCCTTTTACCCAGCCCCACTTCTTTCCCTTTCCTTCCACAGTTATTGATACAGAGTTGCACAGAAGGCTTCAGAAATATTCAGAGGAGAGATATAACATAAACTGAGAAGCTGGAGGTATATAAGGAAAAGCTTCCATGAGGAAGAGCTGCTTTAAATAAAACTTAAATACTTAAGCTGTAGAATATCAGGCAGTTTCATTAGTCAAGTGAGTTAGGCTGTGCTGTGGTAACAAATCAAGTGGCTCAGTACAATAAAAGTGTGTCTTTCTCATGTTACATTCTAATGTGCGTGATGGCTCTTTAGGATAACTCTCCTCTCAATAACCTAGTTTCCTTCAATAATGTGGCTTCACCATTTTAGAATTCATCATTTCCAGCTATGCAAATGGGGAAGAACAAGCTGGAAAGACAGAGCACTGGGTTTTCACCTAGATATGAAAAGCTGTATATGTTACTTTGACCAAAATTATTTTATTAGATCATGTGACTAGTTATTACTAGTCACATGATCTAATCCTCATGCAAATAAGGAAACTGAGAAATATTTAGAAGAAAGAAGAAATAGAATTGAGGAGTGAATAGCCATTCTCTGCAACACTGTAAAAGTGGAAAATATTTCTGATGCAAAGAAAAGCATGCACAAACACACAGAGTTACGAGACAGTATGGTACATATACCTTAAGATGAGGTAAGGAGGAGCAGGGAATGAAGTTAAAGTGGTCATCTAGGATCATGTCATAAAGGAAGCTGGATGGCATACTAAGAGATTTTGACCTTATGCCAGACATAAGACTGCCATTAAATATTTAAACAAAAGAGTAGTGTGATCAGAATTTTTGTTGAAAAGATTGCTCCATGCCTTGTTGAGAACAGAATGGGAGAAGAGGACAGGACAGGGTAGCAACCTGGAGGCAGGGAAGCTAATAATGGTATGTAATATGCTGTCTATCATATATTTTGTTACCTGATATTAAATATATAACTGGATAATTGTTTCTTAACAGACATATTAAGTGGTCCTATTATTTGAACTATACCCAAGAGATGTGATGTAGAACATCTTTATTCTGTCATGCCATGATTTCTCCCATTGGAATAATTTTTTTCATACTGAACTCTATCAGTTTGGTTTAAGTTCATCTTCATAAAACAGAATGTTAAATAAGAATTGCTTAAATAAGAGAGAGGTATATTTCTCCTGCATATGAAATAATTCTGTAAATTATTACAGCACTATCATGAGAGTTCTGTAGGCATCAGGAACCTGGGATTCTTTCCAGATCACTGCTTTGCCACCCTGGTCCAAGATGGCTGTTGAAGCTTTAACCATTACATTTGTGTTTCAAGCAATAGGAAATGAAATAAAGGTTAAAGAGGGATATGCCTCTTCCATCCTTGCAAGAAGACTAGTTGAAATTTCTGTATCACATATCCACTTATACCTCAATGACCAGATTTCCTCACATGATCAGACCTAGTTGTAAGGCAAGTTGGTCTTTACTTGTGTGGCAGTACACCCAGTTAAAATCAAAATTATTTTCATTTGTGAAAGAATTGGAAAAAATATTTGATAGGTATCCAGAAATTTCTGCCACTACCTTTTCAAGTCACTGTCTTTACCCTTTCAAGTTTATTTCACTCACTATCCACTATTAGAGTGTCCCTGTGTACAGATTTCATATCTCATTTATTGTTTTACTAGGAAACACTAATTTTAGGAAAGAAACCATTCTCCTTCACTGGCGTTTCCATATGGAGTGCCCTCTCCACATGGCCTCTCTTCACACCATTCCCACTCTTTGAGGAAGGAATGAATTGCTAATTGGTGGTTGGCAAAAGTCTGACATTCATTGTCCAAGTTTCTTTTTTGGCCAAAGCTAATCTAAAAAGGAAATGAAAACTCTGGAGATTAGCATTCTTTTCTCCCCTCTCTGCCTGAGACCCATGTGAGGCAAGAATCTTGTGTGAGTCTGTTCTTTAGACCGAGTAGTAGTCCACTCCATAGTCTATATTAGGAGGTGGGAGCATTTGTAGACACATTTGGGCTCACACCTAAAGTCTCACCTTTTAATTCATTTTTATTAAAACTAAAGCTGATATTTTGATCTTTTGCTTCTGAATTCTTTCTCACTGGGTTATAAGTTCAGGAGGGGAATTAGTACATGATTTATTAGCTCTCTAATTCTCCACCCTCCTGAAGATTCTAAACCATAGCCTATAAGAGTCAGGTAAAAACACAATGAATGAAGCTGCTTCATGAAAAAAGACAGACAAACTGGAGAATTTTACTTATATAAAGAGAAAAGAAGTTTCTCAACTCTGTTAATGATTGACAGATAGGAATTCAGACTCACAGTTGTGAGATTTTCAGTTTTTGAGGAGAAGCTAGAAAAGTAGATTTTCATATTAGATCATCTGTTTTCAAAATATTCACTAAACTTAACAAAGAAACTCTAGTGAATCAAACAAAACCTGTCTACAGATCCTTTAGTTGCCAGTTTATTCTAAAACCTCATAATTATCTAAAAATTCCAGTGTATTTATTCTAGAAGGGCAGGTTATTATTCTTCTCGGTAAAAGGGTTTCACATAATTGTGACTGGGCACCTTAGATGAGAATAAAATATGACTTTAGGGAAAAAGTCCCCTAGCAATATGAAAATATTCATGGCCAAAAGTAAGGGCTACCCAGCAAAGTCTATATTTATTGACAGCCGCTGGCTGGAAAAATGATTTACCTTTGAAGATTTTTTGTTTGCTTGTTTGGAAGTAGTGACTAAATTTTTATAAAATTAAGATTGAGAAAATGTTAATTGTTACAAACACAGTCAAAAGCTTGCTTATCATGGATATTCAGGTAGTAGAGAAGAGATAATCAGAATATTCTTACATATAAGGCAGCCAGCTTGTTTCAGAGGCATAGGAGGACTTTAAAAATAGAAACTAGCTAAGGTATTGTCACAGGGAACATCGCTAAGGCTCCATGGTGCGTTGACAACTCATAGGAGCAAGGGAGTTTGGGCTTTCTCTCTCTCTCTTATTTCTTCTCTCTAATGTAGTGAGTATATTTCCCAAGAGTCGTTGCATATTTTTTAAATTTCACCACACATTCATGCATCAATGTCTTTTTTTTTTCAACTTCAGGACACAGGGCTAAGTTTATTTTTTCAAATAATGGAGGTCAGGGATAAGCCATAGAGGTTGTAGCTTTGCTCTGGGAGGAATGCTCACATTTCATTACCAGGTGATTTCAGTTAACAAAGTACCAAATCCAAGATTTTATATAAAATCTAGAATATCAACTTTAACTCTTTTTATCTTTTTTCTTTATACTTTATAATGTTTCACCAATCCTGAAATGTAGACTTTTAAAAAATATATATTTGAGAATAAATCTATGGAGTAAATGATTTGATAGAATTTTATCATTTTAGCTTGAACTGTATGGAAAACTAATATGCTAGAACCACAGTTTTATCATTATTTATTAAATTAAGTCCATTATATCATTGCTGATATATTAAAAAAAAAAACTTCAAACTGATCCAATGAATGTCACCTAACTGTGAAAATACTATCAGCAGATATGTAATATTTCCTTTTGTTCGTATTTCAGTAATAAGCACTTAACTTTAAGTTATTCTTATTCCTAAATCTTATGTAAGACATAGGAACAATTAAGTCTCCTATTATCTTTAAGAGCATTCTGCTGTTTTGTTCTCTGTGTCACCTGAATGACTAAAGAATAATGTACACAATAACTGAAAAGCTTGTTCATGTTGAATAAAAAAGTAAAGAACTGTCTGTTCTTTTCCTGGGCAGGATATTTTATGCTTACACCCTCCTGAGGTATGGCATGATGAGGAAATTTGGGCACTTTATGCTGTAGCACAAGGCAGTAAGGTCAATTTCACTGTAAGGTGCAACTGCTCAGCGTAGCTTCTGGGGTTTGTTGGATACTTTTTAAGGGAGTCAGTCATTCATATACCTGGTCAGTCCTTATTCCCAGCAGATAGGACTGCCACATTCAGCAGCTCCCAAGAGATTTACAGCAGACCTATTACATTTATCAGCCAGTATGTCAGGAAAAAGCTTCAGGTTCAACTTCCTGCTACCCTTCAGAACTTGCTTGCTATCTGAGCCATTATTCAAGCAAGACTTGCTTGCTACCTGGACCTCTTTCACAACTTCTCCTTCAGCCTGGGATGCTGTCTTCTGGTATGTGTCTTGGCAACGTATTTATACCTTCTTAGCCTGTCTTTCTCTTCTCATAGATCTATTTCCAGAATCAATATTCTCTTCCATTGAACTGTCCATTTTATATCAATAACACACTGTCTTGATCACTATGATATATAATAAAGTCTATGACTTGTTTTTTTCAAGATTATCTTTGATATTCTAGGTTCTTTCCATTTCTATATGTATTTTAGATACAGCCGGTCAATATGTACAGAAAAACTCACTGAGATTTTGATTGGTATTGCATTCAGTCTAGAGATCAATTTAGGAAGAGATGATATTTTAAAGACACTGAGTCCTCACACTCATAAACATGATACATATCTCCATTTATTTAGGTCTTTCTTCTTTCAGGTCTTTGAACCTATTGTCACAATTTTTCCTATGTGATATTCTGATACTGTTGTTCATGGTGTGTCTCTGTCTCTCAGTGTCTCTTTTTCTCAGGGCCCTTATTCTGAAAGAAATAAGCACTCTGCAGATGGAAAGACCCATGTGGCAAGGATTTGTTGTCTTGAGCCAACAGTCAGTGAAGACTTGAAACCTGACAATGTTTATATGAGCGAGCTTAGAAGAAGCAGATCTTCCTCTAGTTAAAACTCAAGATGACTACAAGGTTGACCAACACCTTTGAAGACAGCTTTGTGAATCCAAAGTCAGAGGCACCCAGTCAAACCATACCACGTTATATGGCCCATTGAAACTGTGAGGTAATAAGTAGCTGTTGCTTTAATCCACTAAATTTTGGAGTAACTTGCTACACAGCAGTAGATATCTAATACAATGTTTTCTATTTACAATTAGTATCACTATAAATTACATTGCATAATATATTAAAATAAACATTACTTTTCTTTTTTACTATTTTAATAATGTTACATCAAAGTCTACAGATAATCATTTAAACTGAACCAATCAATTGATACCAACTAGATAGATGATCTGTTTGGGTATAATACTAGAACCATCTGGTTATGTGTGATACTAGAAATGATCCAATACACACTATAATACAACAAGCATCCAACACACACTATAATACAACAGTGACATCTTACATGATGCAGTGTTTAAAGTGAAATTACTCCAACCAAAATAATAAAATTACATTTAATCAGAAAACATTTTACAATGCTTGCATTTTTTAATTTAAATTTAAATTAATGAAAATTAATAATTCAGTTGATCAGTCTCATGTTCTACATTTCAAATGGTTAATCGCCACATGTGGCTAGTGACAGACAAATGTTCTAAACAGGGCAGTCTTAAGATGTGTTCTGCTAGATTAAACTATCACATTGATAGATGATTTGCTATGTTGATAGGATTTTTTTAAGATCACAGAGCAAAGCAAAAACTGATTCAGAGACTCAAGTCACATCTCCTTTTTCCTGTTTCATATTATTATGCATTAATTCAGCCAGCTACTCCTCTGTTGTATATATTTGCGTGATAATAAACTGCAGTCTGTGCCACATACAGTAAAGAAGAATTTCAAATTCTTCTCAACTGCAAAAAGGCAAACTGATCTAGGCTAAAGAGGCTCAAAGATAATGATGGACAGATGCAATTTTCAAAAATTTTCCTGTTTGGAAGGAACATAGGCAGATGTTACAGGGCTCACAAAGACTAATATTCCATGGCAAAAAGACAATTTGTCTTATTTCTCATGTTCTGTACTGCCCTTTCTGAGCAAGGATTTCTTGCACAGGTTATGTGTCTCTCTTGTTCAGGTCAGACTTTGTAGTGCTTGTGGCATAAATTTAATCATAAGAGAACATGCTGGAATTCTCTAATGCTCTTCACCTCTAGAAAAAAGGCAAATGCATCGCAGCTTAGTGCTTTTATGGCACCATCTTATTTGGTCAGATAACCATTGTTTAAAGAACACACTGACACTTTTTATGTGAAAGCTGTTAAAGTACTCTACTTGGGCCATATCCACATGGGAAACATGAAGTTAAAAGTTGCACAATTATTTAAAATTTTTAAGACATAGTTGACTTTTTTTCTTTACTTTAGCTATCAAAATTTTTTATGAAAATTGTATCAACATTTCTTCTTTAATTTCAGGGACACAAATACAGGTAAAATTATCTGTGTATGGGAACAAATCATTACAAGGTTGAATATGCAAAAGTCAGAGAGGTGCAAGGATTGAATTTACTTTGTTTAACTGAACTGAGTTTGTTCACGAAATCCCACATTGTGGTTCAATATTTAGGAATTCAAGATTTAAACCTAGTCACTGTCCAGTTTAAAAAATAATCTCTTTTAAGTTATTTAAGACAATTAAGAGTTTCCCCTCTTCTACCTTTTTTCTTCACTGCTCCCCTACTGTCATCTAATCATGGAATGATGGCAGGTTTCATGGAGTATTTGGGGGCAGATATCTCTGCCCCAATTTTTTCTGCTGTATCCTCAGTTAAATCCTTCCTGGCCTCCCAGATGTGCAAGCAGCCTCCTCCTTGCTGGAGGGAATTTGGCGGAATTTGCTGTTCGTGTCCTCAGTTCCTCACAGGGTGTCCCTCTGCAGGGAACACACTGCAGTTTCCTTGTCTTGGAACCACACCCCAACTTATCTCTCATCAGCACTCTCAGCACTTTGAAATCCTTCATAAGATCTTTTTGAAAATTCTAGATCTTGCCTTGTGTCATGTAATTTTTATGAGGAATTCTCAAGCTGATATGTGTGAAGTATGTTTCAGATATTTCTTTATCTAATATATTATGCTACTATTTTGGTTCTACTCTGTCCACTCAGTTTTGGCAAATGACAATCTGTAAGGCATTTCTTCCCGGAGTTCCAAACCAGAAGAGTATCACAAGCCCTCACTGCTTTTGTTTTTCCCATCAACATATTTGAGAGTTCTATCATCTTACTCTTCCCCTGGACCTTAGGTTTATAGAGATGAAAGCACTAAATCCTTTCTCAGCAACATGAGCAATGTTTTACCTTTAGTCTTTTCTACTACCTAGTTATTCAGCTACTCCCTATTAGCCCATTAAGTGCTTTCTCCTTCCTAGATTTTAGACTGCTTTCTAAAAATGATCTCTTTGTTCTATGATATCTGTTTCTTCGATCTGACAAAATAAATGTCATTGATCTAATGGGCAGTGAGCCCCAGGAGAAGTTGGAAGTAGGAATAATGTCAGGAAACAAAAGGGAAAAAAAGCCCAGACAAAACAAAACCTTTGTACTAGGTCTGCAATACCTGCTTGCTTAGAAGTAGAAGGACACCTAGGAGAGCAGATAGTCTTTGCAAGAATGCAAAGATTTGCAAAGGTGGGAGGGTGCAGAATGGTGTCAGAGTTTCCCAGCCCTTGCTGGGGCTTATGGCCAGCTGTTCTAAACTAGTGCTGTTCCAAGTGTGATCTGCAGAGTGATGTTAGTTCATAGATTCTTGTTATTGGTCTCTGTTAAGTAAAGTACAGAAATGAAGTGCTTGGAAACCTTTACAATTTGACATTTCAGAAATATCTAAACATGTGGTACATGAATTAACCTTATTGAGCAGGACATAGGTTGTGCTGATGGGAAACTCATGTGATAATTTGCTTTTGGTGGAAACTATGTGATAGGTGTACACAGAACAAATTCATTTCAGTCCATGTAAAATGGGGATGGTAAGATAAAGACTGATCCTTTATTAGAGATAGTTTGAGAAAGATTGGTCTAAATAATAATGGGTATTTTATACCTTCAGATGAATTCAAATAGTTACTGCTGGGGATATATACAGTTATTTAGAATATATCAGTGATAAAGCCCAATTCTAGATTTTGTTTTCTGAGTAGCCAGTGTCTTTAATCTGAAATTGTATACCTATCACTGGACCCCCATCAGCTGGTAATTGGTGCTATTACACTAGGCAAAGATAGCATAAAAGTTGTCACCATTCAAGAGTCAGTATAGTTTGGGAGTTGAAAATCCCAGCTCTGAAATAAGAATGCCTAGTTTCAAGCCCAAATTCCACCACTTAGTAGTTGTGTGATGTTGGGTAAGTTACTAAAACTTTCTGAGCCTCACTTTCTTTATCTGTAAAATGAAGACTGTGGTGTGATCCCACGTGATAAATTTGTTTGGGAAAATCTCAGTAAATATTGTCATCATTTTTGTTACTATTTCATGCACTTAGAGCAGAGAAGAATGCAATGGTAATCCACGTGTCCATCAAGCACACATATGTTATTTTTTGAACTTTAATAGTGAATGAGAAAATGCAAGTTTTAAATGTGTACTTTTACTCTCCTCTTAATTTTCCTAACCCAATTTGATTTTTGTTCCTGGATCCTAACTCTTCTCCAAGCAACTCTCTGTATCTTTGTTCGCCACAATTTTCAAATATTCTTGCTTGCCATCATTCTTTACAAAACAAACATTCATTCAACACCTTCTAGGTGCCAGGCAGTGTTATTGGCTCTTGACATAAAGAGAAGAATCAAATACTGTTTCTGTTTTCAAGAAGTTTACAATTTGGGCTGTCACATATGTAATAAAGATGAGTGTTGTAAATGTTATGATAAATATATGAACAGAGTAAGAGATCAAAAAAGCGAAGTCTCAAAACTCTGTGTGAGAGGGTTATGAAATATTCTATGAATTAAATGATGCTTCAGCTGATCATCAGTAATGGATGTGTGTCCAAGAGGACTGGGCAAAAGGTCATCAGGTGAAATATTTGTTAGTAAAGTTAATGTAAACAGGAATAATTCCATATAGGCACATAGATAAAACATTTTATAAGAGGTTAGTGGCAAAAACAAAAAGCCCCTCACAGTTAGACCCAAAGCCCTGACAAAATTACATCCCCTAAGCAGGATAGAGATCAATGTTTGCACTCAGTATTTCCACCTTTCTTTTTCAGAAAATCTTTGATTCTCTTCATTCTATTTCCTTCATGTTGTTGAGGTCGAAGAAACAATCAGGAAAAAAAAATCATGAATTTGTTATATATCACAAAATGAAAATAAGCTGGTTACTTGCTCAGAGTAGGGGAGCAAAGTAGGGAAACATACCTAGCCAAGGAAAGGAGGGAGAAAGCCAGTAACTGCTGAACAAGAAGGGCAGCCTATGGCTGCATAAGCCGGGGAGTTGCCTAACAATGCCTAACATGTGCAGTACAGACAGCAGCTCTGCAATACAGTGAGCCAGGGGAGAATTTCTGGACTCAGTTAAGTGACAGGAAAATGCCAAACTGCAGGGACAGTTCTTAATGAAATGAATACTCCTGCAGCAAGTTATAAATTGAATATATTTAAATCTACTACTGCTTTCCACAACTTAGTTATGATTTCCTTGCACGCATTTTCAAGAAAGAAAGATCGAAATGGTATAAGCTAGAATTTCTACCATTCATTTTATTCCTGTTTCCCTAACTTTCAATCTCTTAAATATATACAATAACACTTTTATTTCTAATCCATATTGCTAAGGCTAAATAAAGAGAGAAGGCAAGGCTTGTTTACACAAATGAACTAGTTGTTGCCTTTCTTATGTGATCACTTACTAAACATTAAGTCACCTTTATATTTAACCTATACAGATAAACACACACACACACACACACACACACACACACAGACACACACTTCAATACATAGAAAGAAAATATTTTAGATACCGTTGACTAATACACTACAACTAAGTACTTAATTTAAATCTTTGCCAGGAAACTGGGGAAGGGGGGAGGGAGGGGTGGGGTTATTTTGGATTTCAGCTTTAATTTGTGAAGATTCTCTGCCTGTTGTAAGTTACAGTGGAGAATGGAAAAGGATCCCTCTATGAAAACTGGGTTTTATGTGACTGACACATGCTGCATTTTTAGTAACACAGACTGAAATGCATTATTCAGAATTCACTGTTGTCCAGCAATTCAGCTCTGCTGTAGATCTTCATACTTCTAGTAAATCTGTTACCTGCAAAAATTCAAATTCTTTTGGTGATCAATACTAGTAGTCAAAATAGTATTTGTCTGCCTAAGTAGAATGTAGTGAACTAGCACAAGGGATTATCGTATCATATTTCAAAATCAGATAATTATGAATCAGTATTTACTGTGAGCTATCTCAGTGAATATCTAAATGTATCTAGCCATTTTGATTTTGATTTTCCTTTGACTAGTGAGAATAACATTGCATTTACACAAGGGAGGCATTCCATTTCAGGTAACAATGCATAAGTATAGATATCACTTCTTAAAAGCTGTAAGAGAGGCCTTATAGAGTTTCAGAGATTCTTGAAGCTCAGGGATGGTGTATTTAGAGGTGATGTTATTTATTGTTATTCATCTAATAATGAATATAATCTCAACTTTTCAAGATCAAACATATATATTACATGGCAACCCAAACTATCAGAACTAGTTGAATAGCCCATGCCCTTCTAAAATTAATATACATACAATAAAACAATCATATAAAACTTAGAATCAGAAAGTTTTTACTCAAGATCCAACTCAACTACTTGCTCCTTACTGAGTGGGTTTAAGTCATTTATCTGATCTGAGCATCATTTTCTTCATCTGTGAAAGAGAGGTTATAATAATCTGTACTTCAAAGATTCTGTGAGATTCAAATGAGATATATAATACATATGCTTTGTAAGTGATGTTATAAAGCCTTATACAAGAGTACATTTTATAATTATTATTATTGTTAGTGTTTTCATTTTTATGTCAAAATATTTGTTCCCATCACTTTGAAGCATTCCTTAAAGATCAAAGTTTGCTGTGATTAACTGTCAGTGACTTTGACTTCCACCTGCCTTAAGTTTTTCAATCTAAACTCATACGGGAACAGTGCATTAAAAACAAGAAAAATTATTAACATAACTTCAGAATACTTACCTTGTATAGATGCAGCTCTTCCACTAGGATAATGTGATCTGTAAACTGTACAACTTTGGTATTTGGTATTTAGCATTCTTGCTTCTTCCTATTCAAGAGTGACCACTGTAAGTTCATGATCTAGAGTAGTTTGTAATTAGAATAATAATACCTTCTCCATGGGGTTTTGGTGAAGGATAAATGAAGTAATATATGCATAATTCTCAGTGCAAATCTCAGTGAAACCTGATAACATGTGTCTAGTGTGTGGGAATACAATCTTGTAAATTTAATGATCATAGGCTAGCACCAAACAACTGAATTCAAGAAGTGCCAGGGAAAAAATAGAAGAAAGACATGAAGTTCATAGGGAATGCATTTCAACTGATTGATGGAGATCCAAAATATTTTTCTTCTTTGTATGTCTTCTATGTATGTCTTACAATAAAAATATATACATATCTATCTACCTATCTATCTATCTATCATCTGTCTATCTATCATCTATGGTATTGGCTCTGGCTATCTGGAAAACACTAATACATTGATAATCCATACATTTTATCTTAAGTCTGAAATGCTCATCAAATCCTAAATATATATATCTAGCTTCTAACTTGACTGCATTGGAATGTGTAATAAGTACCTCCAAATTAACATGATTAAATCCCTTTTCCCAAATTCAACCTGCTCCTCCTTCAGTCTTCTCCATCTCTCTCTCTCTCTCTCTCTCTCTCTCTATATATATATATATATATATATATATAAAATAGTCTATGTGTGTGTATATATATATAAAGATATTTATTATAAGGAATTTGCTCACATGATTATGGAAGCTGAGACGCCCCAAGATCTGAACTTGTCAAGCTGGAGACCCAGGAGAGTTTATATGTAGTTCCAATCTGAGTCTGAAAGACTGAGAACCAAGAGGGTCAATGATGTAAGTTCCAGTCTGAAAGTCAGCAGGCTTGAGACCCAAGTAAGAAGATCCAATGTTCTAATTCAAGTTCAAAGGCCAGAAAGGACCAATGTTCAGATCAGATCGTTATGCAGGAGGCCTAACTAACCCTCTTAATCAGTCTTGTTGTTCCATCAAGCAGGTCTTCAATTGCTTGAATAAGAGCCAGCCACATTAGGGAAACCAACCTGCTTTACTCAATCCATGAATTCAAATATTAATTTCATTTAAAAATACCCTCACAGATACACCCAGACTAATGTTTGATCAAATATTTGGGCACCATGTAGCCCAGTCAAATTGACACATAAAATTAACTGTCATTGGGATTCCCTGGTGGCGCAGTGGTTGAGAGTCCACCTGCCGATGCAGGGGACACGGGTTCGTGCCCTGGTCCGGGAAGATCCCACGTGCCGCGGAGCGGCTAGGCCTGTGAGCCATGGCCACTGAGCCTGTGTGTCCGGAGCCTGTGCTCTGCAATGGGAGAGGACACAACAGTGAGAGGCCCACATACCACAAAAAAAAAAAAAAAAAAAACTGTCATAATTACCAAAGATTTAAAGTCATGAGACTGGATGAGATCTCCAAAGAAGATGTAAGAACTAAACCCTGGAAACTCTAATGTTTGAAGACTCTAAAGATTAGAGATATTCAGCAAAAGACAGAATGGTGAGACCAAGCTGACAACATACCACTCAGCACAAATGAGCAGAATGACCTTCCGAGTGATATGAAATTCTTTGATGGAATATTTGACAAGATAGAGAACCATGATGCTGAGCATATATGGAAATAACATGGAATAAAAGGTGGAAGAGTGTATCAGTTGTCTCTGTAGAGATCTTATGTAAATTATATTAAGACAGCTGACAAGGGACATACAACTTGGGTTTTTTCAGTTTTAAAAGACACACACGAGGATTAGGAACCAAGATGGCAGAGTAGAAGGATGTGATCTCACTCCCTCTTGCGAGAACACCAGAATCACAACTAGCTGCTGAACAATCATCAACAGGAAGACACTGGAACTCACCAAAAAAGATGCCCCAGGGCTTCCCTGGTGGCACAGTGGTTGAGAGTCCGCCTGCCGATGCAGGGGACACGGGTTCTTGCCCTGGTCCAGGAAGATCCCACATGCCATGGAGTGGCTGGGCCCGTGAGCCATGGCCGCTGAGCCTGCGCGTCCGGAGCCTGTGCTCTGCAACGGGAGAGGCCACAGAAGTGAGAGGCCCGCGTACCACCAAAAAAAAAAAAAAAAAAAGGTACCCCACATCCAAAGACAAAGCAGAAGCCACAATGAGATGACAGGAGGGGCACAATCACAGTAAAATCAAATCCCATAACTGCTGAGTGGGTGACTCACAGACTGGAGAACACTTATACCACAGAAGTCCACTTACTGGAGTGAAGATTCTGAGCCCCATGTCAGGTTCCCAACCTGGGGTTCTGGCAACAGGAGGAGGCATTCCTAGAGAATCAAGACATTGAAGGCTAGTGGGATTTGATTTCAGGACTTTGACGGGACTGGGGGAAACAGAGACTCCACTCTTGGAGGGCACACACAAAGTAGTGTGTGCATCAGGACCCAGGGGAAGGAGCAGTGAACCCAGGGGAGACTGAACCAGACCTACCTGCTACTGTTGGAGGGTCTCCTGCAGAGGCAGGCGGTGGCTGTGGCTCACCATGCGGACAAGGACACTGGCAGCAGAAGTTCTGGGAAGAACTCCTTGATGTGAGCTCTCCCTGAGTCCGCCACTAGCCCCATCAAAGAGACCAGGTAGGCTCCAGTGTTGGGTCACCTCAGGCCAAACAACCAACAGGGAGGGAACCCAGCCCCACCCATCAGCAGTCAAGTGGATTAAAGTTTTACTGAGATCTGCCCACCAGAGCAACAGTCAGCTCTACCCACCTCCAGTCTCTCCCATCAGGGAACTTGAACAAGCCTATTAGATAGCCTCATCCACCAGAGGGAAGACAGCAGAAGCAAGAAGAACTACAGTCCTGCAGCCTGTGGAACAAAAACCACATTCATAGAAAGATAGACAAGATGAAAAGGCAGAGGACTATATACCAGATGAAGGAAAAAGATAAAACCCCAGAAAAACAACTAAATGAAGTGGAGATAGCAACCTTCCAGAAAAAGAATTCAGAATAATGATAGTGAAGATGATCCAGGACCTCGGAAAAAGAATGTGGGCAAAGATCAAGAAGCTGCAAGAAATGTTTAAAAAAGACATGGAAGAATTAAAGAACAAACAAACAGAGATGAACAATACAATAACTGAAATGAAAACTACACTAGAGGGAATCAATAGCAGAATAACTGAGGCAGAAGAACGGATAAGTGACCTGGAAGACAAAATGGTGGAATTCATTGCTTAGGAGCAGAATAAAGAATAAAGAATGAAAAGAAATGAAGATAGCATAAGAGACCTATGGGACAACATTAAATGCAACAACATTCACATTATAGAGGTCCCAGAAAGAGAAGAGAGAGAGAAAGGACCAGAGAAAATATTTGAAGACATTATAGTCAAAACCTGCCCTAACATAGGAAAGGAAATAGCCACCCAAGTCCAGGAAACATAGAGAGTCCCATACAGGATAAACCCAAGGAGAAACACACTGAGACACACAGTAATCAAACTGGCAAAAATTAAAGACAAAAATTATTGAAAGCAGCAAGGGAAAAATGACAAATAACATACAAGGGAACTCCCATAAGGTGAACAGCTGATTTCTCAGCAGAAACTCTACAAGCCAGAAGGGAGGGGCATGATATACTTAAAGAGATGAAAGGGAAGAACATACAACAAAGATTACTCTACCTGGAAAGGATCTCATTCAGATTTGATGGAGAAATTAAAGCTTTACAGACAAGCAAAAGCTAAGAGAATTCAGCACCACCAAACCAGCTCTAAAACAAATACTAACGGAACTTCTCTATGTGGGAAACACAAGAGAAGAAAAGGACCTACAAAAATAAACTCAAAACAATTAAGAAAATGGTCATAGGAACATACATATCGATAATTACCTTAAACGTGAATGGATTAAATGCTCCAACCAAAAGGCACAGGCTTGCTGAATGGATACAAAAACAAGACCCATCTCTATGCTGTCTACAAGAGACCCACTTCAGACATGGGGCCACATACAGACTGAAATTGAGGGGATGGAAAAAGATATTCCATGCAAATGGAAATCAAAAGAAAGCTGGAGTAGCTATACTCATATCAGATAAAATAGATTTTAAAATAAAGAATGTTAGAAGAGACAAGGAAGGACACTACATAATGATCAAGGGATCAATCCAAGAAGAAGATATAACAATTATAAATATATACGCACCTAACATAGGAGCACCTCAATACATAAGGCAACTGCTAACAGCTCTAAAAGAGGAAATCGACAGTAACACAATAATAGTGGGGGACTTTAACACCTCACTTACACTGATGGACAGATCATCCAAAATGAAAATAAATAAGGAAACAGAAGCTTTAAATGACACAGTAGACCAATAGATTTAATTGATATTTATAGGACATTCCATCCAGAAACAGCAGATTACACTTTTTTCTCAAGTGCGCACGGAACATTCTCCAGAATAGATCACCTCTTGGGTCACAAATCAAGCCTCAGTAAATTTAAGAAAATTGAAATCATATCAAATATCTTTTCTGATCACAATGCTATGAGATTAGAAATGAATTACAAGGAAAAAAAATTTAAAAAACATAAACACATGAAAGCTAAACAATACGTTACTAAATAACCAAGAGATCACTGAAGAAATCAAAGAGGAAATCAAAAAAACCTAGAGACAAATGACAATGAAAACACGACGATCCAAAACGTATGGGATGCAGCAAAAGCAGTTCTAAGAGGGAAGTTTATAGCTACACACCTACTCAAGAAACAAGAAAAATCTCAAATAAACAATTAACCTTACACCTAAAGGAACTAGAGAAAGAAGAACAAACAAAACCCAAAGTTAGCAGAAGGAAAGAAATCATAAAGCTCAGAGCAGAAATAGAAACAAAGAAAACAATAGCAAGGATCAATAAAACTAAAAGCTGGTTCTTTGCGAAGATAAACAAAATTGATAAACCATTAGCCAGACTCATCAAGAAAAAGAGGTAGAGGACTCAAACCAATAGAATTAGAAATGAAAAAGGAGAAGTTTCAACAGACACTGCAGAAATACAAAGCATCCTAAGAGACTACTACAAGCAATTCTATGCCAATAAAATGGACAACCTGGAAGAAATGGACAAATTCTTAGAAAGGTATAACCTTCCAAGACTGAACCAGGAGAAAATAGAAAATATGAGCAGACCAATCACAAGCACTGAAATTGAAACTGTGATTAAAAATCTTCCAACAAACAAAAGTCCAGGACCAGATGGCTTCACAGGTGAATTCTATCAAACATTTAGAGAAGAGCTAACACCCATCCTTCTCAAACTCTTCCAAAAAATTGTGGAGGAAGGAATACTCTCAAACTCATTCTATGAGGCCACCATCACCCTGATACCAAAACCAGACAAAGATACTACCAAAAAAAAAAAAAATTTCAGACCAGTATCACTGATGAATATAGATGCAAAAATCCTCAAGAAAATACTAGCAAACAGAATCCAGCAAGACATTAAAAGGATTATACACCATGATCAAGTGAGATTTATCCCAGGGAAGCAAGAATTCTTCAATATATGCAAAACAATCAATGTGATGCACCATATTAACAAATTGAAGAATAAAAACCATATGATCATCTATATAGATGCAGAAAAAGGTTTGACAAAATTCAACACCAATTTATGTTAAAAACTCTCCAGAAGATGGGCATAGAGGGAACCTACCTCAACATAATAAAGGCCATATATGACAAACCCACAGCAAACATCATTCCTAATGGTGAAAAACTGAAAGCATTTCCTCTAAGATCAGGAAAAACACAAGGATGTCTACTCTCACCATTATTATTCAACATAGCTTTGGAAGTCCTAGCCATGGCAATCAGAGAAGAAAAAGAAATAAAAGGAATACAAATTGGAAAAGAAGTAGTAAAACTGTCACTGTCTGCAGATGACATGATAATATACATAGAGAATCCTAAAGATGCCACCAGAAAACTACTAGAGCTAATCAATGAATTTGGTAAAGTTGCAGGATACAAAACTAATGCAGAGAAATCTGTTGCATTCCTACACACTAATGATGAAAAATCTGAAAGAGAAATTAAGGATACACTCCCATTTACCATTGCAACAAAAAGAATAAAATACCTAGGAATAAACCTACCTAGGGAGACAAAAGACCTGTATGCAGAAAACTATAAGACACCAATGAAAGAAATTAAATATGCTACCAACAGATGGAGAGATATACCATGTTCTTGGATTGGAAGAATCAATACTGTGAAAATGACTATACTACCCAAAGCAACCTACAGATTCAATGCAATCCCTATCAAATTACCAATGGCATTTTTTATGGAACTAGAACTAAATATCTTAAAATTTGTATGGAGACAAAAAAGACCCCGAATAGCCAAGGCAGTCTTGAGGGAAAAAAACAGAGCTGGAGGAATCAGACTCCCTGACTTCAGACTATACTACAAAGCTACAGTAATAAAGATAATATGGTACTGGCACAAAAACAGAAACATACATCAATGGAACAAGATAGAAAGCCCAGAGATAAACCCACTCACCTATGGTCAACTAATCTATGACAAAGGAGGCAAGGATATACAGCAGAGAAAAGACATTCTCCTCAATAAATGGTGCTGGGAAAACTGGACAGCTTCATGTAAAAGAATGAAAGTAGTACACTACCTAACACCATACACAAAAATAAACTCAAAATGGGTTAAACACCTACATGTAAGGCCAGACACTATAAAACTCTTCGAGGAAAACATAGGCAGAGCACTCTATGACATAAATCACAGCAGGATCCTTTTTGACCCACCTCCTAGAGAAAGGGAAATAAAAACAAAAATAAACAAATGGGACCTAATGAAACTTCAGTGGTTTTGCACAGCAAAGGAAACCATAAACAAGACAAAAAGACAACCATCAGAATGGGAGAAAATATTCGCAAATGAATCAATGGACAATGGATTAATCTCCAAAATATATAAACAGCTCATGCAACTCAATATTAAAAAAACAAACAACCCAATCCAAAAATGGGCGGAAGACCTAAATAAACATTTCTCTAAAGAACACATACAGATGGCCAAGAAGCACATGAAAAGCTGATCAACATCACTAATTATTAGAGAAATGCAAATGAAAACTAAAATGAGGTATCACCTCACACCAGTTAGAATGGGCACCATCAGAAAATGTACAAACAACAAATGCTAGAGAGGGTGTGGAGAAAAGGCAACCCTCTTGCACTGTTGGTGGGAATGTAAATTGATACAGCCACTGTGGAGAACAGCATGGAGGTTCTTTAAAAAACTAAAAATTGATTTACCATATGATCCAGCAATCCCGCTACTGGGCATATACCCAGAGAAAACCATAATTCAAAAAGACACATGCACCCTAATGTTCATTGCAGCACTATTTACAATAGCCAGGTCATGGGAGCAACCTAAATGCCCATTGACAGATGAATGGATAAAGAAGATGTGGTACATATATACAATGGAATATTACTCAGCCATGAAAAGAAACGAAATTGGGTCATTTGTTGAGACGTGGATGGATCTAGAGACTGTCGTATAGAGTGAAGTTAAGTCAGAAAGAGAAAAACAAATATCGTATATTAACGCGTATGTGTGGAACCTAGAAAAATGGTACAGATGAACTGGTTTGCAGGGCAGAAATAGAGACACAGATGTAGAGAACAAACCTATGGACACCAAGTGGGAAAAGCAGTGGGGGGGGGGGATGGTGTGATGAATTGGGCGATTGGGATTGACATGTATACACTGATGTGTATAAAATTGATGAGTAATAAAAAAATAAAAGACACACACATGCACAAAAAAGACAATAGAATAAAAAGTGAAAGGTAATGATGATTAGCTCATGTATCATACTTGCTACATGCCAGGCACTACTCCAAATACAGTGTGTACATTGACTCACTTATGTCTAACAACCTTGAAGTGATTATTATTATTCCTGTTCCACCCAGGGAAACTATAGCATGGAGACATTAAGCAAATTGTCCAAAATCATGCAACTAATAAATGGCTAAGCTAGGATTTGCATCCAGGTAGCAGTGCCAGGCTTTGTGCACTTAACAACAATGATGATGTCTGGTAGAAAAAGGCAAAGGATATAGCAAAAGGAGAAGATGTATGGGAATAAACTTAGATGTAAGCAGGTGAATCAAGCAGCATGATAAATGGACTCACTTTGATTTATATTGAGTTTATAGGTAATTTGAAGATAGAGAATTCCTATAAAATTTTGAAGAGCGATTAAACACACTTACAGATTTCTGAGTTTAAAATGTGTTCCTCATGATGAAATTATAGATTAATTGTAAGCCAGAGAATTAGGGGAATTTGGAAAGCATCTTAATAGTTTGAGTGCAAGTAAAATTCAGCAGTGAGAATGTTACACCTTGTGTTCTTTAGGGGGAAGTAACGATGTTTGATTACCAATTAAAGACCTAAGCCTTCCGCACCTTTGAGAATGTATGTGCATCCTCAAATTCTTAACTGGAACTCATCCCCCACCCCCGCACCCAAAGTCATCCTCAAATATTAGCTCCATCCTGAAGGCTTCCTTCCTTCATTTAATAAATGCAGGGATTATTTCCTACTTTCACAGAAAGTATTTTGTTCACAACTCTGTCTTAGTGGTTATCATTGTATAGGCGCCCCCTGCTTTTTTAAAGTTTGCTTTATGCCACTTTGCTTTTATCAAAGACCTACATTGATACCTGTTTTTCTAACTGAAGAGGGTTTTTGTTTTTACAAAAAAAGGCAAAAAGAGGAAATAGCATTTGTTTTGCAGCAAGACACCACAAAGGCAGTGCTCACCCCAAATGCTGCGAGATTCGCCCCACCAAGTTCCCTCCCTGGGGACTTATTGAACACTCAGCATCTCAGCAGCATCTCAGTCCCGCATAGCTTTGGACTATGTCCGTGAGAATCTGTGCTTGATCTGGATTTATTTCGTGCATCCGTTAGCAAGATACGTCCTACAGTAATTGCTGCTTCACTTTATGCCATTTCAGCTTAGGAAAGGTTTCATAGGCAAGCTCCACTTTTGGATACTGGGGAAACCTGTATGGACATTATCTGTAAATGTGTGCAGGTCATCCTGTAGTGCACTATTTGGATATCCCTTCAGGACTGAGACACTTATTCTTCCAGTTGAGACAAGGTTTGCCTGTTGACAACTTACAACTGTGTCCCTCTCAGTGAATTGCTTTCAGCAGAATGGTACTGCCTCACCTTCTTCCCCAGGGAATCTCACATTCAATAACTGTTTGATGCAGGAGTACAAAGGCCTGGCCCATTTGCTCCAACTGGGGATAACCCTGAAGGGACAGCTGAGCTTCAGAACTCCCTGGGGGATTGACTATGTTTGCTGTTGCAACTGCACTATAGTTCAGTTTCACCTTCTGCCCAGTGCTGCGTCACAGTTGTAACCAGAGCACTCTCATAAATCTGATGCATACAGATTTCTGGTTTCTTGAAGAAGCTGATCTTAACCATGTGTCTGTCTTTACCATTAGAACTGTGCTTTTAGAAGGAAAAGACATTTCCTTTTTTCCATGGAATAACTTGTATGTAGCTAACATTTTGGGTGCCTGCTATGGCTTAAGTGCAATGATCTATAATTTTTATGACAACTCTTGAGTTAGGTAGTACCATATTTCAGTGATGCTAAGATCCATTGTTTATAAGATGCTTAATCAATTTGTAACACTATTAAAGATGAAATATGATTGTATAACAGATCACAGCCTATGATATCCATACAAGTACATATAAATATGTATTTTTATTTTTCACTTTTGATTTTTTTCATTTGAACTCTCCCTCATTGTCAGTATAAACAATCATCTGAATGTGTTCAACTTTTAGGAATCATCAGTGATACACTGACATTCATAATTCAGTCCTATGATTTTGATTGATTTATCACCTTTCAAATGAATGACAAAATTCAAGAGCATGTTTAAAATGCAGGAGGTTTCACTGCATTTTTTATATCATGAGATTTGTACAACTGGCTCCTTAATGGAAACCATGCTTTCCTGAAATTTAAACACTACATCGGAAAAATCAGATTACTTATATTGGATAAATGAATGAATGAATGAACGAGTAAATTGATTAAAATGAACTTGAGGGGTTCAAGACAGAATACCATCTAAACATACTTCAGACCAATGCATTGTGATGTTTAAGTTCAATTCCCTATAATGTTAGAAGAAATATAATGTCACGGATTGCTAGAGAATTGACATTAGTCTGGTGACATAAAGAAGAGAAAAAAGAGTGATAAAAGTTAAACGTAGTATTGGAGACATTGAGAAATATGGGCTGAACAAAGAGCAACTTAGCAGGCCAAATAGAATGGTGTGTACTAAGGAATATTGAGATCTATTTGCAAGTTTGTGTGTATTAAATTCAAAAATATGAAAATTAGCTATCAACTTGGAACCTCTGGAGGTCATGAAACTTGTATATTTTTTAAATGCCTTGGTCTTACCTGAAAGGAAAGAAAACTCCAATCATCAGAAACTCATGACTTCGCCTCTGGGGATTTAAAAGTTAGCTATTCCAGCAGGAAACACATGGATGAGGGTCCTTAGGCAATGACTTGTTTTGAACTGTGACAGATTATTTTGCTGGCATTAATCAGGCATGTGTATCACGATGCCTGCACAACTGCTTAAGGTTGTGAGGCTTTATTTAAAAAACCATAAATGAACATTTAGTTTACTTTTTTACTTATTTCAAATACTTATCATTAAAGGACATAGTTTCCTAGTAGAATCATTTTACTATTTCAACATGAATTTTACTAATGATTTTTTTAAAAGATGGTTTTATGATTCCTAAGAGTTCAATGAAAATACCTTTGTAATCTTGTCCAATTCTACTTATAAACTTTGAATTCAAAATCAATATAGACTTTTGCTAGGTATGACTACTTAATAATATTTATCAGGAGTATTTGCGTGGTCAGGCACCATGTGTATTCTTGCTGTGAGAAATGATGTTAAGTATATTATCATACTGTGAAAATATATATATATACCTGGAGATTATTGTTATTTATCATTTTTCATGCCTTTAATTTAAACATACTAAAATATGAGCTCATAGAAAATATAGCTATTTTTATATAATTACATATGAATTAATTCAGCACAGTATAAAGTAGCCTAGTCAATAAAACAAAATCATTTCCCTGAACCCCTGTTCAGCTTTTAGCAGAATACAGACACTTGGTGAAGTGTGAGAATTACACAAATTGATTCTGTATTCCTGAGTCTATGTAATATCTACTAGATTTTAGGAGATAGTTTAATGAGCAGACAAGTTTAAACTAGTGGATAAGTGAAGCAAAATGGCATTCAATTCCAGCTAGACTTGGATAAGCAAAGACTGTCAGAGATCATGGTTTTAAATAATGATTCAAAGTTCATTTTAATTTTTGTCAAAACTTTTCTAGTGTTTAAGATAAATATTTGATAACAGACCCTAAACAAACATAAATTTGAATCAGTTCTCTCCCTGGAAATATTGGGAGTAAGACTCACTGAAGATTATATAGGGGCCTTGCCATCCATGTACCTCTTTATGTGATGAGGAAAAATGTTGCTTCTTTGTACGCTTAACCACCATGCCCTACAACCAAGGAAAGCATCATCATCACATCATCATCATCATCAACAACAACGTAGCAATAAAATCACACCATAAAGGAGAATTCCCAACAGGCTATGTATCTACTCTCAAAATCAAAAAAATAATTTCCAGGGGCTCAAGAAAACATCTTGAATCTTTCAAATTTATTCTCCCTTTACGTTCACTTATGGACATGAGGAGAATCTTCTCCAGTTTTACCTAGTGTCCATAAATAGCCTCACTGCTCAGGAAAATATCAAGGATATTGTAGGAACCAAGTGAAGTACAATTATGTGAGAAAGCACCATCATAATGATAGCTGGAAAATCGCAAACTGAATATTAACCAGTGCATTTCTACATAACCCATTGCCAAAATAATTAAAACAGGAATTAGATATCTTAAACTTTTTACTTTGAAATAATTGTAGATTCACAAGCAGTTGCAAGAAGTAATACAGAAGGATCCCATGTATCCCTTACTTAGTTTCTCCCAGTGGTAACATCTTGTAAAATTAAAGTCAAATGTTACAACCAGAATATTAACATTGATAAAGTCAAATACAGACAATTTCTTTCCCTGCAAGGCTCCCTCATGTTGGTGTTTTATAACCAATCCATTTTGGTCCTGTCCCTTACCCCTCCTTAACCCTTGGCAACCAATACTCTATTTTTTTATTTCTATAATTCTGTCATTTGAAGAATGTTACATAAATTGAATCATGCAGTCCATAATATTTTGAGATTGGCCTTTTTTTTTCATACAGCCTAATCATTTAGGTTGTTCTGTATATCAATAATTTGTTCCGTTATATTTAGTTTTCCATGGTATAGATGGACCACAGTTGGTTTAACTAGTCACTCACTGAAAGACATCTGCTTTTTCCCTCCATTTTTCAGCTATTATGAATAAAACTGCTATTAAACATGTATGTGCTGATACTGTGTGAATATAAGTTTAAATTTCTCTGGGATAAATGGTCTAAGAGTGCATTTGCTGGGTTCTATGGGAGTTGCTTGCTTAGATTTTTAAGAAACTACTAAATTGTTTTACACAGTGACTGTATCACTTTACATTCCCACCAGACAGGTATGAGTGATCGAACTTCTCCGCATCTTCACCAGCATTTAGTGTTGTCACTACTTTTTATTTTAGCCATTATAAGTATATAGTGATAGCTTAATCTATAGTTTATACCTGTAGTTCATATTTGCACTTCCCTAATGGTTAATGATGTTGAATAACTTTTCATGTGCCATCTGAATATTCTTTTTGTTGAAATGTTTTCATGTCTTTTGCCTATTTCTAATCTAATTATTATCATTATTAGTATTATTATTGAGTTTTGAGAGTTTTTTTATATGTCTTAGATACTCATCTTTTGCTGGATTGTGGTTTGCAAATATTTTCTCCCATTTTTTTAGCTTATTTTTTCATCTTTTTTATCATGGTTTTTCTCAGAGCAAAAGTTTTTGATTTTGATGAGATCCAGTTAATCAAATTTTTCCTTATGAATTGTGTTTCTGGTGTCAAAGAGTAATTTGATAGTGGAGAAATCTGACAACTGTCATCTCAGCCAGTTTATCCAAGTCAGAATCAATAATGGTGAGACATGTTGATAGTGTGTACCCTTGATAATGATATGATGAAAATTGTACTTTATGTCTGTGGTTTCTCTCCTCAAAAAAAACACAACTAAGTCTTACCATGTGAAAAATGCCAGACAAATCCCAACTGAGAGACATTCTGCAAAATACCTGCCAAGATCATCTGAAACAAGGAAATTCTGAGAAATTGTCACAGCCAGGAGGAAACTAAGGAGACTATTGAATGTGGTGTCCTGGATGGGAATATGGGACAGAAAAAGTGCATTAGGTAAAACTAAGGAAATGTGAATAAAGCATGGACTTTAGTTGATTATAGTCATAGTACCATACTATAGAAAGATGTTCATAATAGGAAATTCTAAGTGTAGGTTGTGAAAACTCTCTATGCTATCTCTCAATATATCTGTTAATCTAAAACTGTCCTAATATATATAGTCTAAGAAATACATATTTTTTTCAGCTCTGTCCACTGAAAATGCCTAGAAACAATGAACAACCCAATAACAAGAATCACTCTAGTGGCCGGTGGGGCAGGAGTCACAGATAAAAAAAGTTGTCTGTGTTTCAATAATTGTTAAAATTGTGTGATGAATAAATCAAATTCCCTTTATTATTCTCTCTACTTTTGTTTGTGTTTGAAAATTCCAAATTTAAAAATTAAAGAGCATGCATAGACCTTAAAACAGCAATATTGCTGAATGAATATTGTCTTTTATAACCTGAGGTGGCTATACCTGGACGTAGCTGAACCAATATCATCTGCACATTGAATAGGTATAGCCACTAACCCACTAGCATCCACCCATTCCCAGGCATGTAGGAGAAACCATCCAGTCTCTCTTGGGGACAATGACTTGTGAATCAAATTTATTTTAGCTAATGAATCATTACAGTCACAATGATTTTCAAGGAAGGCATTATGTCCAGAGAAGTACTGAAGCCTGCTTCTACTGGGTGGTTTTCTTGGTTAACATTTTTATAGAAGCATAATAATCTTCAAGACTAATCTCTTCCTTTTTATTCTGTAGTCAGAAGTTTGCTTTTCGCAGACAAAATATTTAAGTACAATGAGCTATTTTATAAATGTGAATACAGATGGCACTAGGCACAAGGTTGGCAAATTGTGTTTTGATTGTTGTTGCAGCCATATATAAATGTATATACCTCATGGCCAGGGAGCATGCTTGCTGAGGGCTAGAATCAAGAGTTGAAAAAAAAAAAAAATTTGCTCAGCATCCTGCATAAGTGCCAACGAGCCCATCACAGCTTCTCATTGACTTTTTTTCTTTTTTCTTTGAAGTATATTTGACTTACAATATTGTGTTAGTTTCACGTGTACAGCAAAGTGATTGTTTTATATATTTTTTCAGATTATTTTCCTTTATAGATTACAAGATATTGAATAATATCAAGATATTATTATTATAATTATAATTATTATAGGTTATTACAAGATATTGAATGATTTACTGTGATAAACAGTAAATCCTCATTGCTTATCTATTTTATGTAATTTGTTATCTGTTAATCCCATACTCTTAATTTATCCCTCCCCCCTTACCTCCCTTTCCCCTTTGGTAACTATAAGTTTGTTTCTGTTTTGTATATAGATTCATTTGAATTGTTTTTTAGATTCCACATATAAGTGATATCATATAATACCTGTCTTTCTCTGTCTGACTTACTTCACTTAGTATGATATTCTCTAGCTCCATCCATGTTGCTGCAAATGGCAATATTTCATTCCTTTTTTATGGCTGAGTAATATTCCATTGTATATATACATTCATCTGTCAATGCACATTTATGTTGCTTCCATGTCTTGGCTACCTTAAATAGTGCTGCAGTGAACATCAGAGTGCATGTATCTTTTCGAATTATGGCTTTCTTTGGATATATGCCCAGTAGTGGGTTTGCTGGATCATATGGTAGTTCTATTTGTAGTTTTTTAAGGAGCCTCCATACTGTTTTCCATAGTGGCTGCACCAATTTACATTCCCACCAACAGTGTAGGAGACTTCCCTTTTCTCTACACCCTCTCCAGCATTTGTTGTTTATAGACATTTTTGTCTCATTGATTCTTTTACTTAGGCACCAGCCTCTTTCTGCTCCTGTTGCCTCATATTTGACTCATATTTTAAGATTATTCACTTTTCCTTAGTGTTTTACTGTGGAATTTTCAAATATATTTAAAAGCAGAGAGGGTATATTGATCATTCAATTTTACATATTATCAATGCCAGCCAATCATTTTTATCTATAACCCCTGCCACAGTGGGCACTAAGGGTACATGTTGATATGACTTGGTCATTTCTCTCAGACTTTTTAGTGATCAGAGCTAAGAATTTTTTCAGTTCATTGCAGAGTCAGCCTAAGAATTCAACCTGTAAGCCTGGGGAAAAAAATTGCATGAGACTTCAGTGATTAGTTTGGGTGTCAGGAAAATTTCGTGAAAAAAAAAGTTCCCATTTCACGTTATTAAATGTTTTACTTTTAAAGAAGTGCCACTCCAAGAAAAATTCCTTTGTTCCTTCACATTTAATGTTATGTTGTCTCTATTAGGTTTCTTACAGTGTTTTCTGCTTTTAGTATTTATGCTCAAAATGCAATTTTCAAAAAAACCCTAGCAAACAAGAATACAAATGAATTTTAAAAATAGCAAACAAGAATACAAACAAATCCCTCCATTCCTACCAGCATGAACTTTCAATTTCAGAAATGCCTTTTGCGTACGGTTCTTCATATGTAAAGAAGACCTATGAGGTCAGATAGTACAGATTTTCTATTTTTCACATCACTGAACTTACAAAACTACAGACTCCCATTTTATTAACATGTTAGAGAAAAAACACTCTCTCTTTCCTACTCATTCTATTTTCATAAGGGTTGCCTTTCTTTTGCAGTCCACTGAAATAGGAAAACCATGTTCCTTTACCAAATCACTATATACTAGCATGCAGGCACACAAACTCTACTATAGTGTGACGGAAACACACTATAATCCCCCATCGTAATGCAAACCTGCAAGTGAAGATTGCACAAACAAAAACTGGCAGACAAACTTGCACAATAAGGTCAGTTTGACAAAGCTATATATATTTCTACATGTTTTTGTGATTTACATGTCTGATGATTTCTTCCCCAAATGCTTTGAATAAGGTGTTTCAGACTTATAAATTTATTAGTCTTCTCATTCCAATTCTGACTTTGGAATGAAAGTTTCAATTACATGTAACATTTATTTCCTAAAATTTTAATAATATACTTAAAAATAAAAAAACCTTCACACCTAGTGGTCCCACTGAATTGGAATTTGAGGTTGAAAACTGGCCATTGGAGTCCCCCAGGGTACCAAACCATCTGGCAGAAAAAGGAATGCTCTACTGGCTTGGGGAAAGTTTTCCTAATTACGAAAGAGAAATGTGATTGCTGCTACCTGATGTGGCTGTAGAGAAATCTGTTCGTCTGTCCAGAATCTAGGATTATTTCTAAGGCAACTCTAGGATTTTCATTGTACAATAGAAACATAATGTCACATTCTCCAAGGATGTAGGTTTTGGGTTTTTTTGACAGGTAAAAAAATGCCCAGCTTGAGCTATGGCTGCCAGCAAAGGGGAGGTAGAATTGATGGTGGAAACAAGGATTTTAAAGACCAGTTGTGGCCTCATAACCAATTGCAGAAGTGAGAGCAGCAGTGGAATTTTTCTTTTCGTATTACTATGTATACATGTATATATTGACCATTATCTCATCCCTTTTTCTTTCCCATATTGTTTTTGGGTGGTAAACAACTTTAAAACTTCGTCTTTCTACTATATAATGATAACGTTGGATTATGATTAAACTAAAATGTGTTAATACCACAGAGTGACTATTGGGAGTGTGTCTTCCGATTTGGAGGAGAAATGAATGTCTTCATTTGTATTAAAATTAATTGCACCGGGCTTCCCTGGTGGCGCAGTGGTTGAGAGTCCGCCTGCTGATGCAGGGGATACGGGTTCGTGCCCTGGTCCGGGAAGATCCCACATGCCGCAGAGCGGCTAGGCCTGTGAGCCATGGCCGCTGAGCCTGCACGTCCGGAGCCTGTACTCCGCAATGGTAGAGGCCACAACAGTGAGAGGCCCGCGTACCGCAAAAAATAAAAGAAAAATTTAAAAAAATTGCACCTTATTGCCAAATTGATATTATTGTTGCTATGATGAAATTTTTGTTATTTATTATATGTAAGCTCAGATATGAAAGAGAGTATTTTGACCCGTAAGAAGGGTGTCTCATGGCTAAGTACCATCTTTTTGAAGCTCCCTCTCAGAGGTCTACACACAGTATCCACAGGGCCCCTTTTCTCTTTAGTTTCCGTAATCCTCGGAGTGTTTATTACTTTTGGCAGTAACTCACCTCTGAGTTTCTTCAGTATCCATTTATGGCTTTTCCACCATCTGACACCTGGGTAACCAATTTTCTATATTAAATCACTTGTGTGTAAAATTCCATGGCTGGTTTCAATTACGAAATAATGAATCACTGATAAATATACCCACATTGATGAAAATTCTCTCTGAAATATATTTTAGTAAAATTTCATGTCTTTAACTATATCCTTAGGCATATTGATAAAAATCATAAATTCTATTTTTTAGCAATGCCTGAAGCAAGTGTATTTAAATGAATACCTACTTTTTAGTCATCCAGTTATACTAAAATTGCTCAATATTCTGGGAAGATCCTTCCATGAAGCTGATCTTAGAACAACTCCTTGAGTTACAAAATGTCATTAGTTTCTTTATATCACATCTAGGTTTTAACCAAGAATTACATTACCCAACTCAATTATCTTCCTTTATTTGCCTAACTCAATTGCAAATAGTTTTGTTATTCTCCCCATCCCCAAAATATCTATATGCAAAAAAAAGGAAGAAATAATTTCATAACTTACCAAAGTTACCATTTTGAAGATAATACAAGTTGTGCAGATGTGTGTCTGTAGTATGTATGTGTGTGCTCCTTTTCATTTATAATTTTAAATTAAAGTTGGAATTTAAAGTTTAAATTTATTCTGTATAACTTCCATTATTGGAGCTTCTCCCTTGTGAACATCCCCCCTCATACACATAAAAAGATATTTTAAACATTGAGACAGCTTATATAACCCTTCTCTTCTTTAGATTAAGCATTGTTTTACTTCCCTTAATTATTATTATTATTTTTGGTAAAGGATTTTTTACTGTGGCAAAATATATTGGTTTGGCCAAAAATTTCATTCATCTTGGGTTTTCCATAACATCTTACAGAAAAACCTGAATGAACTGTTTGGCCAACCCAACACATAACATAAAATTTGCCATTTTAACTATTTTTAGTGACATTAATTATCTTTACAATGTTGTGCAAATATCATCACTATTTCCAAAACTTTTTCATTACCCTAAACAGAAACTTTGCAACAATTAAACAAGAACTCTCTATTCCCCCCTCTAACCAGATTCTAGTAACCTCTAATGTACTATTTATCTTTATGAATTTGCCTAGTCTACATATTTCATTTAAGTGGAATTAAACAATGTTTGTTCTTTTGTATATAGCTAATTTCACTTTGCATAATGTTTTCAAGGTTTATCCATGTTGTAGCATATATCAGAACTTCATTCCTTTTTATGGTTGAAAAAGATTCTATTGCATGTACATACCACATTGTGTTTATCTATTCATCTGTTGATGGACACTTGGGTTGTTTCCACCTTTTGGTTATTGTGAATAACGCTGCAATAGACATGATTATAAGAACATTTTGAATTCCTATTTTCAATTCTTTTGGGTATATACTCAGGAGTAGAATTGCTGGGTCATATGGTAATTATATGTTTAGCTTTTTCAGGAGCTGTCAAACTATTTTCCACAGTAACTGCACCATTTTACATTCCCAGTATCAATGTTTGAGGGTTCTAACTTCCAAGATCATAAAGTTTTAAATACAAATTAATTAAATACCACAGTTAAAAGACAAAAAGAGTCAAAATGAATTGAAATAAGTTTATGACAATTATAAGTTATTAAAATTAAATATTAGAATATAAACAGAATGAAAATAAAGAATGGAAACATTTATGTTTAATATAAACATTAAAAAAAGATTGTTTAGCTTTATTAACAAGGGAGAAATGTCAAGGCAAAAAATTACATAAGAACAGATGTTAAAAAAATTGTAAAAGTCAATCATACTTCAGTAAAAAAAGAAAAAGAAAAGGTGTTAAAATTTACTGCAAAGATATAATAATTCTAAATTTGTACAACCCAATAATATAGTCTTAAAAAAGTTTTAAAGCAAATACGATAAAAGCCAAAAGGAGAAATAGACAAATCTACAATCATTGTGGGGGGTTTTCTATGCAACTCTCAATAACAGATAAGAACATGTAGACCAGGCTTTGTGAAGTTCATATGACCAAGAATGTTTGACTATCTTGGGGAAGGGGTGGCATTTGCAGTTCCATATGAATTTGAGGACTGGCTTTTCCATATCTGCCAAAAAGGCCACTGGAATTTTGTTAAGGATTGCATTGAATCTTAATTGCTTTGGGTTGTCTTATTGTTTAACAGTACTGTCTTCTGTTCTATGACTTGGGATGTCTTTCCATTTACTTAAGATTTATTTAATTTCCTTTAGCAGTATTTTGTAGTTTTCAGTATAGTGTTCAGTCTTTCACCTCCTTGGTTAAATTTATTCTTAAGTATTTTATTATTTTAGATACTGTTGTAAATGAAATCGTTTTTTAAATTTTGTCTTCAGATTTCATTGCTGTTACATAGAAACAGAACAGAGTTTTGTGTGTTAATCTTGTATTCTGCAACTTTGCTAAACTCTTATTAGCAGTTCTATTAGCTTTGTTGGTGAATTATTTGGGATTTTTTATGTACAGGGTCATGTTATCTGTGAAAAGAGATAGTTTTACTTCTTCTTTTCCAAGGTAGATGCCTTTTATTTCTTTTTCTTGCTTAAGTACTCTGGTTAAAACATCCAGTACACTGTGGAATAGCACACAGTGAATGCAGGCATCCTTGTCTTGTTCCAAAATTTAAAGGAAAGCTTTCAGTCTTTCACCATTTAGTGTGGCTTAGCTGTAAGCTTTTTATAAAGGTCTTTTATAATTTTGAGGAAAATTCCTTCTACTCTAGTGTTCAGAGTATTTTGTATTATGAATATATGTTGGATTTTCTTTTTCTATGTCAAATGGGATGATCATAATAGTTGGAGACTATGTTGTGGCGTTTGAAAAAATTTTATTCCTTTCTAAGGCTGGATAATATTCCATTGTATGTATCTATGTGTTCTTTATCCATTCATCTGTCAATGGATATTTGAGTTGCTTCCACTTCCTAGCTAGTGTGAATGGTGCTACTATGAACATGGGTGTCTTAATTGATTTTTGTAGTGTACCATTTTGATGGTCTTATCATTTCCTTTTGTGTATTTTTAAAGAAATTTTCTTACTGGTTAATGTAGTGATTACAATTAACCTCTTAAATTTATGATGGTCTAGTTTAAATTGATACAAGTTAGCTGAACTATCATACAAAAACTGTGCCACTGTATGGCTCTTTCATACCCACTTTATGTTGTTTTATCATAAATTGTGTCTTTATATAATTTGCTGATTAATATAGATTTACAACTATTTTTTTACATTTATCTTTTTAAAATATAAGAAATAGAAAGAAGAGTTACAAACCAAAAATAACATAATCCTGGCTTTTCTATTTATCTCTGTTTTTACCCCTACTGGAGTTCTCTATTTCTTCATGTGGCTTCAAGTTTGTCCTTTTATTTCAATCTGAAGAACTCCTTTTAGCATGTTTTGTCAGACAGATTTACTAGCAACAAACTCCCTCAGATTTGTTTATCTGAAAATATCTCATTTCTCCCTTTTTTTTGAATAGTTTTGACAGGTATAGGATTCCTGACAGACCTGGTTTCCTTTCTGCATTTAAAAATATCACCCCACTTCATCAGACCTCCATTGTTTATAATGAGAAATCTGCTGTTTCCTTATTAAGAATACTTTGTACATAGTAAGTCAATTCTATCTTGCTGCTTTCAAGATTCTCTGTCTTTGGCTCTTGATGCTAATTATGTCTTGATGTGGAACTCCTAGTGTTTAATTTTTATGGAGTTTTTTGTGTTCATTGGATATGTAGATTTGTGTCTTTTATCACAATTGGAAATGTTTTTCCATTATTTCTTTACATATTCTTTCTGCTCCTCTATCCTCTCCTTCTGAAATTCCTATTATACATATGTGACCCACAGGTCTCAGGCTTTGTTCATTTCTCTTCATTCTTTTTTCTTTCCGGTCCACAGAGTGAATAATTTTAGTTGATCTATCTTCAAGTTTGCTAATTTGTTTTTCTGCTTGCTCAAATCTTCTATTTAAATCCTCTAGCAAGTTTTCATTTCACTTCTTGTACCTTTCAGCAGAATTTCTATTTAATTTATTTTTATAATTTCTTTTTTCTTTATAGTCCACACTTTCTTTTCTTTGCATGGTTTATATTTTTTTTGTTTTTGAAAATGGAACATTTTTGAGTATTATAATGGGGGTAACTGAAAATCAGTTTGTTTCCCCCTCCCTAGAGTTTGTTTTTGTTGCCTACTATGTGCTGTAGCTCTTTGTTTAGTGTTTAGTGGTTTCTAAACTACTTTTGTAAAACCCATATTGTTTTCACATATGGCCTCTAAAACGTCTGTTTCTTTATCTTGTGTTTTGCTAGTTTTTTTCACATAAATTTATTTGGCTTCTAAAGAGAGAGAGAGAGAATGAGAGAGGAAACAAAGGAACGAAAGAAAGAAGGAAAACTCAGTCTTCGCAGATTGGCCCTGTGCTGTGTCATTCCTTTAATGCTTAGCCAGGCTGTTTACAACACTGCTTTAGCCTTCACTTCCTGCTTGCTGTGAGCTTAGAGGTAAGCCAGAGGGAAAGCTTAGAGTCTTCTCAGGGCTTTTCTGAGCATTCGTCCTTCCCTGAGCATGTGTGATGCTTTCTAAGTTCCTAAATCTATGCAGGCAATTTTGAAGGCCCTAATTTCCCAGTGAAAGTCTCTGTTTAGCTTTTCCTCCCAGGATTTCAGCACTCTGTTGTTTGTCGCAATTATAATCTTTTGCTCTGAGCAGCTGCTGAATAATTCTTTGCCTTAGGTTGTTTTTGAGGAATGCCACTGCTTTTCCACCACTAACTTTTCTTAGGGAGTTCTGAGTTAGGCAAAAAAATGGTAAGTGCCTTTCATCAGTCCTTCAGGTAACCATCATACATATTAGAACAGATAAACATAAACACAATTCTTTGAGAAAAAGGTCTGCTCTGCTTCTTCTGGAATCAAGAACCAGGATTACACACTGGGAATATAGGCTGCCATCTCCAAGACTGCCACATGGATACCAGGGAGGGGATGGGGCAAGGACAAGTAAAAATGTCACAAAGCTTTCCTAATGTTTTTAAATTGTCTTTTCTTGAAGCATTCTCTGGGCTGTGGTAAACTTTTGACTCTTTTCCAGAATTCTGACAAAGTTGATTCTAACAGTTTTTACTGGATTTTTAAAATTCTTCTGTGTTGAGATGGGCCCTTGGAGCTACCTGCTCCACCATTTTTGGTGATGTCTGATTTATGTACTTCAAAAATGTGTGCTATATTTGTAGTGGATCTGTAGTTTGTTACACAAATGCACTCATCAGAATCATGACGTTTATTTCCCAGCTGGCAGGAATGTTGGCTGCAGATAGTTCCTAGATAAATCTCTCCCCTGGAATTTCTCTCAGCTGAGGGGAGAGGTCTCTTCCAAGATTAAACCTACCTGGTGGCAGTTCATATCTAATGACTGGTTAATAAGAAAGAACAAAGACTTAATCCTCTTTTCAGGACATTTGATGATCCAGGATAACTCTGAAAGTTCATGACACCTGAAAAATCCTGTGGGATTGCTGAGCTTTTCTCACACTTTCATAGATATGGTTCCTTCTCAATAATTTCCACACACAGAATCTGAGGAATAGGGCATAAAACAATACTTAAATTCAAATGTTAAAATTACAATAAAAAAACTGAAGAAAATAAATTTAGTTTGTGCAAACTTGCACTTTTTACACCCTTCCTCACTTGTGATCATTACCAATTATTTTCCTAACTTCTTACAAATAATATCCAATGTTTTTATAAAAACTTCCTAGACTGCAGTTCATGTTATTTACCTTCTTTTTCTCTTTTAAAATAAGGGAGAATTACCTGTATTTGTTTTTTTTATAAATTTATTCCAAAATTCCTCAATGATTACTGATACAAGGCAGCATCTTATTTCTGTGTTCTTTCACCTCCTGGTAAGTAACTAGTTACTACATAAGAGTTAACCTTTTAGAGTTATGGATTTCAAAGTTTGCAGTGAAATTCCCCTTTATTTCCCCAAATAAAATCTTATGCCAAACCTTACTATATGATAAAACAAGAGAAACTATTTGTTAGCATAAGTTTATTTTTTTAGCATAATTTTATCTTTTAAAGTCTGTTTCATTTTCTCATTCTGCAGCCAACTGATGAAAAACATAAAGATATTTTGATTGATATAAACATTTGAAATAGGAGCTTATGGGTGTAATGATAGGCTTATTTTAGCCTCAGAATTCACTTTATTTCTGTACTTTGGTTTTGTATATGCAGTGTTGAAATAACCATCACTCCCATTAATTCATAGTTTCAAATAGAATTAAAAAAATTTTTTACTGTGTGATGGCATGTTATGCTTTGTTTAAATAGATTAGTGGAATGTAGTATTCGACTTTTTTACTAAAACTATGCATGCGAAACCTAGGTAACCAAGTCAAGACAGAGTCTTGGAAGACCACACACCACCTTCTAGCTTCACAGTGTGTCTGAGCCTCTGATAACTTGGGAAACAAACTGGACACACAATTAGCAATAGGGGAACTTAAAACAATTATATAAGATGGAGGAGTATTAAATGTGCCTATATAAAAAATTGAATTTCTATTGCTATTTATTGTTGAGAGAATTTACAATTCTGTGTTTCATTTACTGAATCAGAGTCTTCCATCTTATTCACTTAACTATACTTTCTCTTCAGCATTTTAAACACAGTTTTAAAATAATTCAGTGTGAAACACTAACGTTTTAATGGGGGACATAATTTTCAAGTGTAAAAACAAAGTTTCAAGTATAAAAAAGTTTTTATTCTTTTCTTTCAGCTTTATTGAGATATAATTGCCATACAGCACTATATAAGTTTAAGATATACAGCATAATGACGACTTACATAAATTGGGAAATGGTTACTATAATAAGTTAATATCCATCACTTAATGTAATTACAAAAAAATTTTTGAAATCCATAGTTCTAAACTCTTATAGACATAGTAAGGCAATTTTAAGACACTTTAAAGATGAACATAACAGTTTTATTACTAGACGTGATAGAATAAAAAGTTAATAAAGATTTAAATTTATTTGCTTTGTTGGATTGTATGCTTTCTGTGTGCCCAGTATGCAATGTAGCATTTGGCACCTGGTAGGTTTTCAAATAATTCTTATTGAATGTATAAATGAATTCAGGGTCTTTAAATAGGAATAATAGGGTTTTTTTCAGAGATGAATAATTAATATATCTTATAACCACTGAATATTTAGCTAACAATTAAAATTCGATTTGTATTTTTTCTGACTTTGTTTCTAGACTACATGGCAGGGACCAGATAGGATTTTTACCACATTTAAAGATCTCATTGTAATGATCTAATTCGGGGGCTAGCAAACTGTGGCAAAGTGACCAAGGGACCGACTGTTTGGGCAAACAAAGATACACTGGAAACTCCAACAGCCCAAAATAAAATGTTATTTTATTATTTTTTTAAATTAATTAATTTATATTTTGGCTGCATTGGGTTTTCATTGCTGGGTGTGGGCTTTCTCCAGTTGCAGTGAGCAGGGTCTACCCTTTGTTGTGGTGCACAGGCTTCTCACTGCAGTGGCTTCTCTTGTTGCAGAGCACAAGGCGCTCTAGGCGTGTGGGCTTCAGTAGTTGTGACACATGGGCTCAGTAGTTGTGGCGCATGGGCTTAGTTGCTCCACGGCATGTGAGAGCTTCCTAGACCAGGGCTCAAACCCATGTCCCCTGCATTGGCAGGCAGATTCTTAACCACTGCACCACCAGGGAAGTCCTAAAATGTTATTTTAAAAATAAAAGTTTAATTTTAGAACAGTTTTAGATTTATGGAAAAGTTGTGAAGGTAATATAAAGAATTACCATGTACCATACAACCAGTTTTATCAACTATTAATATTTTATATTAGTAGAGTGTATTTGCTAGAAGTAATGAACCAATATTGCTACACCATAATTAACTAAAGTTCATATTGTATTCAGAATTCTATAGCTTTTTCCTAATGTTCTTTTCTGTTCCAGGATCCCATTTAAAATACCATGTTACATTTAATTGTATGTCTTCTTAGGCTCTTCTTGTCAGAGACAGTTTCTCAGACTTTTCTTGTTTTTGATGACCTTAACAGTTTTCAGGAGTACTGGACAGGTATTTTGTAGAATGTCTCTCCTTTGGGATTTGTCTGATGTTTTTCTCATGATTAGATGGAGGTTACATGGATTTGGAAGGAAAACCACAGAGTTGAAGTGCCAGTCTCATCACATCTCGTCTCATCACACACATTTCAAGGGCTGTTGATGTTGACGTTGATTACATAGCTTGAGGTCCTATTTGTCAGATTTCTCCACCATAAGGTTACTCTTTTTTTTTTTTCTTTCCATATTGTTCTCTTTGAAAGAAAATCACTGTATACGGCCCACACTTACAGACAGAAAGCTATGCTTCAAGCTTGGAATAGCTACACAAATTCTTTGGAATTCTTCATGAGACATTTGTAAATTCTTTCCCCACTTATTTATTCATGCAATCATTTCTTTCTATCAGTGTGGACTCATGGCTATATAATTTATACTTTGATTTATGATCCAGTTTAGTTTGTTGCTCATATTTTTCCAGCTTTAGACATTGGGGTTCCTTCAATTTGGTCATGCATTCCTTTGAAATACTCATCATTGTGGGCTTTTTGGATTTTTTAAAAGTACTTCCTGGCATTATATTGATAAAATGGTCCAGGTTCATTTTGTATATTTCTTCTCATGGTGCTAGAATTAGCATTTCTCCAAGGAATGTTTGTTTCTTTTATTGGGAAATGGTATTAGAAACCAAGTTCTGAGTGCTAGGTATGCTTGATTCTACTCAGAGGTTATTGCTTCTAGGCCCTGTCAGTTAACAGAGAAAGGTGATAATATGTATGTATACTAACCCATGTATATACATATATCTATAAATATTTCTACGTATTACCATCTGTATCTGTAGTAAATAAAAATTAGTGTGTTCTGATGTATCCGACTCTAGTTCATTACCACCTAGAACATTCTAACTTTCTTCCCTTGCTCAAATATAACTTCCAACTCCAACAGTAAGAAATCTGGCTCCCACCACCTGCCACACATTTACTAAATTGTTCAATTCCAGTATACATGTATTGTGTTTTCAGAACCGTTAACCCACACTTCCATGGGAAATAACTTTTTAAATTAGATTATAGTTTTTATGTACAGTTCCTTTTGACTCTGCCTTTACAGATTACATTCATTTCCAGAGTTGCTTGGATCAGAACTTGATTGCCTTACACTCTTTATTGAAGGTGTTTAATACATTGGTAATACATTTAGATTTTCTTGTCTTATTCTGTATCCCATCCTGGGTTTTTCCAATCTTCTAATTCTTTTTTAACGTGTGTATTAAGGTATACTCTTTGTGCTGTAAATTTTTAGGGCTTTTGACAAATCTTAATGTCTTGTAAGTACAAGACTTGTAAGTACAATACCATTACATTATGCTACAATACCATTGCAATATCATACACAATAGTTTCACTATTATAAAAAAATCCCCTGTGCTTCACCTAGTTAGCCTTTTCCCTTTCCCCCTAAACTCCAGCAACCAACAATTTTTAACATCTCTATAGTTTTGTCTTTTCCAAAATGTCATATTATTGGAATCATATAATATGTAGCTTCTGCAGACTGGTTTCTTTCACTTAACAATATATATTTAGGAATCATCTATGTCTTTGTCTTACTTGATAGCTCACTTCATCATTGAATAATATTTTAGTGTATGGATGTACCATAATCTGCTTATCCATTCACCTATTGAAGGACATTTTGATGCTTCCAGTTAGGGGGGAATAAAGCTGCTCTAAACATTTGTGTGCAGGCTTTTTATTTGGTTTTTATGATTTCTTACTGTTAAGTTTATGAATTATTTTTATATAAACAAATTATTATATACATGTTTTCCAAATATTTTCTCCAAGTCTGTGGTATGTCTTTTCATTAGCAGTGTCTTTCACAGCCCAAACAATTTTAATCTTAATAAAGTTCAACTTACCAAATTATTTCTTTCATGGCTTATGTTTTTGGAGTTGTATTTTAAAACTAATCAACAAACTGAAGGTCACATAGATTTTTCTACTACATTTTCCTCATGAATTTTTAGTGTTTTGCATTTTACATATATGATGTAAATTTTACATATATTTTACATATGTGACTATGATACATTTCGAGTTATTTTTGTGTAAGTTCTAAGGTTTGTGTCTAGGGGTTTTTTGTTTGTTTGTTTCTTGGCATATGGACATCCATTTGTTCCAACATCATTTGTTGAAAAGACTAGCTTTTCTTCCCTGAAATCAGTGTCATTGCTCCATTGTTACAGATCAGTTGATTATACCTGTGTAGGTCTACTCCTGGCTGTTCTATTCTGTTACATTGACCTATACATCTATTCTTTCACTAATTCCACCTGTTTTGGTTACTGTAACCTTATAGTAAGTCTTGAAATTGCGTTGTGTAAAAACTCCAATTTTGTTCTTTTCCTTCCATATTGTATTGGCTATTCTAGGTCTTTTACCTTTCCATATTAACTTTAGAATTGTTACATTAATATTCATGCAATAGCTTACTTGCATTTTGATGTGTTTCTGTTGAATTTATATTTCAACTTAGGAAGAACTGACATCTTAACAATATTAGGTCCACCAATGCATAAACATGGAATACCACTCCGTTTATTTAGAAACTTTGATTTATTTCACTAGTGTTTGATAGTTTTCTGCATATAGATTCTGCACTGCTTTACAGACTTAAGTATTTCATTATTTTGGGTGTATTCTAAATTGTATTTTTTTTAAAGTTAAAGTGCCAAGTGTTTATTGCTGGTATGAAGTGCCAAGTATTTATTGCTGGTGGCCTTGCTATACTCATTAGTTCCAGGAGGGTGTTTTTCTATTTTTTGGGTCATTTCTTTGATTTTTCTACATAGACATTTATGTCACCTCTGAATAGAACCAATTTTATTTCTTCCTTTCCTATCTGTATAGTTGCTTTTCCCTTTTCTTGTCTTATCACATTAGCTAGGACCACCAGTAAGATGATAACAGTGATGAGAGAGGACATTATTGCCTTTGTCCCATAAATATCAGTGATGTATTATATAAGCTTCATCGTAACAAGAAAGCAAAAACCTATGGTCTATACACATACGTAAAGAGAAAGGAACCAAAACATATCACACAGAAAATCATCAAAACACAAAGGAAGGTGGAAAGTGTGGAATAAAGGAAAAAGGGAATTACAGAACAGCCAGAACACAATTAACAATATGGTAATAGTAAGTTCTAATAGCCATCTTCTTAAGAACTATGTTTAAAAACTCTGCATGAATTCCCCAGCCCCACCCCTTTAAAACTGCCTTACCTCATATCCTATGACTCCATTCTTGCTCATTACAGTCCAGCCATATTGGCTTTTTTGGTGTTTCTAAAAATCCAGTTATTTTCTTCCCTCAAACACTTTGTGCTCACTTCTGTTATCCATCTGGATGGCTACTTCCTTGTTCAAATGTCCCTTTTTCTTTCTTCCTCTTTGAGGATTACCCTCTTTACACTATTTAAAGCTGTCAAGGCTTCACAGCCCCTAGAACTCTCTTTCTTGTTTAATTTTTCTTTATAACAATTTAACTAGATAAATAATATATATATATCATAAATGAAATAAATAATATTTTATTTAGTATCTGTTTTTTTTTTTTTTTTTTTTTTTTTTTTGTGGTATGCGGGCCTCTCACTGTTGTGACCTCTCCTGTTGCGGAGCACAGGCTCTGGATATTCAGGCTCAGTGGCCGTGGCTCACGGGCCCAGCCACTCCGCGGCATGTGGGATCCTCCCAGACCGGGGCACAAACCCGTATCCCCTGCATCGGCAGGTGGACTCTCAACCACTGCACCACCAGGGAAGCCCTAGTATCTGTTTTCTTGAAGTAACATGTAAGCTTCAGGAAGGGAGAAAAATATTTTTTAATGTTTATTTTACTGCTACATCCATAGCACCAAAAATAGTGTACTTACAGAAGTTAATAATAAATATTTGTTGAATAAATGAACAAATAAGGAAATGAGAATAAACATGCACATATACACTAAGAGTTCAAATATATTCATGGAGATAGAAAATTATTTATTTCAAGTTTTGTACCGATACATGTATATATTTGCATACATATGTGCAAAAGTGTTGTTAAGATCAGCAGCTTTGATATCTTTAAGTCATATTCTGTGTAAATTAAACTGGTTACAATAATGATAATTTACATTCATATAGCATTGTATGATTTTTCAAAGCACTTTTCATATACTGTTTCTCCACTGGTATTATTGTTATAATTCCTCTTTTCATGTAAGGAAACCGAGACCCAGTTTCCTGCCAGAGGGAACTTATCAAATGAGTATCAAAGTCTAAAATTAACTCTAGGTTTTATTATTTAAGTCTATTTTTCTTTCTTTGACAAAGTGCGTTTGGTGTTTCTTTATTATTTGTCATGATTATAATTATATAGTAAATTTCTATCAATTGCACAGGGTTAGTTGAAATATGTCACGTAAAGAAATACAAAATGATTCAGTGAGTAGGATTGACATGCTAAATAACTAAAAGTTTCATCAATTAAAAAGCTAAAGAAACCCTTATATAGTGAAATACTTCATCAATGCCTTTAGGAGGAGCTTTGCTCAGTGTCCCTAAGACTAAAACTAGGATAAATGATGCTGCATTATCTCCTCCCTATACAGATTTTCATTCTTTCTAAACCTGACTGTATTTGCTATGTTTTCTTTCCTTGTTATTGGCATCACTCTCCACCAAAATAAGAAACTTGAGAAGTCTACTTAATTCCTACCTCTCCTAGCATCACCACTATAACCAAATAATGACCAAATCCTGTTAACTTTACTTGGAAGATATTTCTGGAATATGTGTATTTTTTATTTCTACTCTCACTACAGTAAGTGAGGCTCTCATCGTCTTTCACCTGACCTCCAGCAACAGCCTTAACTTTTCCTCCTTAAACGGTCTTAGCCAAATCTTCAATATATCCTCCACAGAATAGTACATCTGTATTCCAACCTCATTGTTTCCTCTTCTGTATAGGGACAGATAGTAAATATTTTAGGCTTTGGGATATACAGTCTCTGTCACAATTACTAAACTCTATCATTGCAGTACAAAAACAGACATAAACAATATATAAACAAATGAGTGGCTGTTTTCAATAAACTTTTACTAACCAAAGCAGGTTGTGAGTTAGTTTTGGCCCATGGGCACTAGTTGCCGATCCCTGTTCTTAGAGAATAGGGCCTTTGCTATCATCTAGACCATCAGCATCTAGAAGGTACTCAGCACACAGTAGGAGCTAAATAAAAATTTATTAGAAAATAAATGAATGATTCCAAAAAAGAATAAATAATAGGTGACCACAAGTCAAACATATACCCCAAGAGCCTTTGGGTATAAGCTGGGATATTGATTTAGTCACTCACTTAAAAACTGTCCATCAGGAAAAAAAGATATAATATTCATCTTGTATAAAATTAAAGGTTTTCATAAGGTAGTTAGTGTGTTTGGTAGGTTCCAGGCTGGAGATGTAAATCTCAGAAGCAGTAGCATAGTAGTGGTGTTTAAAGTCACAGCTTTGAGGCAGCTGAGTGAATAAAGAACCAAGGTCATAGGTAGAGAGTACCAAGGACACAAGTAAGGAGAACATCAACTTTTAAAGAGCTAACAATGAAAGTAGATTCTACATAGAGAGGTCTAAGGGATAGCCAAAATGAAAGGAACAATTCTGAAGATATTTTCATAAGAGTCATGGGCAAAAAGAATTTAAAAAGTAAAGAAGTAAGCAACAGTGGTAAATACCACCAAGATATTCAATGAAGTTAATCCTTGGAAAGTGCTCATGAATTTAGAATTAAGTCACAAATCGGCTTATAAATTTAAAGCAGCGAAGGTAAAAGCCAAATGGTGTTGTGTTTAATAGTGGATGAAAAGTAAGAAAGTGAAGATAGTGAGGTTGCAGTGGCTTCAAAACAAAAAGAAAGAAAAGACACAGTAGAGCTATTGGGCATGTCATATCATGGTTTGTTTAGTGTTTATCTTGCTTATTTATGAGTTTCTGTGAAATGGAAAAGCTTTGTCCATGTCTAAATGGGTTGAAAGGGGTCAATGCATAAGAATAAATTGAAGATTCAAGAAAAACTTGGTAGAAATGGTGAGTAAAGTCCTAAAGACAGAGAATGGGGAAAATAGCTAGAGCAGAATTAGCCTAAGAGAGCAGGAGAGACAACATCTTCATCTTGAAACTATGAGAAGAAGGTAAAGACAGGAGTAAAGAGAAGTACATTGTAGGCAAAAAAGAAGCTAAAAGAGTCAAGTAAATGTCTTGATTTTTCTGTGTGGAATAAAATAAGGTGAATAACTGAGAAGGAGACAGAAAAGAAGAATTTAGAGGTTGAGAAAATGCAAGTTTCAAATAGCTTTTGAGGCAAATGGGAGGTTTTGATCATTAAGTACATGTAATAAAGTTGCAGAATAGTATGGAGGGCACAGCTATGAGTAAATCATAAATCTCTAATGACACAATCTGCACTGTTAGATTTATTTTTGCAATATTCAGCAGGAAGGTACAGGTGCTGAGAAATTAGATGTTGAAAATTATCCATGGTTGGGTATCTGGAAAGTATGTGAAATCAAAGAGCAATGAGGTAAAGGAAGGAGGGTGTTACCAATAAATTAAAATAGAAATGATATCCCATAAATCGCCAGTGTCATAGTAATGGGATCAAAGCTAAAAGGGAGCTGGTAAAATGGACACCAGTGACTGAAGGTCATTGTAAAGTTAGGGATAGGTCTTATGGAAATGAGTAAGAATACAAGAAGGATAAGAAATTTTGTTCAGGACTTCCCTGGTGGCACAGTGGTTAAGAATCCGCCTGCCAAAGCAAGGGACACGGGTTCGAGCACTGGTCCAGGAAGATCCCACATGCCACTGAGCAAATAAGCCCCTGCACCACAATTACTGAGCCTGCGCTTTAGAGCCTGCGAGCCACAACTACTGAGCCCACGCTCCACAACTACTGAAGCCCTTGCGCTTAGAGCCCATGCTCTGCAACAAGAGAAGCCATCACAGTGAGAAGCCCGCACACCACAATGAAGAGTAGCCCCTGCTCGCTGCAACTAGAGAAAGCCCGGGCAGCAATGAAGACCCGATGCAGCCAAAAATTAATTAATTTTTAAAAATTAAAATTAGTAAGAACTTTAAGAAAAAGGCAGTGTTTTTTTAAAAAAAGAAATTTTGTTCAGAAATAAAATACTGAAATTTACACCTCAAAAGCAGAGAAGTTCTGGGCAATGACAAAGTGTAGCTGCAACCATTGGTGGATGCTGTAAAATGCCCATAAATGTAAACAGAACTCATGACATCAGGCAAATGTGAGGCTAACGTGGTATAATGGCTATCCAAGGTAGCTGACACTGCAATGCCCTGCCCCACTCCTTCACCAATACCAATTACCAGCCTTCTAACTGCCAATCCCTGCACCGTTTTATTTTTAGCATGATGCTGTCCCTAGCTTTGGGAGCCTGCTTTGCTATCTGTGAGGTAGGATGGAAGTTCTGGGAAATTAATGCCCTCCTTTCTTCCTAAAGCTCTTAACCAAGGAGGGATCAACTCCCTAACACTTTGGATGGTACAACACTGAGTGTGTGTTTTGCCCTGGTTCACAGAATTCCTCCAGGGAATTGTTTCAGTATTAGGTGGTAGCTAGCTATTCCCTTTACTGGTTCCATTCTCTTCCTTGTCTAACTCTTCCTTATCTAACTTGTTACTTTAAACTCAAATTCTTATCTTAGGGTTCTACTTTTCCTACCCACACTATGACCTTTATACAGATCCTGAAGTTCCTTGCCGTGATGCCAGGAGTGGATGAGTAGAAGCGGCAGATAAAAGTCAGAAGGTGACTTCAGTGAGGAGGGTTAAATGATATATATTTATAGTTATATTATTTATACTTATATTACCATTTCCATTTATACATGTGGGTTGAAATAGAGCAAAAAGCAAAAGAGGACCTAGAAAGAATGGTTGACATGGCCTCTTGTCCTAGTGACACCAGTGCATGATAAACTTCCACTGAGAAGACTCGAGGAAACATGGCTAAGAGAACAAGTCCACAGTTGTTCAACAGACATTTATTGTATATCCGTTATGGGCTAGAAATAGATTAGGTGCCAGAGACACAAAAATAAATAAAGTACTATTTATAATCTTAATGTGTTTGCATACTATTATGGTATTTTTCCTATAATAAGAAAATTTTAATGCAATGAAAAGTGATGACTAAAATATACATAGGGTACTGCTGGAATAAATGGGAAAGATATCTTAAGGTCTAGAGCAGTCAGAGAAGGCTTTGTGAAAAAGAGATTCCCTCTGAACTCAGTTTTAAAATTAAGTAGATATTAACAGGCAAAGGAGTAGAGGTAAAGAGGGTGGCTATTTTAGGAAGAGGGTTGGATAATATATGTAGGAGATTACAAGTGCTTTATTAGTATTTAATTAGTATTTACTAATAATTAGTAAATTATTAGTGCTTTGGGAGTTTAGAAGAAAAGAAAAAGTGTATTGGAGAGCCAGGCAAGGAACAGATCATTTCTTGTATGCTGGCTCGTGGAAATCTATTGTTAGGCAATGGAGTGTCACTGAGGAATTTTGAATAAGCAAAGGAGTTTGCCAACACCTGTACTAGAGCACAGAATTGTGTGCCTGGGTGTGTGTGTGTGTGTGTATGTGTGTATGTTTGAGAGAAGTTAATTAACACAAAAATAAATTCATAAACCAGAAAAATAGCAGAGATTGATAAAGAATTTGTATTTAATGGTGTGATAATATATGGACAGTTCCTTTATATGTGTTGGTTTAGTAAACCATCTCTGAAAAAGCAGAATCTAAAGTGAGATGTAAACAGTAAGAAGGAGTCAGCTATGCGAAGATAGAGTAGGGCATCCAACCAGAGAAACAGCTAGTGTGGAGGGTGGAGGGCCTAAGGTGGATTTTGTTTGTCCTACCTGAAGAATAGAAAGACAATGTGGCTGGGATAGTTGTATGAAGGGAGTAATTTGGAGATAGTAAGGAAAGTCTAAATAAAGTAGGGCTTTAGAAGGTAGAGTAAAAGCTTTATATTTTCTTCTAATGCAATGCTGTGTGAGGAAGAATAATGGACCCTCGAGGAGGTCCACATCCTAATCCATAGAAACTGTGAATATGTTCCATTACATGCCAAAGGAAATTAGGGTTGCAAATGGAATTAAGGTTGATAATCAGCTGACCCCAAGGTAGGGAGATAATCCTGCATTATTTGGTATAATTCCAAGCGTCCTTGACAGGAAGAGCAAGGCAGAAGGAGAGAGTCAGAGGAAGATATGGCTATGAAAAAAGACACAAGCAGACACAATGCTGTTGGCTCTGAAGGAGGAAGAGACCATGAACCAAGGAATGGGGGTGGCCTTTAGAAGCTAGAAAGGGCAAGGAAATGGAGCTCCTTTAGAGCCTCCAGAAAAGAAGGTAGCCTTGCCAATATTTTTATTTTAGTCCAGGGAGACTTGTGTTAAAAGTTCTCACACAGAACTGTAAGATGATACATTTGTCTTGTTTTAATCCACTAATTTTATGATAATTTATTATAGCAGAGATAGAAACAAATGCATGAAACATTGGGGACTACAATAACTGCATATGATTTTAAAACTCTTTTTGTGATTACTGTATGGACAGTGAATTTTGGTGTAAGAATAACAAAATCGAGGAAGTCAGTTATGAGTTAACTTACAGTAATTTAAGTGAAAGATGATGGTAGGTTGGACAAGAGTAGTAATAGTAGATATGAAAAGAAGCAAATGGGTTTGGGAAGTTTTTGGAATTAGAATTGAGAGAAGATGCTCATTAGTTGGACTTAGGGAGTGAAATAAAAATAACTCTCAAGGAAAAACCATAAACGTGAAACTTGCACAGCTGGGCTGATTGTGGTAACACTCACAGAGCTAGAGAAGACAGTGCAAATACCTTTGATGGGGTAAGTGAGGAGTTTTGAGACCACGATGTTTGTTTATATCCCATGGTTGTGTCATGCAGTGAGTTGGATATGTACATTTTTGAATTTCTGAATTTCTGGGAAGAATTCAGATTTGTAGGTTTAGATTTTGGAATCATAAGTATAGAGATGCTCCTTAAAGCCACAGGTCTAGATTCAATCATCAAGAGAGGATGTATCTCAAGAGAAAAAGAGGTGTGGCCCATAGCAATGTGACGCTGTCAAAACTAAGGGTAAAAGACAAGAAAATGAGGAACCTAGAAAGAGTGGTCAGAGATATAGGAGGACAATCAGAGTGACATGAGATGACAAAACTAGACGAAGGGACAAAGTGTTTCTAGAAGAACAGGTCTCAGATACTTTTGATAGGATAATAAGATGAGTTAAAAACATTAGATTTGGCAGCATGGAGATAAGTAGGAATCTTGGCAAATTCTCAACGAAGTGGGGCCAATAAGAACTCAACAGATGTGAGTTGAGGTTAGACTCAGAAACCAAGAAGTATAGGCAGTGATTTCATGGCAATCACTTTAATAAATTTTGCTGTAAAAGGAAACATCAAAATGGAGTAGGAATTATAATTAGGTATTTTCCTTATCAACAAAATAACTCTCCAGTAACACAAAGTGAATGCTTTACACATTACTTTTCTTTCTCCCATCTCATCCTGAAACACAGCCCTTAACTTACTTTCCACTTCAAGTGCATTTATTCACTATTCAGTCATTTGTTTATCTACTCATTAATTCCCAATAAATGTTTATTGAGCACCTACAAACTAGAAGACACTGAGATGCTATCTGGAGAGGGGTCAGATCTGTAAGTTTAGATTTGGGGGTCATAAGCATAAAGAAGACATATTAGCTATAAAAATATAGATGGCATCTGACATCTAAGAATTATAATTTAACAGTTTTTCTTAGATTGCAGTTCTTATATTAAAAAAAATTGATTGCCCAAAACCATAGCCAGGAACGATTAATGCTTCTATTCAAAATTGCCCATGGTCCTTAAAACCATTTCCTTTGAATGGACTATAATGCCACTTTTTTTTTTTTTTTTTTTGTGTACGCGGGCCTCTCACTGTTGTGGTCTCTCCTGTTGCGGAGCACAGGCTCTGGACGCGCAGGCTCAGCGGCCATGGCTCACGGGCCCAGCCGTTCCGCGGCATGTGGGATCTTCCCGGACCGGGGCACCAACCCGTGTCCCCTGCTTCTGCAGGCGGACTCTCAACGACTGTGCCACCAAGGAAGCCCTATAATGCCACTTTTTAAACCCATACTTAGTTATTTTCATATCTCAGCACTCTTATCTTTTCCTTAAAAACACTTTTTGTGTCAGTTCCATTCATAGAAATAGTAGCCGCAGAAACTTAAGGCCTTAGTCAATATTTTACTTCTTCCAGAAGTCTTCTGGAAAATCGACTATCCAACCAGAAGGAATCTCTTTGTTTTGAATGATTTTAACAGTTCTAGTATGTTCTGGGTAGATGGATTTATCATATTGCTTTACCTTGCCTGCAGAAAAGGGTCTCATGCCTTACTTTTCACTGTGTTCTTGAAAATATCTTTTGAGTGCTTAAACTTAGTAACTTTTAACAAATATATGCTGAATAGATATTCTGCAGTGCTTCGTGAAATACTTAGGGAAAAACAACACAAAACTGAACTCCCAACATGCTAAAATAATTGATTCAGCCCATATTCTAGCTGCTGTATTTACCAGTGGCTACAAACAAACCAACCCTTCCAAATCTAACATAATGAAACAAGATCCTACAAATTCTCTAAGGCATTTATTATTGATGTGTTATTCTGTGAATGCTATCTGCTTCTCTTTGGTATTCATTTGATAGAAGAAATAGTGAGTTATTTCATAATGAATTCAGATAGTTCCATTCAAATCTTTGTTAACCTCATTACATTCAAATGACATTACAGGGACTGAATGCTGAACTTAAACTTTGAGAACTTAGGTTAAATATAAAAATGCTTAGCCAGCAAGGTCTTTTATCAGCAGTTGATTATTTTAGGCATTAAAATATAAAAATTACTCTTGAAAGTGAGGGAAAAAATATAGTTCCTCCCTCCCCACCGCCAGATGATTTAAATTGAAATAATTCTGTATATCACTCCGGAGAAAATTGTAAAAGACCAGACTTTTCCCATAGGAGTTTTAGTACTTCCAGGTTTGGGTTTAAGATATAAATATCTCAGAAACTACCTTACTCATGGTGTTTCAAATTATTCCCAGTTGTATCTCTTACTGAAACCAAGATGCGTGACTATACCTTTATATAGTGAAGGGAAAAAACTCTCCAACTCTTTGAAAACGTTATATCTAGTTCAAGTTTGGATATGGCCTTTCTGTTAGCTAAACTAGCTTTTCAATAATTACAAAAAAGAAAAGGATTCGATGCTATCCTTGCCTGATGTGTGCATTTTATTTTATCTGGAATTGATCTCATAGGTTCTGGGCTTTTGGGGGAGTTATCCATCCAAATAAGAAAAGCATTGTTAAGACAAATGGCACACATCTCTCCATTTTTGTATCCATCAAAACTTCCCAACTACATGTGTGACATTTTATTAAAATAAAATTTTCTTTGCATACTGTCGCATAATATTAAATCCTAATAGTTTTCTCACATTTTAAAATCCTTAAGGTATATATTATATATTAAATTTACTGTATATTATATATTAAATTTATTGTATATTGTATACTAAATTAACAAAAGCAGGGAGTCACATAAGAGGATGGCAAAAGTTAAATAATTAAAGTCACAGCAAAAAAGGAGAGCAATAAGGAATTTCCAGATATTTTTTGAAAGAAGAATCAATTCATTATTACAGAGAATCAAAATTCCATAGCAAATAGGCAACATTTTTTTTAGCCTGAACCCCACAGATTCTGTCTCTGAGCTTTTGGTGGTAAATCAAATTGAATCAGCAAACGAAAATCCATCTGCTTTAGGAGTAGTTAATAGACAATGTTAGCAAGATGTCAGAAAAGATAAGACAATTTTTGTCTTATTTTGAAGCCTTAGAAAATTAAAAATTTAAATATGCAGGTTCTTTATAAATTCTCAACCTCCCATTTGTATAACTATTTATTATTTTATTTCCTTGATTTACAAAATGAAAAATATTTGTTCCCTCCTCACGATTCCTAAAGTTATAACAAATAACTTCAAATATACTTGGTCAAAAATAACACATCTTGGAATGAGTAATATAAATTGAACTTTTTTTTCTTTTTAAGTCCAGCCTGAGAGATGTCAGAATGTGTTAGCGGCTTTCAATCCTGCTGGGAATTACACAGCAATTAGCATTTGGCCCATTCCCAATTCCACACAAATAACAGTTTAAGAACTTAAGGTATAATAGAAGAAATCTGAGAAGTGAGATGGTTTAAAAGACACAGAACTAGCTATGTAGCCAAAAGAGAAATTTTGTCTCTAATTTACAGATTGATCTACTCTAACTTCTGGCACTTTCCTCCAGTAGTTATTCTAACATGCTTCAACATAGATGAACCTTGAAAACATAATTGTTTTAGAGTTTAGCTAAACTACGCCATGGTATTGGTGACTCGGCACCCATATTTTTGTAGCCTGTGAGGACCTTAAACTGACACTAGCCCCTCATTCCCAAGTACATGCCAAGTGCATGCCCTAGATAGCAGCCCACTGAGTCACAGGCAAATGTAAGTTCCTGATGTGATTCCTCCAGCGTTTCTGGTGATCAAGTCTCCCCTGCTTCCAGGGCCTTCACCTTACTCGCCTCTTAGATAAGACCTCTGGGGGCTTTTCTAGTTTGAATTGACCAATTTGTCCTTAGCCCAAGAAGCACCATACACTCCACCCAGGGAGTTTAATAAAAGCATGTACCCCAGGTCCTATCATTCTCTCTGTCTGCACCCTGCCTCGATCTCCCTAAGTGGACCTGTGAGGTGTGTTGAGTACTTCCTTCAAGACCTGTGAGTAACAGATTTTCTAGTTCAGTTTCTCCTGTGGTCATTGTTGACCGCTACACCGTTGTAACCACTGTTCCCTCCACCATCAGGCACCCTGTGCTCTACTTAGCAATTGTCAATTTGACAGATTCTTAGCAATAATGCTAAGTGAAACAAGCTAGTCACAAAGAGCACATATTGTATGATTCCATTTATATGAAATGTCCAAAATAGGCAAATCCGTACAGACAGAAAGTAGATTAGTAGTTGCCAGTGGGGAATGAGAAATGACTACAGATGAGAATGGGATTTCTTTTGGGGAAGATGAAAATGTTCTAAAACTAGATAGTGGTGATGGTTGCACAGCTCTATGAATACATTAAAAACAAAACAACTGAATTGTACTCTTAAAAAGGGGTTAGTTTTATAATAGGCAAATTTTATCTCAATAAAACTGTTATAAAAATCACTATGGCAAATTTTACATATGCAGGCAATAATTTTAATATTGTCTTTAATTGGCCAACTAAACTACACGTATGTAATACTATTGTTTATTTTTTAAATTGTCTGCTTTTATACAGTGTTTTACAGAACATGTAGCACTTTTATCTACATTATCTTTCTTAAACCCACAATATCCCGTTTACTGAAATAATTATTCTCATTCTAAGGAAAAGAACTTTAAGACTTACAGAAATTGAATGATTTCTCCAGTGTTAACAGATCTGGTGAGCTACACTAGATCTTTAGGATAATTCTCAGGTCAAGTCTCATGGTCTTTCCTTACATTACAGATGACTCCCTGAAGATTTACTGAGAGTAACACACAAATGGATAGGAATGAAATAGAAAGAGTCAGGATTCCAGAGAGAACTGGTTTAGGTATAACTATTCTCTCTAGAGAAAATGTAGATGGTGCAGAAGGGGAAGTCAGTAGCAATTTCTTATTTGATTTCTATGTTCCCATCACTAATGTGAAAAGAAACCACTGAGTATGGGGTTATGATTACACAGGGAATACTGTTTTATAGGAACATTGAGAATAGAAATGATTCTGTAAAATTAAAAAGAAAAAGAATATAGAAATTCTTGGGAAAAAGAAGAGAAATTTTCTAGAAAATTTATCATTATTAGAGACATGAAAAAGTTGTTTGTAATCCTCAAATATACTTATATTTCTTTATAAGGGCCATTCCACTAGTTCTGGCAAAGGAAACGTGAACAGAAGTGAAGAATGTCATTTCCACACAGAGGAAGTGAAAAACTCATGCACTTCCTTCATTTCACTCTCTCTGCTCTGTGAACTCGGAGCCGTCATGGTCCAGATTACATCACCATAAGATGGACTCACACTAGATCATGAGGTAAGAGAGAAAAAGTCTTTTTTTTTGTTTTAAGCTACCAATTTTTAAGGTTTATTTGTTCTTGTAGTAAGCCTATCCTGTCCTTGCTAACTTGAAGTTAAATGCTGCCCTACTTTTTAAAAATATGTGGCATTGTTGTAGCAATTGGCAAAAGCAGTGGAGAAACCAATTAGAAGCTCAAAAGATGGCAACCCATTTTATGCCCAAGCACGACAGTAAAACAACTGCCTAATGCAACATGGGAGGCAGACTGCTTCTTGTGTTGACTACTGTTCACTGTGTTTGGCAAACTATTAAAAATAAAGAAACATCATTAAGAAAGAATTAACCAAGTCATAAGCAGAACTAGAAACAGAGAAAGTCATTCAAACTCAGAGGCTTGACCAGCTGGAAAATATTTTTTTATGGGATAAAAAAGTCTTTGATCAATAAATACTCAGTAGACTTTCTCAGTTGATGCAGTATAGCACAGGGAACTCTATTTCACTTAGCTGTACAGTAGAAACTAACACAACATTGTAAAACAACTATACCCCAATTAAAAAAAAATCACAGTATCTGCAAAGTGCAATAAAGTGAAGCATAATAATAATAATAATAACTCCAATCAAGGGTGTGGTGTTTTCTTTCAAGCCTGAAACCACAAGGTAGCCATCATTAAGGAGGTGGGGAAATGAGGATGAGAAAGTAAAAGAAGGCAAAGAAAGTGGATGTGGAACAGATATCTCCAAATGAATCTGGGATATGGATACTGACACACTGAACTGACTGGAAGAAAAATAGTTACAAAACCAAATATTTGAAGAAAAAGGTATTGATAAAATGAATTTGAGTATTTAAGACTTAAAGAAACCCTGAGGTCTTTAATCTTTCTCAAGCTGAAATTGGAAAGTTGTCTATCCCCCAAGTGGAGCATATTCATCAACTCCCACTTTTAGATGGAGTCAAGAAAGCTAGTGGAAAGGTAAGAAACTTCCAGGAAAAGAATCTAGGAGCTTAGAAAATCTATGGACAAAAGAGTTCCTAGAGAGTGAAATTATGGAGTAAAAACAAAAACAAAAACTCCCTTACTGCCAGGATCAGGGCCTTCACAGTGTGGACATTGTGAGGCAAAATGCAGTGTCATCCCACTGTGTGACACCAATAAATATATTCCTGGCAGAAATACCCAAGGAAATTATTCACTATTTTGCCATTTCATATTGAATTTAATATAAGCAGGATTAGCAAGGGTTTGGATCTATATCTTGCTAATTTAACATGGCAAATATTTATATGTTCTTACTTATATAATGTTCTTTTTAAAATTTTCATTGAAATATAGTTGATCTACAACATTGTGTCAATTGTAGGTATACAGCAAAGTGATTCAGTTATATATATATATATATATAATATATATATATACACACACACAGTTTTTTAGATTCTTTTCCATTATAGGTTGTTCTTTATTTTTTTGATTAAGGTGATACAGGGGTATATGGAGAACCCTAAAATAATACAAAAAGGCTTATATTTTCTCACTGTCAGCTATCTTTAGATTATATGCGTTATTTTCCACTCAACATTCCTCCTCTTCATCTTCTAGTAGCAGACCTCTCCTCCACAGCCATATTTGTGGGCATATCACCCAAACAAAATCAAACACAGTACTTTAGCCTCCTTGGTCAAATGACTATCTCAGAGGCTGAGCACACAGTCATAAACTTTACATCTGTATGACTTTAGCTAGTGGTCATGAGTTCATAAGAGAGTAAACCCAGGTTTAGATTTACCGTGCCTTGTGATTAAAGTTAATTTGATATAATTATGTTAATATGAGAAAGTTTCAGATTTTTTTTAAGAGGCAGACAGAAAAAATTCTGGGTTCATTTGAGTCTATGATTTCTAATATCCCCAGGCCAGCACATTTGCCTTTTCTTCTGATAGGTTTATACATTGAAAAAGTCACACTCCTCGCTTCACTTAACAGTTTGGCTTACATTTTTGTCACTGTAATTCAAAATGACTTCTAATTAATTTACTTGTAGCCATACTTTTAAGTTGTAAATGGTCATAATATTTCCTTGACTATTATTTCAGAAATATTCCATCCATATATACACTCACCTATCCAGATATAGCATATTTTACATACTGTTATTGTGAAACTTAATTTTCACTTGAGAGTAAATCAACTTTCCATTAGACTTGTTTGTTTGTTAGTTTGTTTCATAATTTCATGTGGTACCAGCCAACTTGAATTTACTGCAGTGGTAAAAATAGAAAAGTCATCCTATTCAAGGAACTTATATGTAGACCCATGATCCATTTTGAGTTATTTTTTGTGTAGAGTGTAAAGAAGGGGTCCAAATTAATTCTTTCACATGTGGCTATCGAGTTGTCCCAGTACCATTTGTTGTAAAGACTATTCACATTGAGCTGTTTTGGCACTCGTTAAAAATAATTTGACCATAAATTAAGGGTTTATTTTGAAACTCTCAATTGTATACCTTTGATCCATATGTCTATCCTCATAGTAGTACTATACTGTCCTGCTTACTTTAGCTTTGTGTTAAGTTTTGAAATTTGAGAAGTGTGTCTTTCAACTTTTTCAAGATTGTGTTGGCTCTTTGCTGCCACTTGCACAGCAGTATGACTTTTACAATCAGCTTGTCAATTTCTGCAAAAACCCAGCTGGATATTTGAAAGTGATTACATTTAATCTGTAGATAAATTTCGGGAATATTACCATCCAAAAAATAGTAAGTCTCCCAACCCATGAACATAGGATATCTTTCCATTTATTTACATCTTCTTTAATTATTTTCAAAAATATTTTGTAGTTTCAGGTTTTCACTTCCGTTGTTAAACTTATTCCTAAATTTTACTCTTTTTATGCTATTATAAATGGAATTATTTTCTGAATTTTATTTTGAGGCTATTAATTGCTGGTGTATGGAAATACATTTGGGTTTTGTATAGTGATCTTACACCCTGAAATATTGCTGAACATGCTTATTCATTCTAATTTTTTGTGTGTGTGGGGGATCCCTTATGGTTTTCTATATATAAAATCATGTTATCTAAAATTATAAATAGTTTTACTGCTTTCTTTCCAATCTGAATGCCTTCTCTCTCTCTCCACCTTCCTTCTTTCCTACCCTCCCTCCTTCCTTCCTTTCTTCCTTCTTTTCCTTTCCTTTTCTTTTCTCTTTTCTTCTCCTCCCTTCCCTTTCCCCTTCCCCTTTCTTTCTTCCTTCCTTCCTTTCTTCCTTCCTTCCTTTCTTTCTTTCTTTCCTTCTTTCTTTCATTGTCCTTCTAGAACCTCCAGTGTTGAATAGAAATGGCTAGAGTGGACATCCTTGCCTTACTCCTGATTTTAAAGGGAATGACATTCAGTCTTTCACTATTAAGTATGATAGCTGCTATTGTTTTTGTTTTTTGTTTTTTGTGTTTTTTTTTTGTAGATGCCATTTATTAGATAGAGGTGGTTCCCTTCTAGTCCTAGTATGCTGAATGTTTTTAACATAATAGGGTGCTGTATTTTTTTAAATACTATTTTGCATCTATTGAGAAGGTTACATTTTATTATCTTTTATTCTATTGATATGGTATATTCTATTAATCGATTTGCAAATGGTAAACCAACCTGGAATTCCTGGGATAAATCTCAACTGGGCATAGTATACAATCATTTTTATATGTTGGGAATTTGGTTTGCTAGTATTTTCTTGAGGGCTAAATTCCCTTTGCCTGTTTTCATAAAATATTTTAAAATGTATCTTTGCTTTGTGCATTTCTTTGAATCTCCTGCTTATATGCTATGCTCATTCTGAACTGATTTTTTCTTATGTAATTTTAAGATATCTCTATATATTACAGCTATTATAATTTTGTCTAACATAAGATTATATTTTAATTCAAATATCCTTTTTTTAGCACCTTTATGCTTTTATTTTTTCCATTTAAAATGTTGACCAGTTCCAATTTAGGGAGGGTGAGGGTGGTGGTGAAAACTGAAGTGAAGATCCAGCTCCATTTGCTTTTCCTAATTGGCTACCCCTTTCCCCAAACTAAAACTTATTTTGTTTCCCACTCTCTTCTCAGAACCTAAATCACTGCATGCCATACAGCAGGCTCTCAATAGAGATTTGTTGAATTAGTAAAAGAAAACAGATTATTGTGTTTTGTATTAGGCTAAACTATACATACTTTAATAAACATATAAAATATATAAACATATAAAATATAAAATATAACATATAAAATATAACATATAAACATATAAAATATAAACATATAAAATATAAAACATATAAAATATAAAATAACATAATAAACATACATACTTTAATAAAACAGCAGTAATTTTAAAAACCATGAAAAAATGTACCTATATTTATTGACTTTTTTGAATTTTCATTATTAATTTTTAGTAGTTTCTAATGAAAACTGCTGCAAATAAACAGTGACATTTTCAGGCATATGATATAGAATAAAACTAATTGATATGTGAAAAAGCTAAGACTAAACAAACTACAAGGAAACATTGCATATTTATTAGTAAAATAGATATGAAATGTGGGTTGTAGCAAAAATTCAGAATAAAAAAATGTAAGAAGTTATTCACAGAAAGCTTTTGCTGAAAGAGTAGATTTTTTAACATAGTTTGAATAGGAAATCAAAAGAGGCTTCCAACAAGAAAGCAGCAAGGCTTCAACCTGCAAAAATTAAGCAGAGTATTTGGGAAGATAAATAGGAGGGTCTTGAAGATGATTAAAGGATTGGACATCAAGCTCTAAAAGGAATAGCTTGGAGACTTTCAAGATGGCAGAGGAGTAAGACGTGGAGATCACCTTCTTCCCCATAAGTACATCAGAAATACATCTACATATGGAACAACTCCTACAGAACACCTACTGAACTCTGGCCGAAGACCTCAGACATCCCAAAAGGCAAGAAAATCCCCACGTACATGAGTAGGGCAAAAGAAAAAAGAAAAAACAGAGACAAAAGAATCGGGATGGGACCTGCATCACTGGGAGGGAGATGTGTAGGAGGAAAAGTTTCCACACACTAGGAAGCTCCTTCACTGGTGGAAACGGCGGGTGGGCGGGGGGGAAACTTTGGAGCCACGGAAGAGAGCATAGCAACAGGGGTGCAGAGGGCAAAGTGGAGAGATTCTCGCACAGATGATGGATGCCAACCAGCATTCACCAACCCGAGACGCTTGTCTGCTCACCTTCCAGGGAAGGTGGGGGCTGGGAGCTGAGGCTCGGGTTTCAGAGGTCAAGACCCCACGGACAGGACTGATGTTGGCTGCATGAAGACAGCCTGAAGGGGGCTAGTGTCCCACAGCTAGCTGGGAGGGAGTTAGGGAAAGTGTCTGGACCTGCCTAAGAGGCAAGAGACCAATGTTTCCAGGTGCACAAGGAAAGGGGATTCCTGCTCCATGCATCCATGGAAGGCAGAGCACCACCTAAGCAAGTTCCAGAGACAGGCACAAGCCACAGCTATTAGCTTGGACCCCAGAGATGGGCATGAAATGCTAACACTGCTGCCACTGCCACCAAGAATCCTGTGTGTAAGCACAGATCACTACCCACACTCCCCCAGGAGCCTGTGCAGCCTGCCAATGGAAGAACACATAGCACTCCTCAGGCTGTTGCAAAGTCACACCAGCTTCTGCTGTCGCAGGCTCACCCCACATTCCAATTATGACTACTGTGTCCCTCCCTCTTCCCAGCCTGAGTGAGCAAGTGACCCCTAATCAGTCGCTGCTTTAACCCCATCCTTTCTGGAAAGGAACAGTTGCCTGAGAGCAGCCTACATACACAGGCGGTTCCAAAACAAAAGCTGAACCCCAGGAGCTGTGCAAACAAAGAAGAGAAACGGAAATTTCTCCGTGCAGCTTCAGGAGCAGTGGATTAAATTCCACACTCAACTTGATGAACCCTGCATCTGTGGAACACCTGAATAGACAACAAATGTTCCTGAAATTGAGGCAGTGGACTTTAGGAGCAACTGTAGATTTGGGTTTGCTTTCTGCGTCTGATTTGTTTCTGGTTTTTATGTTTTCATTAGTTTAGTTTTTAGAGCTTGTTAACATTGGTGAATTTGTTTATTGGATTGGTTGCTCTCTTCATTTTTGTTTTATTTTAATTTTTTTTATTTAAAAAAATTTTTTTATCCTTTTTTCTCTTTCTTGAGTGTGTACATGTGTGTTTCTTTGTGTGACCTTGTATGTTTAGTTTTGCTTTTCCCATTTGGTTTGGGGTTCTATCTGTTCAGTTTTTGTTTTTGTTTTTTTTTCCTTTTTTTTCTTCCAAACTGTGGGGCTGGCACAAACTTGGTGCTATGGCTGGATGTCAGGCCTGAGCCTCCAGGTGGGAGAGCTGGCCCAGGACATTGGCCCACCAGAGACCTCCTGGCCCCATGTAATATCAATTGGTGAGAGCTCTCCCAGAGATCTCCATCTCAATGGTAAGACCCAGCTCCACCCAATGGCAAGCAAGCTCCAGTGATGGATGCCCCATGCCAAACAACTAGCAAGACAGGACCACAAACCCACCCATTAGCAGAGAGGCTGTCTAAAATCATACTAAGTTCAGAGACATCCCAAAACACACCACCAAATGCGGCCCTGCCCATCAGAACACAGGCACCAGTCCCCTCCACCAGAAAACCCACACAAGTTACTGAAACAACCTCACCCATGGGGGGCAGACACCAAAGATGATGGTAAATACAAGCATGCAGCCTGCGAAAAGGAGACCCCAAACACAGTAAGTTAAACAAAATGAGAAACAGAGAAATATACAGCAGATTAAGGAGCAAGGTAAAAACCCACCAGACCTAACAAATGAAGAGGAAATAGGGATTCTACCTGGAAAAGAATGCAGAGTAATGATAATAAAGATGATCCAAAAATCTTGGAAATAGAATGGAGAAAATACAAGAAACGTTTAACAAGGACCTAGAAGAACTAAACAGCAAGGAAACAATGATGAACACCACAATAAATGAAATTAAAAATTCTCTGGAAGGAATCATTAGCAGAATAACTGAGGCAGAAGAACGGACAGTGACCAGGAAGATAAAATAGTGGAAATAACTACTGCAGAGCAGAATAAAAGAAAAAGAATGAAAAGAATTGAGGACAGTTTTAGAGTCCACTGGGACAACATTAAACATACCAACATTCAAAGTATAGGGGTCCCAGAAGAAGAAGAGAAAAAGAAAGAGACTGGGAAAATATTTGAAGAGATTATAGTTGAAAACTTCCCTAACAAGGGAAATGAAATGGTCAATCAAGTCCAGGAAGCACAGAGAGTCCTATACAGGATAAATCCAAGGAGAAACACGCCAAGACACATATTACTGAAACTATAAAAATTAAATACAAAGAAAAATATTAAAAGCAGCAAAGGTAAAGCAACAAATAACATACAAGGGAATGCACATAATGTTAATCTTTCAGCAGAAACTCTGCAAGTCCGAAGGGAATGGCAGGACATATTTAAAGTGATGAAAGGGAAAAACCTACAATGAAGATTACTCTACCCAGCAAGGATCTCATCCAGATGTGACAGAGAAATTAAAATCTTTACAGACAAGCAAAAGGTAAGAGAATTCAGCACGACCCAACCAGCTTTACAACAAATGCTAAAGGAACTTCTCTAGGCAGGAAACACAAGAGAAGGAAAAGACCTAAGGTAACAAACCCCAAACAATTAAGAAAATGGTAATAGGAACATACATATCAATAACTACCTTAAATGTAAATGGATTAAATGCTCCAACCAAAAGACACAGACTGGCTGAATGGATACAAAATGAGACCCATGTACATGTTGTCTACAAGAGATCCATTTCACACCTAGAGACACATACAGACTGAAAGTGAAGAGTTGGAAAAAGATACTCTATGCAAATGGAAATCAAAAAAAAGCTGGAGTAGCAATACTCATAGCAAACAAAGTAGACTTTAAAATAAAGACTATTACAAGAGACAAGGACACTGAATAATGATCAAGGGATCAATCCAAGAAGAAGATATGACAATTGTAAATATTTATGCACCCAACACAGGAGCACCTCAATACATAAGGCAAATACTGACAGCCATAAAAGGGGAAATCAACAGTAAAACAATAATGTTAGGGGACTAACAGCCCACTTTCACCAATGGACAGATCTTCTAAAATGAAAATAAATAGGAAACAGAAGCATGAAATGACACATTAGACCAGATAGACTTAATTTATATATATAGGACATTACATCAAAAAACAACAAAATACACTTTCTTCTCAAGTGCTCATGCAACATTCTCCAAGATAGATCATATCTTGGTTCAGAAATCAAGCCTCGCTAAATTTAAGAATATTGAAATCATATCAAGTAACTTTTCTGACCACAATGCTATGAGACTAGATGTCAATTACAGGAAAAAAAAACTGTAAAAATACAGAGACATGGAGGCTAAACAATATGCTACCAAGTAACCAAGAGATCACTGAAGAAATCAAAGAGGAAATTAAAAAATACCTATAAACAAATGACAATGAAAACACGACAACCCAAAACCAATGGGATGCAGCAAAAGCAGTTCTAAGAGGGAAGTTTATAGCAATAAAATCCCACCTCAAGAAACAAGAAAAATCTCCAATAAACAACCTAACTTTACACCTAAAGCAATTAGGAAAAGAAAATCAAAAAAACTCCAAAGTTCACAGAAGGAAACAAATCATAAAGATCAGATCAGAAATAAATGAAAAAGAAATGAAGGAAACAATAGCAAAGATCAATAAAGCTAAAAGCTGGTTATTTAAGAAGATAAACAAAATTGATAAACCATTAGCCAGACTCATCAAGAAAAAAAAGGATAAGACTCAAATCAATAGAATTAGAAATGAAAGAGGAGAAGTAACAAGTGGCACTGCAGAAATACAAAGGATCATGAGAGATTACTACAAGCAACTATATGCCAATAAAATGGACAACCTGGAAGAAATGGACAAATTCTTAGAAAAGCACAACCTTCCGAGACAGAACCAGGAAGAAAAAGAAAATATAAACAGACCAATCACAAGTGCTGAAATTGAAACTGTGATTAAAAATCTTCCAACAAACAAAAGCCCAGAACCAGATGGCTTCACAGGTGAATTCTATCAAACATTTAGAGAAGAGCTAACCCCTATCCTTCTCAAACTCTTCCAAAATATAGCAGCAGGAGGAAAATCATTCTACGAGGCCACCATTACCCTGATACCAAACTAGACAAAGATGTCACAATAAAAGGAAACTACAGGCCAATATCACTTATGAACATAGATGCAAAAATCCTCAAAAAAGTACTCGCAAACAGAATCCAACAGCACATTAAAAGGATCATACACCATGATCAAGTGAGGTTTATACCAGGAATGCAAGGATTCTTCAATATACACAAACCAATATGATACACCATATTAACAAATTGAAAAATAAAAAACCATATGGTTATCTCAATAGATGCAGAAAAAGCTTTCGACAAATTTCAACACCATTTATGACAAAAACTATCCAGAGAGTAGGCATAGAGTGAACCTACCTCAACATAATAAAGGTCATATGTGACAAACCCACAGACAACATCATTCTAAATAGTGAAATACTGAAAACATTTCCTCTAAGATCAGGATCAAGACAAGGTTTCCCACTGTCACCACTGTTATTCAACATAGTTTTGGAAGTTTTAGTCACAGAAATCAGAAGAAAAAGAAATGAAATGAATCCAAATTGGAAAAGAAGAAGTAAAACTGTCACTGTTTGCAGATGACATGATGCTATACATAGAGATTCCTTAAGATGCTACCAGAAAACTACTAGATCTAATCAATGAATTTGGTAGAGTAGCAGGATACAAAATTAATGCACAAAAATCACTTGCATTCCTATACACTAAGAACGAAAGACCAGAAAGAGAAATTAAGGGAACAATCCCATTCACCATTGCAACAAGAAGAATAAAAAACCTAGGAATAAACCTACCTAAGGAGACAAAAGACCTGCATGCAGAAAACCATAAGACACTGATGAAAGAAATTAAAGATGATACAAACAGATGGAGAGATATATCATGTTCTTGGATTGGAAGAATTAACATTGTGAAAATTACTATACTACCCAAAGCAATCTACAGATTCAATGCAATCCCTATTGAACTACCAATGACATTTTTCACAAAACTAGAACAAAAAATGCACAATTTGTATGGAAACACAAAAGACCCCAAATAGCCAAAGCAATCTTGAGAAAGAAAAATGGAGCTGGAGGAATCAGGCTCCCTAACTTCAGAGTAGATGACAAAGCTACAGTAATCAAGACAATATCGTACTGGCACAAAAACAGAAAAATAGATCAATGGAACAGGATATAAAGCCCAGAGATAAACCCACACATATATGGTTACCTTATCTTTGATAAAGGAGACAAGACTATACGATGGAGAAAAGACAGCCTCTTCAACAAGTGGTGCTGGGAAAACTGGACAGCCACATGTAAAACAATGAAATTAGAACACTTCCTTACACAAAAATAAACTCAAAATGGATTAAAGACCTAAAGGTAAGGCCAGACACTATAAAACTCTTAGAGGAAAACATAGGCAGAACACTGTATGACATGAATCACAGCAAGATCCTTTTTGAGCCATCTCCTAGAGAAATGGAAATAAAAACAAAAATAAACAAATGGGACCTAATGAAACTTAAAATATTTTGCACAGCAAATGAAACCATAAATAAGATGAAAAGACAACCCTCAGAATGGCACAAAATACTTGCAAACCAAGACACTGACTAAGGATTAATCTCCAAAATATACAAACAGCTCATGCAGTTCAATATCAAAAAAACAAACAACCCAATCAAAAAATGGGCAGAAGGCCTAAACAGCCATTTCTCCAAAGAAGACATACAGATTGCCAACAAATACATAAAAGGATGCGCAACATCACTAATCATTAGAGAAGTGCAAATCAAAGGCACAATGAGTTATCACCTCACACCATCATCAAAAAATCTACAAACAATAAATGCTGGAGAGGGTGTGGAGAAAAGGGAACCCTCTTGTACTGTTAGTGGGAATATAAATTTATACAACCACTACAGAACAGTATGGAGGTTCCTTAAAAACTAATAATAGAACTAGCATATGACCCCACAATCCCACTACTGGGCATGTACCCTGAGAAAACCACAATTCAATAGGAGACATGTACCACAATGTTCATTGTAGCCCTGTTTACAATAGCCAGGACAGGGAAGCAACCTAAGTGTTTAGCGACAGGTGAATGGATATAGAAGATGTGGTGCATATATACAATGGAATATTACTCAGCCATAAAAAGAAATGAAATTTAATTGTTTGTAGTGAGGTGAATAGATCTAGTCTGTCATACAGGGTCAAGTAAGTCAGAAAGAGAAAAACAACTACTGTATGCTAATACGTATACATGGAATCTAAAAAAGAAATGGTTCTCATGAAACTAATGGTTCTCATGAAACTAAGGACAGGAATAAAAATGCAGACATAGAGAATGGACTTGAGGACATGGGGAGGGGGAAGGGTAAGCTGGGAGGAAGTGAGAGAGTAGAATTCACTTATATACACTACCAAATATAAAATAGATAGCTCGTGGGAAACAGCCACAAAGCACAGGGAGATAAGCTCGGTGCTTTGTGACCACCTAGAGTGGTGGGATAGGGAGGATGAGAGCGAGGCACAAGAGGGTGGGGATATGGGGATATATGTATACATCTAGCTGATTCACTTTGTTATAGAGCAGAAACTAACACAGCACTGTAAAGCAATTATATTCCAATAAATATGTTAAAAAATAAATAAAAGGAATAGCTTATAAAATTGTAGGTCTTGAAGTGACAGTGAAAGCATTCCTGGCCTTTTTCCTCAAAGGGCCTTTAGTGTCACCCCAATCTGAGTGGTTTGCAAATTTTTATAGAATGTTCTCTTTTCTCTATATTTAATTTCTTTTATTTTTCTAGCTTCCAGATATCTTTAGATTAGAGTAACGTAAGATATTTTATGGGATATATATATAATATTCTGTTGACCCTTGAACAACATAGGTTTCAACTGCACAGGTCCACTTATATGCAGATTTTTTTTCAATTGTAAATACTACAGTTACTACACAATCCGTGAAGGCAGACCCACAGATCTGGAAGAACTTCGGTTATGGAGGAAATGCTTATACAGAGGGCCAACTGTAAGTTATATACATGGATTCTCGACCTCATGGAAGGGTGGTATCCCTAACCCCTGAATTGTTCAAGGGTCAACTGTATATACACTTTTTAAATTATTCTGATTTTCTTTTTTTTTTTTTTTTTTTTTCACAGATTGAAGAGGTGGGAGGAGTAAGCTAATTCTAGGGCTAAGTCAAAAATTAACTGGTCTTAAATCTTTCTCTTTGGTACATTAAAAAGCAATGGAATCAGTAACAGAAAATGAATATAATCCCTTCAGATCACTTTTCATGGAGTAATGTTGGGGGCCTTATGGACATTTACAACCAGGAATATAGCAGTGCTAGTTTTAAAGAATTCAGCATGAATCTAGATCATGCTTGTTTCAGAGTATTTGTGTAAAATTTAGGTCATTCAAACCTGTATAATCATTATAAGATCACCTGTTTTTATGTTTTGTTTTGTTTTTTTGCGGTACGCGGGCCTCTCACTGTTGTGGCCTCTCCCGTTGCGGAGCACAGGCTCCGGACGCGCAGGCTCAGCGGCCATGGCTCACTGGCCCAGCCGCTCCGCGGCATGTGGGATCTTCCCGGACCGGAGCACGAACCCGTGTCCCCTGCATCAGCAGGCGGACTCTCAACCACTGCGCCACCAGGGAAGCCCAAGATCACCTGTTTGATTATTTGTCAGGCATTATTAGCTATGACCTCCAAATGTTTTTTGTGATTTTGCTTTATTTGTTTGTAATAGCTTTGAAGTTCAGATAAAACTGAAATAAGGATGGAAAACAAAATATAGGTTCTCTTTCATTGTTCTCCTCTAGCCAGTCCAATGTAGTGGTTTACAGCTCAGAAGACCATGGCGTCAGAGCATGGGCTTGGAAGGTAGGTTTGCCACTAGCTGCACCCAGGTGAATTTGCACAGGTGAATTAGTCAATCTGTGCCTCATATAATTACACTAGCTATGGCATAGGATTACTATGAAGATAAAACATGTTAATATTTCTCATACACTTAAAATGGTATCTGAGACATGGCAAGCAAATAATAAATAACCCCTCTACTTCTATGGAACTCTTTAGGAAATAACCAGTAGATTACTTGCTAACCATGGAAGAAAACTTCCTAGAATTAATAGGAAACCTTGGTACTTTTGATGAATGGATGGTGCCCAGTCACGCATCACATTTACAAATAAAAATAAAACCAAACAATATGAGAAAATTGCCTAATTTTCAAACAAGACCATCAATATAATCACATATATCAATATAAATACCTCAGAAACATATCCCATGCCAAACTGATACATGTTTACCTTGCAGAGTTTAAATAAATTGTATATTATTTAAGAGGATTTACATATTAATACTCCAGTTTCTTTTGCACTCGCAAGTCTAAATTTATATCTTTTTTCTTCTTGTTCTTTTTCTCAAAATGGAGTTTATTTGATCATTTAATAAATGGAAACTTTCAAAGGTCTCCTGCCTTTTTTCTATTATTTTGGAAATACTGGTTTGTTTTAATTTTTTAAGCATTCCATGTGATCTATGATATTCTCTCTTTCTCCCCACCCCCCCTTTCTCTCTCTCTTTCTCTTTCACACTCTTGCACCCTTCAAATTTGTTCCCACTTCTTTGGACACTTCTTCTTGCAAGAACTTAAACAATATGTTTTCGGAAGCCTTTCTAAATGTTGTCATTTTAACATTTTCCAGTGACAAAGGCAGAGTGCTCCGTTCTGGTCCCCACCATGAAAGGAAGGATTTGTACTGCTCACTTTATTCTTCTGACAGGAATTTTAATAATTTAACACCAAATAAATGGCTTAGCTTTCCTTTTCTGTATCCACTCAAAGCCAAGGCCGTATCTCCTATTTTCAACATTGTGCACCCCTTCACAAACACTTCTTGTTCTGAGATTTAAATGTCCCATGTGCAGTGAGATCCCGATTGATTAGAGGAGTTTTTGAGCTGTCAAGAGAAAACATTTGCACAGCCTCACAGCAGAAGCCCAGGAGGGTGAACGTACATTTCCTCCAGTGGAGACTAATGCCTCCTGAGAAGCAAGGTAATTCCAACTGTCCTCTGGACAGTGGGATGCTGGTCACCACACTAATGCAGTCAATACTTCACAGGGTCAAGGTAGAGAATCCTCACTGAAATACAGCCTACTACTTGATATACATATATATGCATATATATGTAGCAATTTTACCAGGGGCTGCTGTCTCTCGTTCCCACAATCTCATGGCTGCCTCTCTGTAGGAGCGGTTGAACATGTCATTTCTATGCAGCCTGTCACTGCTGCCAGTTTTACTATTTCACTGTTGTACAAATTAACTATGAAGTACAAATAGAGACATAGCCACCACACAGGGTTCCTCTTCTTACATACATGGTACAATACAGGACATGGGCCTGAGTTATTATCCTAAGTGAAAAAGCACTATTTTAAATCTTATTACCAAGAGAAATCATCAATAAAATTAACCTTGGACATTGAGGAGAACCAGTACCTAATGACCATAACCTATGCTAAGGGGTTTAGCCTAGGGGATGTGAGCTACCTATGTAGCTTTTATATGTGTATATACATATATATAAACATATATGTATATATATATATATATATATATATATATATATATATATACATATATGTATATATATAGTTGTGCTGAAGTCCACAGCCACAGCCTGACTCCAAGCGATGGTTCAGAAGGTTTTGAAAACAGAATCCAAACATGCTTCTTTGGTAAAGGTTTCTTTTTAAAAAATTTGTGTCATATGACTTGGGACAACCTGATTAAATTGTCTGTGATTTTGTTTGGTTCTTTGTATAACGTTACCCCTGTGATAACACTACACTCAACTGTTTTTTCTAAGAACTTGTAAAACCAGTCTTGGATTGAAAAATTAAAAAGATAACTGAAGAAAGGACTTGTAAAGACCTGAAAGAAAAAACAGATGCAAGAAAGAAAAGGGCTTGAAAGAAGTAGCATGAAAACCAAAGTATTTTTCTTCCCAAGTCTTGTTTTGTTTTGTTTTGTTTTCAAATCTGTAGTTGTCTTTAAGAGTTCAAGTATTAAGGATATTTCTGCAGAGGAATTGTTAGTTGGAAATAAAGTGCCTGGGTACCATATTTGTATTTTGTTTTAAAGATAAGAATACTACAGTGAAGGGCCATCACAAAATGTTAAAGTGAAACTCTTGATATATTTGAGGCAAAATTAATAATTTAAAATTCTTAAAATTCAAAGCAGTTACTAATATTATGGCTGGAAAATAAAGATATGCTTGCTTTTTTTTGTTTTTATTGTACTTGCAGAACAGCCAGTATTTAGCAACAGAGTGATTTCTTTGATGCTTTAATTTGGAGAACAGAAAGCTGCAAATCCTACTCTCTTCTCTGGCATTCAATATGGCAATTGCTATGATTAAATAATTTGTAGTAATTACTTTTTTCTTCAGATTGGCAACTAGTTTAAATAATGTCACAGATTCCACCTGTTGTTTAAGTATCATATCAACATAGCCTATATGTCTGTGATTAATAACAAGTTACAACACGGCTTACCTTCTCTTTGCTACCTGCTTATTGCATAGTGATGTTGAAATGTAAGTTTTAAACTTAAAAATCATATCAATATTAATGAGTTATTTGCTAATATATACAAACTTGAAAGATAGGCAGACTTGAGGCAAATAATTGTATTTGCTAAACATTGGTTGTTTGGAACAGTGTGGGAACTAAAACTCTACAATTAAGTATGAAGTTTGGAGGAAACTAAAATGATACCAGATCGATAGCATCCTTTGACTCTGAATAAAAATCATAAATTATTTTTTGAAGAATGAATGTAATATAGCAATTAAGATTTTTATCAGTTATGATCAATAAAATAAGTTTATAATCAAATGTCAAAAACATATATAGAAACAGCAAGAGATTAGAATCCGAGGATATCAGACATTGGAATTATTAGATAATATAAAATATAAACAAAATGTGTGAAGTGCCAAGATAAAATCACAAAATGATAGATGAAAGTATGGCTATAAAAAGCAATTTGAAAGGCAGATTTGGCATAAAACAAAATAGAAATTTAGAATTAAGAATATAATCACTGAATTGTAAATTGACTGAATGTCTTAGTGTAAATATTATAGACAATTGAAGAGAGAATTTTTGAAATAGAAAATTTACAGAGAGAAATTCCAAAATGAAACACAGACAAAATGTGAGCATATAAAAGAAAGATTAAGATGTATTTAGGATAGAATGGAGATATCTAGCATATATCTAATTAGAGTTAAAGAAAGAGACATAGAAGAAATAGAAAATAAACAATATTCAGTTATAGTTAAGAGTGTGCCAAAAGTTATGGAAAAAAAAATCCATTCACAGATAAAGGCAGAAAAACATATATTGAGACATCAGAAACTAACCAACTCATTCCAACCTTAGGAAGAGTATATTGTTGCAGACCAAAAAGTATAATGAAACAATCAAAATAGCATTTGAAATAAAAAGTCTCAAACTAAGGAGAAGAAACTAGGCTGAGAACTGACTGCTTATATAATTTCTACTGTTTTATAGGAAAATGCTATGACTTTTTAAAGAACAAATCATTTTAACTTTATAAAAATCTTGCCCCAAAATAAAAAAGAGAAATACTTTTTTAGCTCATTTATTTATTTGAACTTTAATAATACAGATTATATAAGAACTCTTACAAATCAATAAGAAAAAGAAAAACAGCCCAATATAAAAATGGGAAAACTATATATATATTTATAAAACCTAAATAGTAAATAAAAATATGAAGACATGTTCACCCACCATAGTAATCAGAAAATTAGTAACTAGTACTATTATGATCCACTATGTCATACCCACCAGACTGACAAATATTATAATTGACAATATAAGTTTTGGTGAGGATATGGATTAATGAGAATCTTCATATGTTGCTAGAAGGGGTGTAAATTAGTACAATCCTTTTGGAAAATAATTTGGCATTGTATTTTAAGTATGAAAATTCTCATTCCCTACAACTCAACAATTCCACTTTGAGATCTACACCATAGAGAACCTTTACGCATATGTACCACAAGACCTGTACAAGAACATTCATAATAACTATTCCTCTTAACAGCAAAAACTTAGGACAACCCAAATGACTATCAACAGAATGGGAAAAAATTTGGAACAATCACACAATGGAATTTTAGATTACAGTGAAAATAGATGAATTACAGTTTTATGAAATCACATGAATGAATTTTTAAAATCTGCTGAGTGACATGTCATCAAACTATTTTTTAAAAGCAAAGAAATGGTAAACAGATTTCAGAAGGGTTCTACCTATGTTGGAAAAGTAGAAGAGTGGGTTCAAGTGGGATCACATACCCATTGAAGCCACACTATCGATGATGCTCTATTTTTTTTTTTTTTTTTTGCTTTATAACCTGCATTAGTATGTACCAAATGTTACATAATTAAAACTGTTTTAGAGTATTCATCAAAGCTGCACACAAGGACGAAAAGATAGTGATCTGATATAGAGTAAATTCTTAACTACTGTACACACACAACGCATAAACTGTTAGATGTTGCTTCTGAACTGGTGATAAAAATAACTACCATTCTGTATTTGTGTTGGGAAGGAAATTTCATCTGCAAGTATCAATAATAAAATTTTGCATTTGTATTGAGGTAGTGACAGAACATATTACTACCTTAAATATTTTCTTCTGAGTGGACATCTTGGTAATTAGTACAGCCAAATTAATAAGAAAAATTAACTTAAGAAAGTGGAAGTATCTGTGATATTGTCAAAGAAGGACATGCTTTGCCAAGAGTCCCTTCTACCAGTATTTCAGAAGAGCAGAGTGAATGAGGGCTTTCAAAATGGCATGTTTTGGCCTCTAGAATATTATAATTAATTTCTGTAAAAATGTGTCTGAAAGCAACTTAATTCTAATTTGACTGTAAAAAAAAAGATAAACATAAATATTGTTTTATTCAAAACCTATTAACCTATGTTTTCATAAATGGAAAACTTTGACCAATACTTAGATTTAACCATTATAAGAAGATGAGGCACCATAGACTTCTAACACTTTTTACTTTCTTATTTTTTATTTATAGACGTCCACAGTTCTTTAGAATAGGTTCCTTTTCAACGTCTTACAGTTCTTATGTTTAACAAGGGCTCAGTTAAACCTCTGTTGATATTAATTATGATTTGAATTATGCTTGCTACTATAAAATAGTCTTGGGCTTTTTCCTCAGTGGAGCCACTTTTCAGGCAACCTGGGTCTCTAACCCTGGTCCACAATTTAGCAATCAAGCTTCATCATTTAATAAGAAGCATGGTTTATCTGATCTCAGGGATGAGTATATTTTCTAAACATAAAACCCAAGAGTTATCCAATAATGGATAAGACAAATATTTTACTACTTAAATATTAAAGGGAAGACGGAAAAAGAAAAGATAATCAATAGTTTCCGATTTGGGCACTAAAACAAACGATGTAAACATTCACTGCAAGAAACTAGAGGAAAGCAAGATTTTAGGGGAAAGTCATTACTTCACTGGGGACAAACCAGAAGATGACATCTGGTACTCACAAGTGAATCCAAGCTGGAGATAAAACTCCAGCAAGTATATAGCTGGTACAGGTATGGAAGAGATTTCCCAGGGAAAAGTTAAAATTGAGAAGGGGTTCTAAAGAGAATTGTGATGAGCACAGATAAGGAGTTAGTTTTAAAGGCTGGTGCCTTAGTCTCACAACACTAAGCGTTTGATTAGTTTGATTTAGTATGTCAGAGCTGAAACAGAGAAACTTGTATTTTCATAAAGCATTTGTTCTCTGTACTATCCTTGAGGCAGAACAGCAAGGAGGGCCTACTCTTTTGTTTCCTTGTGTTTTGTTTGTATATATGAATCATGTCTCACTTTCTTTCTATCTTCCTTTTCTTTTTCTTTGCTTTTGAGCGCATCCTATCTTGGACTTTTTTGAAACATGATTTCTGACACTTGGTAATGGAAAACATAAATGTGGCCACTTTCATAGAAGAGTTTACAATCTTCATTATAAGCCAACCAGAAACCTGAAATCAGAATCTTGCTCATTTGTACATTTGAAGTACTTTCTTATTTTTCATTCTATATCTAGACCTTTACTTCTTTTTTTAAAAATGTTTATTGAAATATCATTGATTTATAATGTTGCATTAGTTTAGAATGTACAGAAAAGTGATTCAGTTATACATATATATATATATATGTATATATATATGTACATTTTTTTACATTCTCTTCCATTATAAGTTATTACAGGATATTGAGTATAGTTCCCTGTGCTATACAGTATCTCCTTGTTGGTTATCTATTTTATATATAGTAGTGTGTATGTTTTAATCCCAAACTTCTAATTTATCCTCCCCTTGCTTTCCCTTTGGTAATCATACGTTTATTTTCTATGTCTGTGGGTCTATTTCTGTTTTGTAAATAAGTTCATTTATATCATATTTTTAGATTCCACATATAAGTGATATCATATGATGTTTGTCTTTGCTGGCTTATTTCACTTAGTATGATAATCTCTAGGTCCATCCATTTTCTGCAAATGGACTTATTTCATTCTTTTTTATGGCTGAGTAATATTCCATTATGTATATATACCACATCCTCTTTATCCATTCATCTGTCAATGGACACTTAGGTTGCTTCAATGTCTTGGTTATTGTAAATAGTGTTGCAATGAAAATTGGGGTGCATGTATCCTTTTGGATTATGGTTTTCTCCTGATATATGCCCAGGAGTGGGATTGCAGGATCATATGGTAGTTCTATTTTTAGTTTGTTAAGGAACCTCCATACTGCTTTCCATAGTGGCTGCACCAATTTACATTCCCACCAACAGTGTAGGAGGGTGCCCTTTCTCCACATCCTTTCCAGCGTTTATTATTTGTAGACTTTTTGATGAAGGCCAGTCTGACAGGTATGAGGTGATACCTCATTGTAGTTTCTCCCATTGTACAATGGGAGAAAATATTTGCAAATGAAACAACTGACAAGGATTAATCTCCAAAGTATACAAGTAGCTCATACAGCTCAATATGAAAAAAAAACCAATCAAAAAAGTGGCAGAAGGTCTAAATAGACATTTCTGCAAAGAAGACATACAGATGGCCAAAAAGCATGAAAAGATGCTCAACATCTCTAATTAGTAGAGAAATGCAAATTTCACTTTATTTCTAAAGTACTTCCAAATATCTTTATTACATGAATGAGAGAGTCTTGAATGAACATGACAACAGAATTTGCAAATATTTTCAGCTATAAAAGAAGTTACTATGTGAAAGAAAATTATACCTAACTATATATCTGAAAATAACTAACTTAACTATATACTTGAAAATGGCTAATTTTATTTCAGCATAACTACTCATAACTGCAAAATACGATACTGCAAAAACACATAAATTTCATATATAGAAATTATTTCTCTGAGTTATGAGAATATCTCTCAATATTGTGGTGAGAAACATGTGCCCAGTTCATGAAGAGCAACTTTGTGGATATCTACTCTAAACAAGATAATGCCAAAAAAATCTTACTGACGGTAACTTACTGAAGCTCTGGTTCAGTTAGCTTGAAATTTAAGTATTTTGAGTGAATTGGTTTTACCAAGACAAATATTCCAATTAATAGAAAAACATGGTATTAGTAAGAGTTTAATCATTTCACATCATTACAAACTTGAGTTTTCTTATGGGAAAAAGATGTATATTCACGATTGTCATTCTTGTGCTGTTAATAATATGAAAGAAATAGAATGATGAGTTATAGCAGGCATTGAATTCACAGACAAGTAATAAAAAGTCATGGTGAGAATAAAATATTAATAGGGACTAGATGGAATATAGCTAGATTTTTCATTTTCCTAATAAAAGATTCTAAAATCTGGTGTATTTTAGAAAAGTCCTTGATTGAAGATTCAAAATTACAAAGGACACCTTTTTTTCTTTTTTAACCTCGTTCCATAATAAGGTGAGAACAAGGAGATACCTGATAAAAATAAGGGGCAGTAAATTCAGAACAAATTGAGGTAAATAATGCCTTATAAATGTGTATAGTCAACCTGTGAAATTCACTGACTGAAGAGGTCACTGAGTCAAATACTATGGTTGAATTTAAAAAACAGCTGGGTAATTTTATGACCACTAATAGCTTTGGGAGCTCTGCTTAGCAAGCAGAGATAATGATAAGGGTAATCAAATCTCTTGTTTCAGGATGTGAGTTATCAACGGGGTGTTGTCCAATTCCATACCTTACTTTTGTCCTCTGGACATTTCTCATAAACACCCACCTTCAGGGAGGTACAACAGTAGACATTGGTGTTGTTATTCAGCACTTTTATGCTGAAGTTTATAGATGGGTTGTGTGTTCTTTCACCTTCATCTGAAGTATCTTCCTCTGTAACATAGCAACAATGATAACTGGTTTGGGAAATAGCATGTTCCATAGTGATAATCAAGATAATCAATGGTTTATGATTTTGGCAGGTGCCTTACAATATTGCTCTTGTGATTCTTGAATTTATCAAATTAAAGTAGTTTGAAAGTTGGCAACCATTGCGTTTTTGGGGAATGAAACTTGATGGTGTCATTATGTATACCATTTTGTAAAGTGCTATTAGTGAAGTTACCGTCCCTTTAACACTTCATTCTAAATGTGTTGTATATTTTAAAACAGCGTATCATTGAGTTTTAAAGTACGTTCCTCTTTAGAAATACTATCAATTGCATTTCGCTACATCATCTTTAATCAGTGTCACAGGCTTATTAATTTTTATTTATTTGAGGTCAAAATTCAAGTTTTATTGTTTGAACCAGTTTTTTCCAAAGCAGAAAACTTTGACAGAAAGACAAACCACCTATAATCTTAAAATCCAGAATAACTATTACTATTTGTATATAACTACACCTTTGCAAACACAAAATCATTTATATATATTTTTCTGTTGGCTATACAAAATTGGGCGTGTGTTATAATACTATTCTGTAACTTATCTTTTTAATAACAATTCATCATGAACAATTTACTATGAAATTAAATATTTCTGAAGGCTATATCATATACCTATGCTATAATTTATTTTACCAATTTCCTCTTTGGACATTTAGATTGGCTGCAGTTTTTCACTATCATAACTGTAAAGACATCTGTGATTATTTTTTTATTGTTGGTTCAAAGTGAATGCGCATTATTTTTGAGGCTTTTGATTCATACTGCCAAGTTATTTTTCAGGAAAATTTTAACATTTTACTATCAGTTTATAAGGGTATAATTTCCTTGAACAATCAAGGGATTATATATGTATACATGTTTAATCTTTACAAGTATGATTAGTAAAATAGTAAGAAAAAGGGGGGAACTCATTAATAATTAAATTTTTGCATCTTTGATAACATAGTTTGAACACAAGTGCATAAGTTTATTGATCATTTGTATTGCTTCTTTTGTGAATCGCCAGATCAAGTTTCTTTGCAATTTTTAAAATTTGGATGTTTAACATTTTCCCTTCTATTTGAACATCCTGTTGTTATTAAGGATATTAATAATTTGTCTGCATATACTTCCCAGTTTGTTGCTTACTTTTAATTTTATTTATGACATATTCAACTTGCAGAAATTTTATATTTTTCTGTTGTCAGTTTCATCAACTTTTATCTTTTTTGCATAAGAATATATACTCATTCTGATAATATTTACCTCTACTTTCCTCTGGTATTTTATGGTTTCATTTTTCATATTTAATTTCTTAGAAGAGTGATCCTAAATTTGCCCTGGTTTTATGTAGAGTAATCTGAACCTGCTTTTTTCCTTCAATAACAAATATTTCCAGGTCAGTTAATAAAGTATTCCTTTTTCTGCCCACTGATTTAAAAATCATATCTTCACTGTATATCAAATGATGTCAATAGTTAAACCAATTTATGAGGTTTCTATTGATTTTAATAATTATTCCTACATTCACATTATTTAATTTTATACTATATTTAAATATTTGAGCATAAAAATATTTTCTAATTTTTTTCCCTAAAGTGTTTGGATTAATGTTATTTGTTTTCTGATGACATTTTAAATAATTTTATTTTAAAGAATTAAATAAATATAAAAAATTTATTTTAATTTTCCTTAAAAATACATCTTGCTTATTTTTATATTCTCTGAGTATACACATTAAGAAAGCTTTCCATTTATTATTTTACTTTGTAAAATTTAGTAAATTATGTAGCTGTATCATATTGTTTATGTACATTTTTGTATTTATTACTGGAAAATTTATATTTTTGCATTTACTGTAAATAAAATATTCTTTCTACTATATTTTCTAATTGGATATTGGTGGTATATAGAGAACATCTTGATTTTGGTTTTCTTGTTTTGTTTTATTGATTTTCTACTGTCAATTTCATTGATTTCTGCTCTAATTTTTATTATTTATTTTCTCCTACTTATTTTGCTCTTTTTTTCTCCTAGTTTTCTAAGGTGGAAGTTTAAATTAATTGGTTTTAGGTCTTTCTTCTTTCTAATATATGTACTCAAGGCTAATATTTTCCTCTAAGTACTGTTTTCACTGCATCCCACCCATTTTGATAGTTTTATTTTCATTTTTATTTAGTTTGAAATATTTTAAATTTTTCTTGAGACTTCTGCTTTGACCCGTGTTTTATTTAGAAGTGTATTGTTTAATCTCCTCATATTTTAAGATTTTCCAGCTATTACTGATTTCTAGTTTAGTTCCATTCAAGTCTGAGAGTGTACATTGTATAATTTCCAGTCTTTTTTTTTAAATTTATTTTTAATTTATTTATTTTTGGCTGCATTGGGTCTTTGTTGCTGTGTACAGCCTTTCTCTAGTTGCAGCGAGGGGGGGGCTACCCTTCGTTGCAGTGCACGGGCTTCTCATTGCAGTGGCTCCTCTTGTTGAGGAGCACGGGCTCTAGGTGTGCAGGCAGGCTTCAGTAGTTGTGGCATGCAGGCTCAGTAGTTGTGGCTCATGGGCTCTAGAGCGCAGGCTCAGTAGTTGTGGCGCACAAGCTTAGTTGCTCTGCAGCATGTGGGATCTTCCCGGGCCAGGGCTCAAACCCATGTCCCCTGCATTGTCAGGCAGATTCTTAACCACTGCGCCACTGGGGAAGCCCTAATTTCTAGTCTTTTAAATTTGTTAAGGTGTGTTTTATGGTCCAGTGAAATATATATTTTTAAATTCCCCTTGGAATGTTCATAACTTTCCTTTTTCTTCAAATTTTCTTTCTTTCATTTTTACTTATTTCTTTCTTTTCTTCTTCCACTTTTTCTTCTTACTTACCTTTGTATTTATTTATTTATTTGACAAGTCTAACCATTTTTAAAAGCCATCTCTAAATGATGGAGTTTGTCTCTAAATATCCTAATATTTAACAGTTACTTAAGTCTGGGGCTAAAAGATGAGTTTTATTCCAAATTCCTTCATAAACTAAAGATGTATTGCTTTAGTTCTTCCTTAATTTACTGGAGGACCTTGAGCAGATTTAAATTCCATTTTCATAGTATTGTGACTTTTGTCCTAAAATACTGATAGATTTTCTTCAAGAAATGGATGAAGATTTAGATCAATCAATGAGGATTCTATTATTTTATGTCAGATTTTATGGTACTTTATGAATTCCATACTCATTTCCTGGAGTCAAAAGGAGCCAGATCATAAAAACACTTGATGGGAACTTAGCTATGTTTTTGTGCAGAAGTGAAGGTTCCCCCACCATTCATGAGAGTTCTAACCTTTAACATGACCATCAGTATGTATGTCTGAGAGCTTCAGTAACACGTGGGTATGCAAAGACTGCATCCCTTTCACCGTTCTTCAGGGAACCTCTTACCTGTGAGAGACATTCATCTGGGAACTTTTATCTGGGTTCACACTGGATGTATAAAGTCAATTAAAGGCACCATTTCTCTGGAAGAAATTGAATTATCTAATTTGGTAAGAGAATGGAAGGCCCTTTTCCTCTCTGTCTGCAACATACACACGTGCAAATTCTCAATATGAGGAAAATTATCGTTGCTTGGTAAATGTTAATCACGCCATAGATGTGCATAAGAAACAAAGTTAATATAGCTATTATCTATTTTAGAGTTGAAGTGCCCGAGGCAAAAAAATAAAATGGATGTCATTTCATATCTGTCCCTCATTAAATAAGATAATATTATTCACACTGAAAGTCACTTTATCATTTCTATCTGAAATTTCCTTGGATTTCCTAGAACAAAAATAAATTAACTTCTGTTTTCTTCTATACAGAGTTTCCAGAGAACTATCATGAGGAACCATAGTGGAAATATGAAGCAATCCAATTGAACTATATCTAATATAGGTCTACTCCAAGGATCCAATTTCTAGTTTCTTGGTAATCTGGGGCGGGGGGGAGAATTATTTGAAACTCTGTACTATGTATTTTATCAATGTCCTGATATATATTACATCAATAAAAAATTGAAATTGTTGCTCCTGAAGCAAAAGTTAATTTTCACTTTAAGGTGAAAAGTACACACAAAGGTTGAGTGATAATAACATACTCTTTGTGTGCATGCTATGTTCCAGGCACTGTGATGATTACTGTCCATGTGTTAAGTCATTTAATCATCACAGAACCCCTATTATAGGTACTAATACATCTAGGAATAATTGAGGAGGTAGGTAGACTGTAGCCATATGGATCCTGCATATTTAACAAACATGCAATGAATAATACTGTTAAAAAATAAAAATAGACTCATGTGGTCCTTCAAACAGTTAGCAGAGAAGAAACAAGAAACAACTTCTTGATTCCACATCATAGTTATGTTGGGATGATTTAAAATCAGAACTTAAAAAGTACTCGGAGATTAAGTAATATTATTGGGTGGGATAGTTTTACTAATATCTGTACATGTATGTACTTTCTGGGAAGTAATTACCTTTCCTCCAGCACTGTCAAAACTATGGGATTTTTCTGTAGGAAACATGTAGTTTCTCTCACTGTGGGTGAGAAAGAGAGAGGTTTTGGCTTGGTAAATTATGGCGCAGGAACCAAGCAGAGCCAGGATAACAACCTTTGGGAGTCAGGCTGTGAAAGGGCCATTGGTGCCTGTGGAACACACAGCCTTGGTCCAGAGGTGGCAGCAGAAGAAAGCATCGCAATGAGCACATTGAACCTACATGCAGCATTGTAATGAAGAAACCCCATGAAATGAGAGACGACCAAAAGGCTATTTGTGCAGATAACAGCAGCAGTGCCTGGATTGGCCTAAAAGGGTGAGACAACTGGAAAGAGGACTGGCAAAAGAATTTTAAAAATAGTATTTAAAATAAAGAAAATAAGGAAAAGAGAGATGACTGCATAAAGACTTGGTGACAAAGACATAAAACTAGAATCCACAGCATGTGCAGTGATCATAGCTAATACTTAGCTCTTAATACATGTAAGGCACTGGGCTAAAGACTCCACACAGATTACCTTATTCTGCTCTGTGAAGTAGGTACCATTAGTGGTCAAATAAGGCAGACAAAGCACACAGTGGTAATCTGCCCAATGCCAAACTCCTTGTAAGGAGATTAGCCCAAAAATCAAATCTTGCAGAGACCATGTTTGTAACTAGTAGGTATCAACTGCATTACACACACAGTAAGAGGAGGGAAAATGCAGAAGAGAATAGCATGAAACTTATCATGACAGTAAGACAGCCAGGACCCTGTCTACCTCTAACTAAGGAACACTTGTCAACTCCTTGTCGTTACTCACTCATAAAAATCCTTTTCCAAAAAGAGTGAATGTGGCTCTTAGTTTGATGTCAGGAGGGGCAACGATAAACCCATATAGAATTTCATTATTGATAATGCTCTCCATACAGTAAATTTAATGATTTAGTTATTGGATGTGACTTAGGCAAATACTCTTTATTACACGTCCAAGTTTGAGAAGCCTACGCTAAAAATGTTTATTCAAGAAGGCCAGGTAGAAAAATATGTGGCCCTAGAAATGGAGCCCATAGAAGGATACACAGCCCCTTTGTTACCTGCTCCCCAGTCCGCAGCCTCCCTAACACAGGAATAAGAGCAGTTAGGTTCAGACAATTAAAGCCACGTAGCAGAGTTGTGTCAGTCAGATATTTGAAGTCCACAGATCAGATCAGCATTTTTCTGGTACCCAGAAATTATGAAAGCCGTCATTTAAATCATGGAATTTACAACCACTAAACAAATAGCACAAATTGGGTGAAAGGTTTGATAACTCATGTCATCTCTCTAGGAATATCAAACTATTAAAAACTTACCAATCATATATATATTATATATATATATGTATTGAAACTAATACAACATTGTAAATTAACTATACATCAATTTTAAAAGACTTACCAATCAGGAAGAGCTTTACAGACATAAATGTTCCCCATAAGTAAGAAAAATTATCTGTTTTCACTGTATTTCCTGGCTCAAAATTATATTAAATTACCTACAAAATGTTAGTGCCATTTAAGTGATGATTCCCCCATTTTGAATCTAAACAAACAAAGGGTTTTTTTGGTTTGTTTTTTGTTTGCTTTTTGGGGGAGGGGATTATTTTTCCTTTTTCTCTGATGTACCTTGTTCATTTTAGCATAGTAAATAAAAGTCTCTGCAAGATTTTTAGGTTGTATTTGAAGAAGAAAAGATTTTTTTGTTTGTTGTTTTAATATCAGAAGTGAAAGGTGGAATGGATATCCCACTATTGACTTTTCACTGGGAAATGACCAGTTTAGTGATACACTTTCTCCATTCACTCATGAAAAGTTTATTGAGGGCTCTTTATTTGCTAGACCTTGGAGATACAGATGTAAGTAGGGTGAACATATTCTCTTCACTCATTGAGTTTAGGTTTTATCCAGGGAAATATATCTTAAGCAACTGTGTACACATATTAATGATTTTTATATCACTTGTAGTGCATATCATATAGGAGAAGAATAGTATGTTTCTAGCAATGGAGGCTGATATAGACTGACCAGTGGAGTAGGGTATAATATAAGTTAGGCAAGGTTTCCTAAAGAAGAAACTGTTAATGTAAAATAATGGAGGAAAAGTAAGTGCAGAAAAGGAAAGAGCACAAGCAAAGTCTAGGAAGGCCAGCAGGAAGTCGAAGAGGTAAACCTGCTGAAGTGGAAAACAGGAGAAAGTGCTGGTGGAGGAGACTGGTGGACAGACAGCATCATACAGTAGTGACTTAGAGTGACCAGTAATCCAAAAGTAGAAAAGGGTTGAGTTTTGACTTAAAGACCCCTGGTGGCAACAGTGATCTTAAAAGCATAAGTCCTGTATTGTTAATAATTGATTAATTAAAGAAAAATTTATTCCCCTCCTAGCCCTACTTCCATTTTGCTGGTAATCAAACCAGTGATGAACTGGGAAAAGAAAAAAAATTTAGTTGCTAAATGTATTGTGTTTTTGGAGGAATCAATATATATAAAGTACTTGAAGAAACCTTGAAAATGTTACACTTTTCACGCAGTAGAGTTGTAGATATATTTCTTATAGCAAAGTGGATTAAAATTCAAGCCCTAAAACCTGAAATGAGGACAAACTTACCAGAATGCCAGTTGCTTAGGTTTAGAAATAGTACCACTAAGTGCAGAGCAGCTTGAAGAAATGCAGTTACTTAAATTAGGATGCACCAGTAGACATTAAGATTTTAGTATTTTTTTCTCTATTAAAGAATGTTTAAGGGGCTTCCCTGGTGGCGCAGTGGTTGAGAGTCTGCCTGCCGATGCAGGGGACGCGGGTTCGTGCCCCGGTCCGGGAAGATCCCACATGCCACGGAGCGGCTGGGCCAGTGAGCCATGGCCGCTGAGCCTGCGCGTCCGGAGCCTGTGCTCCACAACGGGAGAGGCCACAACAGTGAGAGGCCCGCGTACCGAAAAAAAAAAAAAAAAACAATGTTTAAGTGATGAAGGTAGAATGAGTCTTACCACAAAACTAGCTTTAACTTGACTTTCATCCTGAGAGCATAACAGCCAATTGCACTAATCTGTCCTGCCAAACAAAATGTGCTTGAGTTTTTATTCCATCATAGTTAGATATTGTTCCAAGAAAATCCAAAAGCTCTCTAAGCTGGCACTGAGCAAGACAAGGAACATATAAAAACAACAATTCACTCAAAAAAAATGTTGAAAACCTATCATGTATTGACACTTCTAATTGGTATGGAAGACAGGTAAGAGACACAGTTTCTAACCCCAAGACATTTTGGGAGGACTTACATTTCCTACATGTAAAGTATAAGGGATGGCAGGTTATAACAGATGCCATGTAAAAATGCTATACTACAAAAGAAGAGGGAACACTCAACTGAGATGGAAAATGACATAAGCCTCACAGAGAAGGTAGCATTTGGATCCCTTTAAAGAATGAACTGAAATATTAATAATAAAGTCAAAACAATACAACAGAAGCTGCCTTCATTGACTGTCATGTCCTAAGTGCTTTACATATATTTTCTCATTCATTCCTCACAAGAATTCTTTGAAATAGCATTGTTATCCCCATTTTACTGATGAAGAAACTGAGGGCAGAGAGACAAAGCAATCATAAGCAACCTTATGCCTTAGGTCATAACCAGCACATTTGAATTCAAGCATGTCTTGCAATAAAGCTCGCCTCATTATTTATTTTGCATCTCAGGTGGAGGGTCCAGCAAGGAATAAAGATATAAAAAGTCAAAGCATATTCTGAAATACCAGGTGTCCTATTTGTCAAGGGAGCCTATGGTTAAGAAAGCAAATCCTGAAAGACCAGGAGTCCTATTTGGCAATGCAGGGGATCTTACAGCATGAAAAACAAGCTAAACTTTACAGGGCCTTGAATGTCAAGCTAGGGAATGTGAACTCTGATAGAGCATGGAGAAGATTTTCCAATCTCTGATTAGAAGAGTGTTGTGATGAGTGCAGCATTTACCAGGATTAGTCTACCTGTGGTAAGAAAGGTGTAGTAGAGCAGAAAGGAAACGGAGAGTGAAGAGAACACTTCAGTAGCCCAGGAGAATGACACTCAGAGTCTGAGCCTGGGGTAGCAGCAGAGGAACAGAAAGAGAAAAACATATATATGAGAGACAGAAAAAAATAAAAGGAGAAATAGCAGTGAGAAGCTTTGAAAGGTTTTTAATTCAGGAACCCATCATTTTTTAATGTTTTGGGAGATATAAAAGGTCTCTAAGCAAAAAAAAAAAAAAAAAAAGAAAGAAAAAAATCTTCCAGGGCTTTTCCTTTCCATCTAAAGATTCTCAGTTTACAGAGTAGTCCACTTATTTGGTGGGGGGGGTGTGTGTGTGTGTGTGAAATGTCCACTGCTGTGCATGCTGGGCCTGTGCTGGGCTACCTCATTATTGCTCCAGCCTTTGTGCCTCGCATCTTCAGATGGATGGCTTTTTCCATCATGTATCATCACCATGACAGCACAGGGCTGATCTACTACAGCAAGCGCACGGTAACCCTGATGATGTGGATGGTAGTAATAACACAGTCTATTCAGGGGAGCAAAAGGCAGTGTGTTTTTTTCTTAAAGGTGGAGAGGGGAAAATCGAACTAAAAAAATTAAATACTGCCTTTTCAAAGATTCAGAATAACCACTGCAGTGTTGGCAAGAGGCAGTGTGATAAGGCAGAGAGCATGGAGAAATAGAATGCTGTGGCTAATACTGAAATTCACTCCGGGAATCATAGATGTAGAAATCAATTTAAAGATTAAAAATTGAATTGGTAATTTTTGACCCACCCTGTGACTGAATCATGTGGATCATGGATCTTAATTAGAGTTGTATGCCCATCAAGTAAAACTCTTGGGTGTGTATGACGCAAAAATAGCATTTAAGTGGTTTTTTAAAATAAAAGACCGTAAATATGACTTGGAAAAATTATTTTTTTAAGAATTATCCTACTTTCAGTTTTATTTTTCAGACCATGAGAAAATTTCAAGTTCTGATTGATAAACTAAAATATTGTTGCAGCATACCAGTTAAATACTAGCCAGGAAAATTAAAAATGCTGTAGGTCTCAATTTTTCCATTTGGAACATTGACAGAAGTCAGATTAATATTTTAGGGTAAAGGCTAGCCTCTTTAATTCAGTCTCCCTGCATATCTCCTAAACAGATTCAGTTTCTCCCTTAGCTAAACATCTTGGATTGCTTAATTTTCAGATTTACAGCTGTGGCTTGTAAAAAGTTTTTCTTCCCTCCCTTATACACAGATCGATTCTCCCTGGGTGCTGGTATCTTAATCATATAATCATTTAGTTGGAAGGACCTATGCTGGGGCACTAATCTATCCCTGTGAATCACAGCAGGATTGAGTTTATTATTGCTAAGTCATTCTTGCTCAATGGGTATGGGGTTTCAGCCTTGAACCTCTCCGCTGATGGCGATTCCACAGCCTCCTCTGGCAGCTGATGCCATTCCCAACTACTCATATTGTTATAAAGTTAGTACTTATATTTAACCTAAATTTTTCCTTGTGGAATTGAAGTCTTTTACTTCTTGTTCTGTCCTCATTGGCTAATGAGAATTGGTCCCTGTCCTCTTTATAACATCCCTTAACGAATCTGCAGACAGTTATGTCTCCCCCTAGTCTTCTCCTCTCCAGACAGAACATGCCCACTTCCCTTAACCTGTCCACATAGGTCTTATTTTCCAAACCCTTTATCATCTTTGTGGCTCTCCTCTGAACTCTCTTTATTCTATGTCTCTTTTGAAATGTGATGCTACAACCTAAATGCAGTGTTTCACTGGGGGCCAAAACAAGAGAGGGAAGGGCAGAATAGCAGCTTTTTGCAGTGTATGACAATTTATTTTAACTGCTATACTGCCATTCAGTAGAACTAGTAGAAATGTAATGTATGTAAGTAGAAACTCACCAAAGTCCTGTTAATTACATAAGTTAAGATAGTGGCAAATCCACTGGTATTTGCTTATATGGTCCTTTGAAGGGGTCAGTGATTGTAGAAGTATTATTCCATGGTAGAAGCATCGATGAGATTCTCTGAACTTGGATTCTTCTTAATGTCCGACTGACCTCCACTCACAACATCAGCAAAATAATAATAAACAAAAGCAACAAAATAAAATACTCAACAAATTAAAGTCCTAATTATCATTCACTTTTAGCCTATTTATTATTTCTGCCTTTGTTTACACATGATCAAAATCAAAAAAGAAACCATACAAGGAAATGGACAAACATATATGTATATTTTTTTAAAAGGCAAAATAGTTTTAAGTTTTCCTTTTCTAGTTGGCTATTTATGCATCACTTAGATGCAGACTTATAACAATTTGCAGTGTAATACAGTGGTAATTTTTTCCTAAATGTCATTGCACAAAACAATACCAGAACTCACAGAATCCTAGAATGTTAGATCCTAGAATCCTAGAATGTTAGATATTAAGTTTATTTTAAGCTTAACAAAAACTAAAACCCAGTGAGATTAAAGGATTGCTTAAGATCTACTCTTAAGATTGATTCATTATCTAATGATTTTTTTTAAGTGTAACTGTATACTTACTAAGTGCCAGTCAAGGAGTTTAGCACGTGAAATATAAAATCAAATATGAAGTATGTCTTTTTTTTTTTTTTTTTTTTTTGCGGTATGCGGGCCTCTCACCGTTGTGGCCTCTCGCGTTGTGGAGCACAGGCTCTGGATGCACAGGCTCAGTGGCCATGGCTCACTGGCCCAGCCGCTCCGCGGCATGTGGGATCCGCCCGGACCAGGGCACGAACCCACGTCTCCTGCATCGGCAGGCGGACTCTCAACCACTGCGCCACCAGGGAGGCCCATGAAGTATGTCTTATGCTACTACGTTGAAGTTACAGGTCCAGAATCCATGTCTCTTGATTCTCATAATTTATGTTGTGTGACAAAGCCTGCCTCACACTGGTTCAATGACATTCCATTCTTGTCAAAGTCTTAGAGGATTAGATTGCCAAAGCTCAACTTCCAAATAAAGATTTCCCCAATTCTATCTGAAGAGAATCTAGTAGGACTAGTTAAAAAAAATCTAGTAGGACTTGAAGAGTTGTCAATGATCATGCACTTCCACTATAACTGGAAAATAAAATCTCATTTTGGGGAACATAATCTAGTCTTCCCACAGACTTAGGGCTGTGCTTTTAGAACCATGTGATTTAGCTCATGTCTCCATTGTCCAGTGTGCACTCTGTCGTTTACGCTCAGAGGTCATCTCTCTTTCATTAGAAAGCTCTATATTTATTTAAATGAAGGAGGAATAAGAAGAAAAATCCATACTATAAAAATTAATGTGTATACACAACTTCCAGGTATCTTACTAAACTGCAGGTAATGATTGAGTAGGTCTGGGGTGGGGCTGAAATTACACATTTCTGAAAAGTTTCTAGATGATAACTTGTCCTCAGGACACAGTTAAAATATAAAGGTTCTGAGAGAATTAATTTAAGATCTATGTTAGCTTGGCTGGATTTCAACCAGTGGAAATATCAATGCCCTGAGGAAAAGTAACTAGGACACAGAAACTTCCCAGGCCATGCAAACGTAGTCACACGATATCTTCTCTTGTTTAATATGTTATTTCAAAAAGTGGCTAAGTAAAATGTGGCTTTTCTATATCTGCCTTAAGAGAAAATTAAAATAGTTAAATATCCTTTCCTTATCCAAGGACAATAAGCAAGGCATAGCAGAATTTTTCTGATTTAATTATTGGCTTTTTAAGACATCATTAGGGTCATTTTTATATATCCTACATAGAGGCTATTCATTGATTTACATTAATTTCAATGTGTTAATTTCTAAATCAGATGAATCTTGCAATTCTTGTCCCTGTCACTTTTAATTTCATTGGTTTCATCCATGTGAAAATCACTTCATGATTTTGTGCCATCTGTTATTCTGGATATTTTTACAAGGTTAAAAAAAAACAACAAAAAAAACCTAGGCAGTCAATTTGGTCAAGTCAGTCAATAAAACCACTCAACTGGGTCAAAAAAAGATCAATATAATGGGTTATTTTGCTCAATTTCCAAGGCATTTTTCTAAATTTACAAGTTGGTTAGTTAAATGAGTTAGATTATCATCCATTCAGACACAACAGAATGTGCTGTTCTCTGGAGCAAGATACTTGTGTAAGGACTGGATAGAGTTCACCTAAAAAATCTTCTTAAAATGCTTGATTTCCTTCTCATTCACCCACTTACTTATATCGTAAAATGGTAGGATATCTATTGAGTAAGAGATTTATTTTAGTTTTAGTAATAGAAACTGCTATTTAAAAATTGTTCAGTGGAGATTTGAAGTTACTTTGGAGAATATCTTTTTATTATGGGAGATCATTGGAATTGTAATGAGACAGTGTTTGACTTTACAAAGACCAGGGGCTTTGTAGACTAGGAAGATGGAATCCTGACAAGTCTCCTTACATAGCCCATCATTGGTATAGAGAAACATTTGCAGAAGAGCTAAGGAGCTAAATGATAGAAAAGAACCTCTAATGCCTATTGTTCATTTCATGGGCTCTGTTAGATTAGTATTTAAATTAATAATTACAGAAACAGTTTTTAAGACATAATCAAAATCTATGCAATAAACATACTTTAGTAATCCTGAAATTTCTTCCTAACCACCAAAAGAGAGTTTTAAGACTGGATTGAATTTCACATATTTGAGACTAATGTCCCAAAGACCATACACTCCTGGGGAGTAGGTTCCATGTCTTCCTTGCTTAATACAGTGTTGCAGTCTCAGTGCATGCAGACATACAAAATAAATAGTTGTTGAATGGATTATTAATTACATCCCAATCTCTTCTGTCAATTTTATTGCCAAATGAAAGGTTCAGGCTTGCCACAGAAAGTATTTATGGTACTGTTTTAATAAAGTAAGTCCAGAATATTTAGGGACCAAAGAAAGTAGATCCAGGATTTCTAGAACAACATTCCAAAAGTTGGAAAAGAACCAAATGCAGTTGGCATGCTGGGGAACTGGACAAATGGCTTTTTTTTTTTTCTTCTTCTTTAACATTAGGTATTATAAGAAACCTTGATTCATATTCTTAGATTCATCATGGATATAAAGAAGCCATTTTGGTACATATACCTTTTTCTCTCGTTGCCTTTATGAGATTGTTACAAGAATTACTGATGAGGAGGTAACTGTCAGGTGTGGTACTCAGTTGTTCTTCAGTCTCCACAGTGCACTTCCTTCCACCACCACTCTGGAGACAGTTGTACCTCCATCTACCAGACTAATTCTTATCCCATTCTTAACTTTGCTAGAAAATATTTTAGGCATCAGAATTAACACTATTACTGTTAGCATTAAGGCATTCTTGCTCTTTGCACCCAAAAGCTGTGAATCATCCGTCCTAATGATTCCACGTTTGCCTTGCTTTGAGACATAATCTAAATTTTTATACCTCAGGCCCTTTGTTTAAAAATTTCCTTAAATTCACATTTTTCTAATTACAGTCATAATACATGTTAATTATGTAAAACATAAAAACTATACAAACGTATAAGTAGAAGTTAAAAATTGCCTGTAATTCTAGTAATTGTGCCTGGAACTTTTCCCTTGTACTTAAATGTGTCTTGATAACCAGACTTATACTCCAGTCATGTTAAGAATGGTGTATTGCCTATTCTTAGTGACTGAGAATGGCTCTGTATTTAATCCAGTTCTTTGATCCCTAATCCTCACTAAAATAGTTCCCTGAAGTTGCCTGCTTATGTCTCTGAATATAAACTGCTTTTAGATGCTCCATCTCCAGATTAAGTTTGTTTTATCTCTCAATTATTACAACTTCTTAAAATTGCCATCCTAGATTCCTACAGCATTCTAATCATGTTACTTATTAACATATTCTTCTTCCTTCTGAGTAAATGCCTTAATTTGAAAATGAGATTGGAGTTTTGGATTAGCTACAAAGCAGATTCTAAAGAATACAGGACTAGTAGCTATATGGAGAAGCCACTACCCCTAGGGCTGTTGCAGAGCACCCAACAAGGAACATATCTGCAAGAGGCAGGACACCAGGGCTGAGATCCAGACCTCCGTGTAGAGGGTGCAGCTGTGGCCTCCTAGAAGGTGGAGAAGTTAGTGAAGTGCTACATCTTCAGTATTTGCTGGAAAGCTACCCATGGGGAAGTTTCACACTTTAGAACTCATTGTGAAGCCACCTAAGTAGGTGCCAGTGGAAACCATCCATGGGGAGATACCAATGGGATTGAAACTCACTGGGAAACCACTCTCTGGGGTGATAGAGGCAGCTACCCACAGGGAGGTGAGGAAGCCTGCCAAGAATATCATACATCAGAGTGCCTACTAATGATGAAGCTTAACATCATGCCAGCTGGTGAGGGAGAAATGTTCCAATATCACAAGCAAGACAATGAAGTGTGGATCTGGAGTTAAGAGAAAATAGATTGGTAACTGAGACAACATTTAAATGCCAGACTCTCCCAATCTGTCCCTTTCTTCCGGCTATTTCTTAAGATATAAAAAGATAACAGAATAACGAAAGGTAGAAATCTAGAACACCTAAGCAATATTAGATATTGCTATAAATCTAATACAAGTTTATTGATCAAGTATTTTGTGGGGTTTTAGGGGCATGAATTGTTTTATATTTGCCTTACTTCTAGCTTTAGTTTATGTATCTTCTCTTATTTTCTTTTCTCTTTGAATGTTTTGATTTGTTAGGCTTTTAAATGTTTTCTTAAATACAAAAGGATTGAAATAAGTACGTATCATGAATTATTTCAAATTAGATCTAAATGGATATGAAGTACTTTCAAATTAATGTTGAATATAATTTTTCGAAAATCTCCATAACATTTAATGTAAAAGTTAAGAAACCAGTTTTCCACATATAATGTTGGTTGTATAGTCATTCATGTTCTTTTCAATTCAGAGTTTGAGGCTTTTTCTAAAGTTTGTAATAAATATGAGAAATAACAGTTTCTTGTTTTTCAGAATGTAAACATTTCTTATGATTAATTAAGTACAGAAAACAATCAGGAATCTGGGAAAGATGGTGGTGGTACAAGACTAGATTTTTTTTTTTTTTTTTTTTTTTGCGGTACGCGGGCCTCTCACCGTTGTGGCCCCTCCCTTTGCGGAGCACAGGCTCCGGGTGCGCAGGCTCAGCAGCCATGGCTCACGGGCCCAGCTGCTCCGCGGCACGTGGGGTCCTTCCGGACCGGGGCACGAACCCGCGTCCCCTACATCGGCAGGCAGACTCTCAACCACTGTGCCACCAGGGAAGCCCAAGACTAGATTTTTAATATTTTTATATATTCTCATAAGACCAGACAAAACAACTGTATAAGAAAACTAAAACCCATGGACACAATTCTGTTCCCAGTTAGAATATTCAAAAAATCAAATGGAACTGTTGTTTCTATCCTAACAACAGGAACAAACTGAAGACAAAAATCATTTAGCTTTTTGTTTCGTTTTACCATAACTGAGCAGAGTAGGAAAAGAGTCTAAAATAACTACCTTCCTGAAGATGCAGAAAGTTGTCTTCCCTAGAGGAAAAGATACTCATAACTGCTTTCAGGCAGATAGAGGAGGGATTGCCTTAAAACGGGGTAAGGAAAAAACAGCCACACTTTTAGCAGTTGTGTCCAGAACTTAATGTCAACGTGTAGCCTGTCTTGAAGGATTAACCTCTAGAGGTGCCCGAGTAACAATGTCTGCATCTATAACTTCCCACAGGCCTTCACTGGATGAGTAAAAGTTTAGTGAATTTAAGCCTGGGAAAAGGCAAGAGAGTTGAAAAAAATTCCTTCCCTGCAGTGTATTTCCCCACGTCCATGCATGGGACAGGTCAAGAGATGAAGGAAATCTCTCGGGGGCACACAGCACTGAGTAAAATGTAGCATAGCTCTGAAGGCTAGGGACTCATGATGAGAGCTGAGAGAGATCCCTCTGAGGCCACCGAGCCTTCACCAAGGACATAAAAATGGCCCTCCAAAGGCTAGGGGCAGGGCAGCAGGGTGAAGACAGTTCTCCTAAATCAAAGGAAAAGAAGCCCAGGGGAAGTCGACAGGGAGCAAAGATAATTCCCCAGTAGAGCAAAAAAAGCTGGTATGTAGGCTGTAATGCAGAGAAAGGTCTCCTACAAGTTTGAAAGTTAGCTGCTGAGCCGTAAAGTATAAAGAGATAGGCAAAGTCTCATAAGTACTGAGACTCAAAGCTCTACTGAAAATAAAACCCTGATCCTACCCTCAAAATACTTGAACTGTGTGGTGAAGTGAATCTGACTACAGCTGTAATAAGCTCAGACCCAGCTCAATACCAGCTTAGATTGACTCAGCCTTTGGCACTAGCAGCGTGTCAGGAAAACAGCCATGTCCTTTTCTGGAGTGTATATTATTTCCTTCATCCATTTTTTTACAGATACTGTCCAGCATAATATCGAGTTATAATACACATAATATCAAGTTATAATATAAGGATATATGACACATAATTAACAGAGAAGAAAGAATTAATAGAAAGAGACCCAGAGATCTGCGGGTGTTGGGATAAATTGACAAAGACTTTACTATAACTAAGACATATATGTTAAAGGTTCTAGTGGAAAATTGGACAACATATCTGAATAGATGAGGAATTCCAGCAGATAAAGAGAAATCATGGTAAGAGGTGGAGAAAGAGAGTCCTGCTTCTGTCTTAGGGCGATGATCTCCCCAAAGAACTGACCCTTCATAGATAACAACTATAACTTCTGTCAAGATACACATGTCAACTACCAGAGGGCTCTAGAAAGTGATCAAAGCATGTAGACTTTGGAAAAGAGTTGAAAATGGAGTAAGTGAAAAGTACATAGTGAGTTATTTGTTTCTGTGGCTCTGCAGTTTTGGTGAGGACAGAGGGAAGCAAAAATTCCAATAGAAAGTTCAGTGTATTTCTGTGTGGAAAATCTATGGGAAAATAGCAGATAGTGGGGGAACACTGGAAAGGAGAAAGCCAAAAAAGGGAAGCCCAAATTCTGTGTAGAAGCAATGTTCATTCTCAGACTGATTCCTAAAACATGCTAGAGTGGGACAAACTGAAAGCATTCTTAACAGAGATATGAACCACCACCAAGAGAAGCATGACAGAACATGAAGTTTAAGCCCAGACAAATTAATTGCCTGCTAAAATAGAAATATCAACATCAGCAATTATTGAAAGATAAAATCCAGAGTCGGTACAAAACCGACTAGGCATAATCAAACTACTGATCATCAATAACAAAGAATATACTTGAAAGCATCCAGAGGAAAATGACACATTACATATAGGGAGACAATGATTTGGATAACTGAAAAGTTCTCATTAGATTTGTAAAGGCCAGAAATCAGTGGAAGAGTATCTTTGAAGTGCTGAAGAACTTTTAAGTCATTACCTGTATAAGAGTGCAAAAAGCTCTCACTATACCACTATGAGCTACAGAGGTGTTTGGCTTACCATCTTATCTGCCTTGCATGCTAAGCTTCAGAATATAATAAATGTATTAAGATAAACTTTCACAATAACTGGAATCAGCTTTCCAATTTCTAATCTTGTGTCTGCACTTTTTCCCCCTCTCGTCCTATGAGACTTACTATCTACTGCTCACTTCTTTGTCTTTTTTTATTACCTGTCTTCCTGAATTTCTCATAAACCGTTGGCTCACCTCAAACTCACAGTTCTTCCTTTTCAAAATTTGTTCCCTTAATCCTTGTTTTCCTTGGTAGCACTCCAATGTCTTTGAAAAATTTTTAACTTATTTCAGCCACTTTTTAAATTGTTCTCAGTGAGGACATTGGACTTCATCATTCTTAGAATTGTTATAAAACATAAAATTTTATTGAATGAAATTTAAGAAAAACTAAATAAATGAAAATATTAATATATACCATAATCGCAGACTGAAGCATTCAATATTATGAAGATATCAGCTTTCCCCAAATTCATATTTAGATTTCTAAAATATATGCAGAAGTTCAAAGGCTAAGATACTGTTGAAGAAATAGGAAAAGATCAAAGATATCTTAGCAAGTTTCAAGACAGGGCATAATATGAGCTATAGTTATGAAGATAGTATAGTATTTGGAACTAGGCCCATGAACTTAAATATTGACTATAAAACTCTCTTACATGTGTATGGAAACTTCGTTTATGACAGACACCTTATTGCGAGATCAGTCAGAAAGGGGACTTTTCAGTAAATACTGCTGACAAAATTGAATATCTGTTTGCAAAATAATGAGATTGAAATCTTGCACCGTACCATACATAAAAAGCAAATCGAAGTGAATTATAGTCCTAATATGAAAGTCAAAACTACTTAACTTTTAGAAAATGATATGAAATAATATCTTAATGACCTCTATCTTGGTATGTTTAATTAAAAACTGAACATGCAAAAAGTCCCAAATCAAGATTTTTTAATCAATATATACCATAATGAGTGATAAAAGGCAAGCTACAACTAGAAAATATTTAAGACACATACAAGGCTAACATCTACAAGTCTGTGAAAAAAGACAACCCAATGAAAAATTGGGCAAAATATTCCAATAGATATATACAGAAGAGATTCAAATGCTTACTGAACATATGAAAAGGTAAGTACTCAATCTCATTAGAAATTCAGGAAATGCCAATGAAAACCACAAGTAGAATATATTTCACATTTATGAGGATGGCATATAGCCACACAACTCAAGCGGCCGTATGGGGAAGTCAAGGCAGAGTGTAGACAGAGAGAGGCAGGACCCGGGGCACACGCCTTCATTGGGGTCTGTGCAAGTGCCTTTGGGTTCCTGGGCTAAAGCCAGTTTGGTGAATTCAAACCGGAAAGAGCGAGATTTTGGTAAGTTTCACAGGGGTCCTATTTCAGGGGCACACAAGGAAAAGCCCTGGAAAGTAGAGGACTTACTTATCACAAGGGCAGTTGGCAGGTCATATCAGAAACTTGTATTTACTTACGACTCTGCAGGCTGTTATCTAGGGCATGTGCTCATGGGAGCAGCTAGTGTCAGTTCAATGCCTCTGCAGGCTACTTGGCCGCACAAAGTGGATGCCAAGGCAGCCATATTATGGAGTAGTTTAGCTAAACTCTCAACGGTCCATCCTGTGATGCCTTGGCATCAAGAATAGCAATCATTAGTGTAGCAAATATGTTAAAGGACATAGGTATTGTCTTCTGAAGCCATCGTAAGGCACATTTAACCAAAACAATAACAATGATGCCTCTGATGAATAGACTCTACTGTTTGAAATCCTGTTCTCAGTCATTGTCCCCTGGCAGATGTCGAGAGCCATGGGAACAAATCAGGGATCTCAGAGGGTGTGAGGCAGGGTCATGGGGTACAATGGGGGTTATGAATAAGATGTGGGGAGGAATGGAGGTGGCAATTCAGATATCTGCCATACCCATTAGCAGAGTGGACCCATATTACATCAGGCCATGGGGGGAGTAGACAGCACTCACTGACTGGTCATAGAGGTGTGGCATCCCCTCATCCCAGCTTTACTAAAAGGGATAGTAGGGCTTCCCTGGTGGTGCAGTGGTTGAGAGTCCGCCTGCCGATGCAGGGGACACGGGTTCGTGCCCCGGTCCGGGAAGATCCCAGATGCCGAGGAGCGGCTGGGCCCGTGAGCCATGGCCGCTGAGCCTGCGCATCCGGAGCCTGTGCTCCGCAACGGGAGAGGCCACAACAGTGAGAGGCCCGCGTACCGCAAAAAAAAAAAAAAAAAATTGTGCACCTGAGAGTTTCAGGTGTCCTTTGAATCATTTATTATGCACTTTCACTTTCATGAACATCATTATTAAGAGAAATTAGTAATCTCCAGGACGATTTCTTGGAAAAGAGTTATTTTCCTCTTCATCCATGACTTTTTCTCTTCTACCCATCCTCCAACATTCCTCTTTTCTCACTTCAATTTTTTTCCCCTTAGGGAGCTAGCCAGATCACCCTCTAGTTCTGTGCTAAAGCTCCTTGCTCTTGCCTGACCTGGCCTGGTTTTTTGCATGACCATGAAAATGAATAGACCTGCTATACCAAGTCTGTGACTGATGATGTAGCATTCATACCCCATACCTGATCCCCACATCCATAGCACATATACCATTTAAAACAAAATCTGGGGGCTTCCCTGGTGGCGCAGTGGTTGGGAGTCTGCCTGCCGTGCAGGGGACACGGGTTCGTGCCCCGGGCCGGGAGGATGCCACATGCCGCGGAGCGGCTGGGTCCGTGAGCCATGGCCGCTGAGCCTGCGCGTCCGGAGCCTGCGCGTCCGGAGCCTGCGCTCCGCAACGGGAGAGGCCACAACAGTGAGAGGCCCGCGTACCGGAAAAAAAAAAAAAAAAAGCGATAGTAAATAATTGCCTCCTTTGCTCCCAAACAAAATTCTGGAAGGCTCCCTGGTGGAAACATGTGCCCCAGGGAGACAGACCTTTTCGGGATGGCAAATTGATTTTATCTGGCCACTGCCGCCCTCTGCTGGAGCTGGTAGGTATGCAACACTTTCCCTGGACTCCCGGTGGTCGCTCCTTCCAGTAATGCTGTTTCCCATCATGTAATCTTTTTCTCAACCAGGTATGTACTCCTCCCCTATGGCCATCAGCCGTTATAGACTCAAATCAAGGTACCCATTTCACCTCCCAAGCAGTTCAATCCTGGGCTCTAGAACATGGAATCTTGTGGAATTTCCGTCTGGTTTACTTGCCCCAAGCAATCAGATTTACAGAAAGCCACAATGGCTTACTCAAAGACATGCTCCTCAAGCTTTTAAACAATAGATGGTCCCCTAAACGTGCAGAAGCTTTACCCCAGGCTGTAATACTGCTTAATTCCTGGTCCTCGGTTCTCCAATCCCCACACACCAACTAGTGGTCTTCTCTAAAGATTCTCCTGTTAAAACTGACAGGGAACCCCTTTGGCATTAGAGAAGGCATCATTCACACCTGCTCACTAGGTAAATGCTCCCCTTACCATTTTGATTTTTTGGTAGTCTCACCATCTCCACATACTTGCAGCCTGACTGAGGGCAGATTGAACAGTAATAGGCTCTCTTATAATAGAGAACACAAAGGGACAAACCTTTACCAAATAGCTTAGACAGCATGATTATACAGATTTTACTGACCCAGACATGCTTTAGAAATATGATACCAATAGACACATCTGGCTTAATTTGTACTGCCTTTAAATTTTTACCTGCTTTGCTTTGTAAGCTGTATGAAGTTCATCTGAGGGAATTTAGCGGCATTACCTGGAATTATGGTGACTTGGGCTCTTGTGTCCAAAAGAGCCAGAAATGTCAGATTATTGCTTTTGTCCTTCCAGAGTGGTAAATGGGCAATTGTCCTTGGGAGGTGGGATAAGCTCTGGGGAGCTGTGAATCCCTAGGGTAATACTCTAGGGGTCTTTTAAAAGGTTATGCATTTTGGGGTCCTTGGAAATACCGGCAAGTTGATTTATTTCTGTGGTGGTGAGTAGTAGCTCAGAGCCAGTACTAAATACTGTCAACAGCCAGTCCACCCTTCTTCTCCTACTCTGTAAAGTCTTCAAAAATATCTTGACTCTTGAGATGCATAAAGTTTAGAGTTTCAGTTTTTAACTCTCTATTATCCCCACTGATTTGACCTTAAGAATTGTCACTGGAAAGACCTGCAGTGGACTTGTAGGTGGCCGTGTCCCCCTCCAGTGTGTCCCAATTGACCTCACTGGGATTGGGATCAGCCTCCACTAGTACAATGATGGCAGGATCATTAAGGCTGGCTCCTGGAGCATGGAACCAGTGTCTTGACATGTTGGGCCTCTGCAGGGTAGAGCAGCTCCTGGGCTGCTTCTGTGGGCATCTTTCATTTAGGGACGAAGCTAACTTCCACACAAAAAGGATGCCAAAACAGCAATATTATGGAGTAAAATTAACCAAGCTCTCAACAAGCCAAACTCTAACATTATCAAGTATCAATGAGAATAGAAAAATAGAAATACTTCAACATTGATGGAAGAAACATAAATTATAGAAGTCTTGGGAAAAATGGTTTGTCATTATGTAATAAATTGAAAATCTGCCTATTCTATACGTAGACAATTCTCTCATAGATATGACTTGAAAAAAATTCTGTCCCTGTCTTCTGGATACGTATACAAGATTATTCACATTAACATGTTTTAGAACAGAAAAAAGAAAACTGTAAAAAGCCCACATATCTACCAACAGTGGGATGACTAAATAAATTATGGCATAGAGAATGCTATACAACAAAAATGACTGAGTCATAACTAAATGTACAACTTGGAAGTTTCTCACCCACAAGTTGAGCGAAACAGAAAATTACAAAAGACAACAAAACTATGATTACATTTACATGAATTTAAAACATATATAAATAAAATTATCAGTAACTGTAAAGAAATAACTATCACAAAAATCAAGATGGCAATTAGCCTTTATGGGGATGGGAGAAAGGCAAAGGGATGCTTCTTGAGTCCTAGCAATTTTCTCTTTCCTGATGTGAGTATTAGTTAAATGAATGTCAGCTTAAAGTTTTACATACCTGTTATATGTATTTTATGTATGTATGATGTATTTCATACTAAAATATTTTTAAAAAGCTAAGGTACTTTTCATTTGAATAAAATATTGCATGTCTAGTCATTTAGCCTAGACTTTCACAAGAGTGGAAAATATATATACAAACATTGCAGCAGTTTTGTTAATGACAAACAATTGGAGGCAATATCTATAGAAGAAGTGTTATGTTGACTATTTCATGGTACAGCTGTATTTAGGTTGATATTAGAAGAGAAAGTTTATCTGTGCTGATATAGAAAGATTTCTAGATACAAAAAAATCATGGTGCAGAAATAAATAAGTGTGAAGATGTATTTGTGTATGGTATGTTTCATTGCAGTTTTTCTGGAAAGATATATCATTATCTGTTTTTTCTTCCCTTCTTCTTTCTTCTCTCTGCCCTTGGAGGCTGTTCAATATAGATTAAATCAATGAACTTCCTTGCACTTTGGCTTCTTATTGAATTTGATCAAAGGGGATCCTGGTTGGGGATCCAAGAAATGAAGGAGAGTGAGTTCAAGATGTGTGTTCCCTGGTTCCTTCCTCATCTCAGGCTCCCTGAGTTTTGGGAACTGCTACCTCTCCTCTTCAGATTTCTGTGTTGTCTTTTCCCATTTCCTTACAACTCAGCTACACTCTTGCAAATAGACCCTTTATTAAGCCCTTTTCAAATTACTGTAATTTGATTGTGTCATTTTTTTTCATGCTGCAACCATAATAAACATTTAGTACAATCATACTAAGGACCATGGCACTATTCAAAAGAACAAGCAAAGACCATTAATTCTATTAAAGAACACTTTCCAAGATATATTGTTAATGGGGAAAAAAGGCAAGTGAGGAATGGTTTAATTCCAGTCATATTAAATTATTATGTTTTCAGACCTAACTATGTAAATATAATAATGCTTTGATATACTACCTGGTAGGTTTTGTTGTTTCTGTTATTTTATGCTATACTGTGATTCTTCCCTTAATAGTGGCTAAGAACTTCTATGCTTCTTCATTCATTTAAAATGCTTCACATATAACAAAGTTTTTCTGAATAAACAAGTCAATCTTGGCTTTTGAATGTGAAAAGCCTGAGTCCCTACACACTGATGACCAAAAGAACTCAGACTTTCACCATCCCCCTTCTATGAAAACATTCTAGGAACTGGGAAAGGATTGAAAGTTAGGAGAATTTGGATGGTAAAAGTTTCCTGAACTAGGGCTCTGTGGTTGCATCTTTTTCAAAATGATATAATTACCAGACATGTTTAGCAAGTCTTAGGATAGAAGTGATCTTTAGCCATTTCCAGGGAAGTTCCCCCCCAAAACAAGATCTTAATTGACTTCTACTCAGCAGAGTATGAAAGTAATGAAAATACCTATTTAGTTAAAAGAAAACAAAAACAAATCTGAGACAACTTTGAAGCATTGTCTAGGACCATAGCATAGGGTTTGGAGTAGTTGTAAGTTTCCCGTCATTCATTTGTTCATTTAAAGGACATTTATTGAAGGCTTTCCATTTGCCAGACACATTACTAAAGGCTTAGAATATAGTAATGAATGAGATCACTTGCCTTCACAGAGTTTACATTGTAGAGTTGGAAACATATGATAAACACAGTAGAACATAAAGCACGTTATATTAGTGAAAACTTCTAAGGGATATATCAAGTATTAGCTACAGAGGAACAAATTTTTAGATGGGGCAGCTATGGAGCATCTCAGTGAAGAAAGTGACTTTTGAATGAACACTTTAAGGATATCTGTGTGAGGAGCTTTGTGAGCAGAAAAAAATAAAGAAGCAATAGAAAGGCCTTAAGGTAGAAGCACATCTGGTGGGTTCACGGAACCAGGAAGAGACTAGAGTTCTGGAGCCCAGTGAGCAAGTGGACAATAGAAGATGATGAGTCATGTGGGTAAAGAGACCAGATCACGAGGGCTTTGTGGATCATCGTAAGAACTTAAGCTGCACTCCGGATGAGGGGAGGAATCCATTGGAAGGGTTTAAGCAGAGGATTTGCATATTTGGCTCCTGCTTTAACAATTGCTCTGACTGATTATAAAATAGACTGTAGGGAAAAGGAAGTTAGCAGGAGAATGGCTAAGAGATCATTGCAGTTATTTAGGTGAGAAATGTACCCCAAACCAGAGCGGATATGACAGAGAACAAGTAGAAATGGAGAGAACTTGAAAATGAAAATGAGGGGAGGCCTGGGAAAGATCTCAGTGAAATGAAGGTCAAAGACTGGATGGAAATTAGGATTCCTTTGTGGATGCAGGTGTGCCCAGGTGACAGCACTCAGCTCTGCTCTTGATGCCTTGATACCAAACAGGTCCTATGACACTACCCCAGAGGAAGGGTTGAGGAATTTAGAACCAATGGAGATTAGGTTTCTAACTGGGGCACTTTATACAATTTTAGTCCAATTACAGAAAATAAAAGTTATTTTTCTTTTATACCTAAATTTGTGAATGGAGATTTATATCTGATATGTGTATGTATTTGTGGTCTGTGTCTAAGACTTCAAAAAATGTCTGAACGTATTTTAAATTGTCAGAAATGTTTACCTGAGGGTTAGACAGTGGAATTGTTCAGGGAATGAGAAGATCTGAAAAAAGTTGGATAATGCAGGAGAATTTTTATTTTTTACTAGATTTTTACAAGGCTCATGTAAGAGTTTTATAATTTAAAAAGAAAAAGTTTAAAAAACTAAACTATAGTTTTCTAGTGTGTGTTGTAATGGTTCTATTGCTAGATTTACCTTCTTTAAAAATTAGTATTCTACAAGTGGGTATCACATACTCTGCAGATTTGAATACATTCCAAGTTACTTAGATATTTTTTCAACTAAATATGATTCGAATTTTGCCCAGTTACATGTTTTTCTCATTAACTCTTATTGCCCTGAGCATCCTGTTCCTATTATAATTGTTGTCAATGACTGAGGCAAAGTAGCTATTGAAATTCAACCCGCACCTTGACACATTCTGCTTTTTCTCAGGTCCCTGAAAAGTAGTGAGCCCACCCTTCCTTGCCCGTGCTTCGACTTTGTAATGGCTTCTAATCTCTGACATGCTTCCCTTTATATCCTTTGCTAATGGTAAACTGTTATAGCTTTGCTGTTTTATACAGCCTCTGGATGCCCTTACTAATTATCTTTTTTCTCCGAGCATCATTTTTTTTAAACTCACATTTATTCTCATTAGACGATTGCCTTCCTTCTGTTATTCTGTTGCTTTTTTTTACCTGCTGCTTAAGTAGAGAGGAAATCTAAAAAAAGAATAAAAATAATACATTTTCCGGGGAGAAATTTCTTTCTTCTTTGTTTCTTGGGTGAAAAAATGTAGATTTATTTGGTTTTCTTGAAGGGCTAGGTTCCCTTTCCTATGCATTGCCTTTCAAGTCAGTGAGGCAAGCTTTTCTCATTTTGTACCCCACACCATTCTTGTGACTTGAAACATCAGTAAGAAATACTCATATGGTGATGAGAACGGTAATCTTGTTGTGAATGAAAAAAATAGTAAAGCCATGGCGGGGAAAGGGGTTTTTTGAGCTGCTTATAAGTTAGTACAGTGTGAAGTTTGGATTCTCACTCACAATGCCTTCTAGGCCCTTCTAGTCTTTTAGGAGAAGGAAAAAGGGGGTAAGAAAAGAACCTGGAACAGGCTGGTATTATAAGGGTATTCTGTTATCTAGCCACAATGCACAAAACCTAAGTAGGGTGTAAGGAGTTGGAAGACTCCAAACAACTTAAATAGACTAAAAAATGAGGGGGTTTGAAATTTTTCCTATGTACCTGGCTATGTATGTAATCTTATCCACATAACATTTTCCACTTGTTATGATATCATATTACATATAATATATATATTATATTTTTTACCTCTCTATGGTTATTTACTTTCATTTGAGAACTTCTGAAATAGCTGTTTTAACTCTGATAAATAATATTTAATAATTTTCAATTAATGTAGAAGGCCAAGTAGGAAGGTACTTTCATAGAAGGGTATGTAATTTTTTAATGGACATTAGATTTTAAAGCCGTTTTAGGTTTACAGCAAACTTGAAGGAAAGTACAGAGAATCCCCACATACTCCTGCCTCCCAACATGCACAGCCTCCCCTACTATCAACACCCTCACCAGAGCGCTACATTTCTTGTTAATATAATTGATAAACCTACGTTAACACATCATGATTACCCATAGTCCAGAGTTAACATTATGGTTCACTCCTGGTGTTGTACATTCTATGTGTTTGAACAAATATATAATGACATCTATCCATCATTACAGTATCCTACAGATAATTTCACTGCCCTAAAACTCATCTGTGCTCTGCCAGTTCTTTGCTCCCTCCCCACTAAACTCTGGCGATCATTGATCGTTTTTACTGTATCCCTTGCTTTGCCTTTTTTTCCAAAATGTCTCATAGTTGGAATCATACAATTAGTAGCCTTTTTCAGACAGGCTTCTTTTAATCAGTAATATTTATTTAAGATTCCTCCATGTCTTTCTGTGGCTTGACAGCTTATTTCACTTTAGCACTGAATTCCATTGTCTGGATGTACCAGTTTATTTATCCACTCATCTACAGAGGGACATCTTGATTGCTTCCAGGTTTTATCAATTATAAGTGAAACTGTTATAAATATCCGTGTGCAGGTTTTTGTGTGAACATAAGCTTTCAGCTCATTTGGGTAAATACCACAGAGCATGATTGCTGGATCATATAAGACTATGTTTAGTTTTGCAAGAAACTGCCGAACTGTGTTTCAAAGTGCTGGACCATTTTACATTCCCACCAGCAAGGAATGAGAGTTCCTGTTGCTCCACATCCTTGCCAACATTTGGTGTTGTCAGGATGTTTTTATTAGAGCTTCTTAAAGTACATTTATTTTTCCTTCCTCAATGTTAAGTGTTTCCCTCTAGTGAACAGACATTTTTTGTCAGTGCGGAGAAGGGAAAAGAATGAGTGCAGTGTCACCAGCGTCCATGCTGGTGAAGAAGCTGTGGCCGAGCTTAGCAATGTCCAATAGAAAACACCTGAATATGTAAATTTGACTTAGTAAAAACACTCACCCATGCTGACTAGTCTCATTTTAAATTAAACACCATGAACTTCAGGTGGGCCCATGGTGCTTCTGGACCATCCTCCTACAATTTTCCGAAACTAAGGAAAGTTTCTCACTCTCCCAGATAAGTATTTTAAAACTTCCCTCTATTTTCAAACCCCCAACACCATTTCCTATTTCTCTTTCTCTGTTAAGGACGTTGCATCTTAGTTTTCTGATTGCTTAGAAACAATCAGGGGAGAAATCTTACATTCTCCAGTTATCAAGTGTAACACCAATCCTCATCTGAATGCATATACCTAAATTCCTCTCAGTTTTTCTAGGTGAACTGTCTATGCTTGTATATAAGGCCACATTCTCTTTTGGGCACTAGAGTACTTTTCAGATATTCAAGGATTTTACTTCTATATGTGTCCCCATTCTCTCTATCTTGAATCATCAGTTTTTCCTATTCTGATAAGTCTTTACAGGTGGTGTGTGTGTGTGTGTGTGTGTGTGTGTGTGTGTGTATAAAATATATAATATAACTATATATAATATATATTATATTTCAAGTATATACATACACTTATATATAAGCATATATATATATCTTTACAAGATATATATAAAGCTATATGTTATAGAGATATATATTTCCCATCTTAAACAAAACAAAACAAAGCTCCTCAGTCCCACACGCCATTTCAACTACCCTGCCCTTTTGCAGCAAATTCTTAAGAGAATTGTTAATAGTAGTAGTCAGTTTTCAATTCCTCTTTTTTCCTTCTCTCTTGAACCTACTCTAACCCAAGCTTCTAGCTTTATAGCTTCATGAAAAATGCTCTTTTCAGAGTCAATGACCTCTATAATGCCCAGCCCAATGGTCAAATTTCAGCCCTCTTTTTGTGTAAACTGTAATTAGCACAGCACAATCTCACTTTCTTGAAATACGTTCTGCATTTGGCTTCTGCTTGTCTTAACTCTCTCTTGGTTTTCTTTTTACCTTAATGGCCACTCCTTTTCAGTTTCATTCATGGCTTATCTCATATCTATCAGACCTCTAAAATTTGAGTTCCCAGATCTATGATCTCTTTCCTTTCCAATCAATACTTCTTTTGTTATCTCCTCACTACCTTCGTATCTCTACCAAATTGTTGTCAGATTATCAGAGAAATTGTCCTGGACCACACTATCTAAAATAGACTTCTATCCCAATCCCGTCACCCTCTCTCCTCTTACAATCTTCAGTTGTTTTTTTCTTACCTCTTTATTATTCATCTTAACACTCACCACCACCTTGTGAGTCATTCTAGAATATAAACTCATAGACTATATAAACTATAATTTACTATTGAATCATTTGATTTTTTATTATCCCCTGGCCTATGGTTGTCATGTAATATATATTTATTGAATAATTAATACAGTATTTGCTGAAACATCTTCCCAGACTTCCTTAAGTCTTCATTGAGTATGAGTCCAAGCAATCTGGAAAATGTTGCCCTGTCTTCTACTCACTCAAAAAAAGTTCCATTTTCTAAAGAAGACAATTGCTCACCATTGCTCTGGTAACCACCTTTAGTGAAGATGGTCATTGAAATGGGCATCAGCCTGGTCTCTCACTATTCTCCTTTCACCCACTAGAAGACCTTACAAACAAAGGGGAGAGCAAATGATATGGAGACCTGATGACCCAGATACTATATGTGAGACTCAAAGAGCTGTGACATATGGGTGCTTGTGATCACATGTTTTATTATTGCTAAGGACACTTAAGAACCACTTCCCTAGACCAAAGAGAAGATCTTATTTATGGCATAAGTTATGTTATGAGAACTTCAGTACTTGGACAGTTCATTGTTTGGGTTGAAGAAACACTGAAGAGGCCAATGGACACAGATTGTAGCCAGCCAGATGTGAGTATAGGAGATGGCTAGAAAAGTTTAACTCAGACCTAACCCATGTCTTCATAGATATCCAAATGGTTGATTCTCTGGTAGTATCTCCAGGAGACACAGCCCTCACAGGACAACATAATCATGTATGTACTCATCACCTAGGATGTAAAAACAAACAAATAAAAAAAGACTGAGAAGATGAAGATGAAATTTAGAGGGAAATGACTCAGGAGCTACAGATCAGTTGAAAGTAGAGTGTCCTGGAGTAGCTGAAGAGTCCTGGGAAGTTTCTTTCTCTCTACTAACCCCAATATTTCTTTATTCATTCACTCAACACATAATTATTGTTTATCTATTATGTGTCTGGCATTGTTTTCAGGCACTGGGAATAGAGAAAATAAAATAGGAACAAAATCTTCTGATTTTAAGGAATTTACTTTCTATTGGTAAGAACAGACAATTAAAAATAATCTCATTATTCTAGATGAAGATAAATGCTAAAAAATAAAACAAAGCAGAAGTAGAGGGATGGGTGTGGAAATGTGTGAGTAAAGACCTCCTTACAACTAACATTTGAGTGGCGACTTGAAGGAAGTGGGGGAGTGAGCCATGTGAATAAATGAGTGAATAGGATTACTACATGGAACACTAAGGCAGCTTAGGGTAATTTCCCACTGACTTGCAATTTTTCTATTTCTAGTCACACAGCAACTCCTCTATTGAGATAGTTCATTAGTGATAGCAATGTGCTGAGAAAAAGTGGTATTAGAAGTTTTACTTTCATTGTTCTTGAAAGCAAAATCTTCAGATGGCTACATGTAGAAAACATTGGTTTCTGGAGACTCTTTAGATACATAGAGCCATGATGTAAAGTAATATATCTATGGATCATTTTCTTTGTTACCTTTCCATAAAATGAACTTCTAATCATTGTCAAGCTGAAATGAGGCGTTGTTTCACCACTGACATATGATTGTGTTATGTGAATTCAGGTATGCATATTTTCAGGGAATATATTAAAAACACAAGAATATATTAAAAACACAAGAAATTTGCTTCCATAAGCCTACATATAGACAGAAATCCAAAGGTTTAAGTTACATCATCAAGTCTGCTCACTAGCACTGTCTCTTGGCTTTGCTTTCTTATGTTGTGGCTTTATTTTCAAGCAGCCTCTTTCTCATGATGACAAAATAGTTGCCATCAGCTCTAGCCTTATATTCTACTTCTCAGCGTGCTCAGTAAAATAAAAAGAACACTCCTTCCCTGTTAACTCCAGCAAGTGTCTAAGAATTAAGTCTCGGGCTCTGATTGCTCTGGCTTAGATTTTGTACCCATCTCTGAAACAATTACTATGGCAAGGAGGTACAGTGCTTCAACTGGCTGGAAATATATGCACTTAAGATAAGCTACATCAAAATTCTTGGACTGAGAATGAATTACTTTTGGTTCCAAGGGAAACCAGGTGCTTTTACTGGAAGGGTTAATGTATGCAAATAAATAGATGCTCATACTCTTACCCTTGGTACATTATATACAGAACACTATTCCCCAGAACCTAATGGGCCCAAAAGATCCCCCTCTCTCACCCACCTCCCTCTCACATGCTCACACACATACAAACACATGCTACCACCTCCCTACCAGCATCCTTTTACTATCTCCCCATTTGTTTCTAGGAATGGAAATATATGATTACATGTCAAAATACATCTAATTTAAAGGTGAGAATGGAAAAGGGAGAGAATTATCATTATGAGTTCTTCAATATCTCAGCCCCCAAGTAGTAAATGAACCATGCCATAATTTTTGGTAGTTGTATTTCTGTCTGAATAAAGAGTATATCGTGAGGAACTAAATGTTTTTATAATTACTTTAACACCAGAAATTTAAGTAATGAATATTTTATTCTGAGCCATAGATTAATACTACCCACCATTTGATTTTAACCTTTGGTATGTATGTCTAGCAGCAAACTGACGGTAAAAGCCTTACCAAAGTACATTTGCTCCCCTTCCTCTGCCTTTTCTTCAGATTCCACTGGTTAGGAGTTCATTCCTTTAAGACTGCTCTTCCCCCCACTTCAGACACCAGTCGCCAACCCAGACCTGTGCTTCTGACCAACTGGCTACAGATTGGAGGTTCCAAAAGTTTCCCCCGCCACCATCCCCTGACCTTGGACTTCAGATGCCAATCACAAGTCAAGGTTGTTACCTGTACTTGTGACTGACCGGCTGTAGATCAGAGGTACCTTTGACTTCCTCCTTGGGTTTGATTACTTTGCTAGACTGGCTCACAGGAAAGCTTTCTCCACTACCACACTTTAGATTATTTACTGTTATAAGTTTCCCTAGTCCCCTTATCTCTCTTCTCAAACACACAAATTTCATGTAGGCATGAATTGGGACTAAGATGTTCACCTCAATATTGCCTTAATTGTTCACCTCAGGGGCTTAATCAAAACTAGTTGAATAAATGTTAAAAATTAATAAATTCAAGAGACAAATATGACAGTTCTTTTTCTTTACCACAGACTCCCACACAGCTTCAACACTATAAGGGTCATTTTTGCTGGATCAGTGGTGTTGAGCAACATCAAACTCCACGGCTATTCCAAAGTGCTGTGGCAACTGGATGGCAAAGTATGGAATAAACTTAGTATCTGGTGGGATAAACTTATGGTAGACCAGTGACCTCAACTGCAGTTCCAGGCAATGGGGAGATAAGGTGATCATGGAGCCACAGAAAGTAGGGTTAGTATCAGGCACATGCCATCCCAGTCGGTATGGGTAGTAGACATGCCAGGGTGCATGGCCTTAATCGTGAGCAGATATGTGATACTTTCTGAATACTCAGTTCATAACTTGGAAGTACTTTGGAAAGAACTGGAGTAGCTCTGAGTACATAGAGGCAGAACAAACCCTGTTTGAGTTATTACTCATAATATAGCTTCATGTGAGGGCAGGAAATTTTTTTTATAATTCCAATTTCTTTCTTTTTTCTTTTTTTTCCAGTTTTATTGAGATATAGTTGATATATAACATTTTATAAATTTCAGGTATACAACATAATGATTTTATATATTATAAATTATTAAATGACTGCCACAATAAGTTTAGTAAACATCCATCACCTCACATAGTTACAAAGTTTTTTCCTTGTGTTGAGTGAGAACTTTAAGATCTACTTTTTTTACTTTCAAATATACAATACAGTATTTTTAGCTATAGTCACCATGCTGTACATTACATCCCAAGAACTTATATCTTATAACTGGAAGTTTCTACCTTTTGACTTCCTTCACCCAATTCTCCCACTATCTCCCCTACCCCTCAACCTCTGCTTCTAGGAGCTTTTTTTTTTTTTTTTTTAGATTCTACATATAAGTGAGGTCATAGAGTATTTGTCTTTCTCTGATTTATTTCACGTAGCATAATGCCTTCAAGTTTCATCTGTATTGTTGCAAATGACAGGATTTCCTTTTTTTTTTTTAAATAAATTTATTTATTTATTTTTGGCTGCGTTGGGTCTTCGTTGCTGCATGTGGGCTTTCTCTAGTTGCAGCAAACAGGGGCTACTCTTTGTTGCAGTGCACGGGTTTCTCATTGCAGTGGGTTCTCTTGTTGTGGAGCACGAGCTCTAGGTGTGCAGGCTTCATTAGTTGCAGAATGCAGGTTCAGTAGTTGTGGTAAACAGGCTTCATTGCTCCGTGGCATGTGGGATCTTCCCAGACTAGGGATCAAACCCATGTCCCCTGCATTGGCAGATGGATTCTTAACCACTGCGCCACCAGGGAAGCCCAATCGCCTTATTTTTTTTTTTTTTAATTTTTGAATTTTATTTAATTTATTTTTTTATATAGCAGGTTCTTATTAGTTATCTATTTTATACATATTAGTGTATATATGTCAATCCCAATCTCCAATTCATCACACCACCACCACTCCCCCCTGCCACTTTCCCCCCTTGGTGTCCATACGTTTGTTCTCTACATCTGTGTCTCTATTTCAGGGCAGGAAATATTTGACTTATAGTTTTCTCTGATTTCAGCACTATAAACTAGAATAGCCAATTTCAATTCTAATCCCATTTACCTTGCAGTTACCAAAAAGGAAATTTCTCCCAGATTCTAACAATAGGTTTGCTGTTATTTCTAGTTCCTAGTTTTCAGGGTGGTGTGTTTTTTAAACTTTTTTTTTCTATGATTGCCACTTTTTTAAACATTATTTTTGGCTGTGCAGTGGGGCATGTGGGATCCTAGTTCCCCTACCAGGGATAGAACTCATGCCCCCTGCAGTGGAAGCACTGGAAGTGCAGAGTCTTAACCACTGGACAGCCAGGGAAGTCCCTCTGTCATTGCTATTTTAGATGAAAGTTAAGTGAAATTGCATTCGGCAGACAATGGTTATTGTTTTTATTTTCCTCATCATATAAGTATTATAGACTCTTTGTAGAAATTTTAGAAGTAAAGTAAGTAAAAAGTTAATAAGAATCACCTCTAATCCCATCACCAATGTTTACCATTCTTAGTATTTTAATCCTCCTCTTTTTTCATAAACATGCAGTAAGACTCGGAGAAAATATTTTTGAAAGTCACATCTGAGACTGTTTTACAAAACATACAAGGAACTCTTAAAACTCAACAATAAAAAAATAATCCATTTAACATACGGGCAAAAGACCTGAACAGACACTTCACCAAAGAAGATATACATATGGCAAATAAGAATATGAAAAGGTACTCAACATCATATGTCCTCAGGGAATTGCGAATTAAAACAACAATGAGATACCACTACACATCTATTAGAACGGACAAAATCCAAAACATTGACAATGGTGAATGCTGGCAAGGATGTGGAGCAATGGGAACTCTCATTAATTACTGGTAGGAATGCAAAATAATACAGCCACTTTAGAAGACAGTTTGGCAGTTTCTTACAAAACTAAACATATTCTTACAATACAATCCAGCCAACACACTCCTTGGTAGTGAAACCAAGCAGGACCCAGTGGGGCTTCTGAGCATGGAAGCCTTTCTCTCCCCCATTGTTGACTCCAGGCTCCATGACCTTCCCTGAGTTCCAAAGGGCAGATTCCAACCATTGCTAATCTGGGAAGGGAAGGGATGCAAAGACAAGGGAGGGGCAGTCAAGAAACAATAGTGCAGCCTTGGGGCAATGTTCTGGTTCCACCTTGAGAGATACACATAACAATGTCTTTAAGCTCTTTAAGATGTCAGCATTCTTCCTATCAGAGAAAGACCACCTGAGGCTACATTAAAGGAACCAGAGAAGCTCATCAAGAAGATTACCTCACACCAGATTAGAGGAGTGCAGTCCCTGCACACACCATAATTTTATCAGCCACCCCACCCTTGAACCATTGCTATAAAACTCCTCATCAAATCCTGCCAGGTTGGGACACATAGTTTTCGAGGGCAGGAGCCTTCTGTGTTCCCCTTTGCCTGGCAAAGCAATAATGCTATTCTTTTCTACTTACACCCAAAACTCTGTCTCCAAGATTTGATTTGGTACTGGTACACAGAGGCTGAGCTTTCAGCATCAGTATTACCCAAGTAAATTGAAAAGTTATATTCAGATAAAAACTAGCAGATGGATGTTTATAGCAGTTTTATTCATAATTTTCAAAACTTGGAAGCCGTCAAGATGTCCTTCAACAGGTGAATGGATATATTTATTGTATATATCTATTTTGTACATATCTACTGTAATCCAGACAGTAGAATATTACTCAATGCTAAAAAAAAAAAAAAGAGCTATCAAGCCATGAAAACACATGGAGAAAACTTAAATGCATATTACTAGGCGGAAGAAGTTGATCTGAAAAGGCTACAAACTATGTGATCCCAACTATACGACATTCTGGAAAAGGCAAAAACAAGAGAGACAGTAAGAAGTTCAATGTTTGTAATGCATTAGGGAGGAGGGAGAGATGAAGAGTTGGACAGATTATTATGGCAGTGAAACTATTCTGCAAGCTATTGTAAAAAATTTAATAAACAGAAACTTCAACTAAGTAGAGTTGAGAGGCCAGAAGGAGAGCTGGTATGCCCTGCAAGTCTAACAGAGCCCAACAGGAAGAAGAAAGACTCATCTTCTTTCCTGGCAAGGGCTCGGCCAATGAGAAGCCATGGACTCTGTTTACTAGAGCACTGCCCACTTCCTTTTCACCTCTATAAAGTGTTCTTCCCTTGACATGAGGAACTTGCCCCACGGTTGCAGATCCTGAGTTGCGATTCTCTGCTGATCCCTAATAAACATATCTTTGTTATTTATTTTAGGTCAACAGTATTATAATTGTGGATATATGTTATTTTACATTTGTCCAAACCCAAAGAATGTATACTACCAAGAGTGAACCATAATGTGAAGTATGGGTCCTGGGTGACAATGACGTATTAATGCAGATTCATCAATTGTAACAAATTTATCACTGTGGCATGGGATGTTGATAGTGGGGAGGCTGTGCATGTGTAAGGGCAGCGGGTATATGGGAAATCTCCATACCTTCCACTCAATTTTGCTGTGAACCTAAAACTACTCTAAAAGATAAGGTCTATTAAAAAAAAAAGAAGAAGAAATGAATTTCTGCTATTTGCTACAACATGAATGAATCATGAAAACATTATAGTAAGGGAATAAAAACAGACACAAGAGGACAAATATTATGATTCCACTTACATGAAATATATAGAATAAGCAAATTCGTAGTGACAGAAAAGTAGATCAGAGTTTACCAGGGACTGAGGAGAGGAGGAAACGGGAAGTTATTATTTAAGGTGTACAGGGATTTTGTCTGCAGTGATGGAAAAGTTTTGGAAATAGACAATGAGGATGGTCACACAACATCATGTATATAATTAATCCCACTATACTGTACACTTAAAATGGTTAAGATAGCAAATTTTGTGTTATAAATATTGTACCACAAGGGCTTCCCTGGCGGCGCAGTGGTTGAGAGTCCGCCTGCCGATGCAGGGGACACGGGTTCGTGCCCTGGTCCGGGAAGATCCCACATGCCGCGGAGCGGCTGGGCCCGTGAGCCATGGCCGCTGAGCCTGCGCGTCCAGAGCCTGTGCTCCGCAACGGAGAGGCCACAGCAGTGAGAGGCCCGCATACCGCAAAAAATAAAATAAAATAAAATAAAAAAATATTGTACCACAAGAAAAAATTTTTAAAAATATGATGAGAGGGACAGTCAGACTCTGACATGTAATCTAGAATTATTTGGCAAGATAATACCATAAGGAAAAGTCATGTTTTCCTTAGGATTTTTAATTCTCTTTTTCTTCTATATATTTTTTTATTGTGGTATAACATTTATGTGCACAGTTTGCTCAGTTTTGACAAACATATGGACTCTAACCATCACCCTGTCAAACTATATAATATTCATATGAAAAATTTCTATTAAAAATTCCTTTCTGAAATTTTCCAGTCAAACACCACCACCATCATCGGAAGCAACTGCTGTTCTGTTTTTTGGGGTTTTTTTCCTGTTCTGTTTTGTATCACAATTGCTTTAAATTTCCTTTTAGCATCCTCATTAGCATGTCAGCAACAAACAGACTTGAAGGTTGTTAAGGCAAGGTTGAGTCAGGAATAAAAAGGATAAACTGTAAAGAAGTAAAAGAAAAGCCCATCTACTTCTTGATGGTCCAGGGGCAATATCAACCTGGGATGTGGCATATTAAAATAAATTTGGTGCATGACTGATGCCAAGAAGAGGAAAGCACTGAAGTTAGCCCTCCTAATCTACTATAATATATGACTCCACGTCATATACAGGATTCAGAAATAGCTCAGAGGCTGGATGGCTTGTCAAATATAAGATAATGGAGTAAAGCATATCTATATAAAAGGCTACTGAAAGGGCTGTCAAAGCCAAGGCAAAAAATGAGAGCAATGCTTGACCTGAGGGGATCAACAGTGCTACCCGGAGCCAATGTGAAGCCCGATGAGCTAAGGAGGATGAGAGAAAAAACCATTCAAGCCAAGAGAAACAAAAACAGAGCTTGTAGAGTCACAGAGTTCAACAACAAGTGGTAGTAGAGCAGACTGACCCCAGTGAGCAGGTGCCATTGTCCTTGAGAAGAGCAGATGTTGCAGCCAACGTACAGCAAAGAAGAGCAGTAGGACTTTGGGAAAGAGATGTTTCTGCTTTGTGCCACAAACCCACGTAAGTATTTCTTTCCTTCTGATCACCTAAATATCGTTTAGGGTAAGAAGTGGCCAAAAGATATCCATCTGAGACACTGTCTAAGGGCTTGTTTAATAGAAAACAAACGTATGGGGAATTCCCTGGTGGCCTAGTGGTTAGGATTCCGGGCTTTCTCTGGAAAAGTTCAATCCCTGGTCAGGGAACTGAGATCCCACAAGCCTTGCAGCACAGCCCAAAACCCATCAAACTTAAGGATACCAAAGGGGAAAGGAGGGTAGGGGGAGGGATAAATAAGAAGGTTGGAATTAACAGATACACACTACTATATATAAAGTAGATAACCAACAAGGACCTACTGTATAGCACAGGGAACTATTCTCAATATTTTGTAATAACTGATAAGTGAAAAGAATCTGAGAAAGAATATATATGTGTGTGTGTATATATATATATATATATATATGTGTGTGTGTGTGTGTGTGTGTGTATATCTCTGAATCACTGTGCTATACAACTGAAGCTAACATGGTGTTGTAAATCGACTATACTTCAATAAAAAAAGAAAATAATCCAAAAAAGAAATATATACTTTTTAAAGTCAAAAAAATAAATAATAAAGGGGGCTTCCCTGGTGGCGCAGTGGTTGAGAGTCCACCTGCCGATGCAGGGGACACGGGTTCGTGCCCCGGTCCGGAAAGATCCCACATGCCGTAGAGCGGCTAGGCCCGTGAGCCACAGCCGCTGCACCTGTGCGTCTGGAGCCTGTGCTCCGCAACGGGAGAGACCACAACAGTGAGAGGCCCGCGTACCACAAAATAAATAAATAAATAAATAAATAAATAATAAAGGCTTTAAATCATTGGCAACAGATTAGACATTTAATTTAATTATCTCCCCTGCTAACCAGTGATATGGGAGATTGGAAGGAAGGCCAGATTAGTTATTGACAAAAAATAAAATAGTTCTATTTTCTGTGAACATCTGAGTAGTTGTGTGAGTTAAATTTGTGGCCTGCTGCCATTGTATTTAAGGGCCAGGTTCAATAAAAATTATGAACTCTAGCTTTAAAAATTGGGGTCATATCTAGCAAAGATGACATCACCAAACTGCTTAAATTGTTCCTACACTCTTTTCTGAACTAGTGTTTGTAGTAGAAATTTTGAGCATTCATACTATTCTCAGGCTTATACCCTGGTTATTTTCACTTAACATTATGCAATGAAAATTTTACATGTTTAAATATTCTCTAAAACTATATTTTTAATATCTGTACAATATTCAAATGGATTTACTGAAATGTGTTTACATATTCTCCTATATTTGGACATGAAATCAAGTTTTGCAATTATAGGAATAATACAAATGTATAGCCAGTTTGTACTATATCTCTAAATACTAATTTAGTATGTTTTTCCTAAAATTGGAATTTGTGAGTCAAAATAGATGAAGATTTTAAAAGTTAGCATATACAGCCAAATTGCATTCCAAAAGCTCTGTGAAAATTTATACAGCTACTAGTAGGAATGAATATGCCAATCATAAAGAGCACCCTTGCCAGGATTATATAATACCACTGTGAATCTTTTCTAATTTGACAGGTCAAACATGGTATCATCTTTAATCAGAACTTTTTATTATCATTGAGCAATAAGATGATAGATGGTTACTGGGAGGCACCAGCAAAGATCTACTTTCTGGACCTGGAAATCCTAAGGATGCCATTTAGAACTGGACCACTGGTTCTGGATTTTAATCTAATATTGTTCTAGGGCTCTGTTTACTTAGAAGAACATTCAATGGTCAAATTTTGTAAAATGGACTATTTTTCTTTTCCAAAGTCTAACATTCGTTGCCCCAGATTCTAGGTCATTTAATGATACATTTTTTAAAATGGTGCTTGATTTATGTGAATTACATATCTTTTGAAATAGCTTGAATATTACTATTCTTTCATTCAGGGAACACTTTTTTGTCACTTATGTGTCAGGCACTATGTTATGTGCTGATATGTCAAAGATGGCCTCTGTTTTCAAGAAAGTCATAGTCTTGGGGGCGGGTGTAGGAGAAAGCAGGAGACCTGTGAATATATAGTCAACTATAGTATAATTCCCTGAATATTCATTAGAAGTAAAGAGAGTTATGGACTTATAACAAAACAATGAAGTTTGAATCTTAAGAGGGAAGTTTACCTCTACGTCCCACTGAGAAAATCCAAAGACAACTTTTTGAGGGACAACTTAAGTTTACCAGCTTTGTAGGGCTATTCACATGGAGGGAGATTTTAAGATTCCCAAATTACAAAAATTATATCTTTATGGACAAATATTACTTTTTTCCTTTTCTATATTTTATGAAACAAGCTTATTTACCTCTTCACAGATTAACTTTGATATTAGTGTCATCTTTTTTTTTATTACCAAAGCCACATTGGTGATATACTATCGAGAGCACTTTGCCTTGCTTCTCTTTCAGTTGGATACTCTTTGAGTTAGTCTGTACCTTGATTGCTGGAAACTTTACTCTAGGACGTAAGTATCCATTCTCATAGTTTTAAGGGAGCTGGCTATGCATTTTTCCTATAGGTGTATATTTGTGATTCCTGCAACTTGACCACTGGTTCCATCACTTATTTCACCTTTTTTTTAAAAAAAGTTATCAAATTATTATGATTTTACATTGTATCTCAAGAATAAAATGAATAATAACTAAATTCACATTAAATTTCTTTCCTCCCTCTCCCTATTCAAAGTTCCATCATCCAACACTGTTATTTGTTGAACAATTTTCAAGTGAAGTTGTCTTCAATAAATAAGACTTTATTTTCAAAATAAAGGGAAAAATGAGAGTACCCTGTAATACTAAAGGTTTCAGAAGCAGAAGATTTCCTCTTTACAACAAAGTAATTTTGGGGAAATTTTTCCTTACATTAAGATTTAAAATATTGTTCTGCTTGGGGGACATGAAAATTGAAATTGGCCTTAAAGTGTGGATTAAGCAGGAATTTTTTCATGTAGGTGATAGGCAGTTCAGGAACAGAGGTCTGTAAGTTCTTGTTCTGTTAAGATGCTGGAACTATTAAAACAGGGAGGAGGCATGGGGCATTACATCAAACCTGAAGCGCTGTGAGGGACAATCCAAAGGGTTCTGAAGTTTGTACTTGCTGACTAGCTTTTCTCAACATTTTAAAAGTATGAACAATGGGAATTATGTACAATATCTTGGTACAAACTCTAGACAGTAAACAGCTTAAAAGAAGGCCCTTCTCTTACATATCTCTTTTGAACTGATGAATTAACTAGATATTTTTATTTCCTCATTTTTTGTTGCTTCTTTGTTTGTCTGACAAAGTTCTAAATAATACAGACACATATTTCCCCCAAACTTTAAACTTCCTACACTCACAGCAGTGGGAAGTGAAAGTGCAGGCCCAGTATCTTCTTCTATCTATTTTAAAGCCTTTAAACCCCAAAACTGTGCACTCAGTCAAGGATGTTAATTGTATGAGAATCGGAAGATGGCATTTTCTTGAGTTGATATTTCATTAGGTCTTCGTGCGAGTGAATCGAAAGGGTGGAGAATGACCTAAAAATGTAGATTAGATTTGTCTGGAAAGGTAATGAACTTCTAAGTGAGCATAAGCTAAATTCAGATTCCTAATAAAATGGAAACAAGCCAGTTTCTAGCACTCGTTAACAGAATTTTGTATGGCTCCAATCTTTTATTCATTTCATTCTGCAAAATGTCTCTTCTGACATATCTCGGTGTCTTATGATTTAAAAAAATAACTAAGTCCTCTAAATTTTATGTATTCTGCCATAAGAAATTTAGAAAAGAGTATCTTCATCATTTATTAATTGTTTAATTTGCGTTTATATTACTAATATAATAACTGATACAGTTATTTTATATGCCTAATTTATAACTGATACAGTGTGTGATGAATGTACATATTTTGGAAAAAATGAATGAATAATTATGTTTATTATTTTGATATGTATATTATTATTCTAATCAACATAAAAATGGACTAATTTTTTATATTTTTAAATATTTAAGGACACTAATAAGAATAAAATTTAATTAGAAGTTTAGATTACTGTTGGTAAGCTATAAAATTACCTTTGCAAATGGATAATAATTGACCTTTATATATTAATATCTTTGAAGAACATGAAAAAAATACTGTAATATATACTAATAAAAAGAAGAGAAAAAGCTTATAATAGCTATTATAAGCTTAAAAAGCTTATAATAATATAAGCTGTTAACTATAGCTCTCATTTCAGTAGAGCTATAGTTAAAGGCTTATATTATTAAAATAATACTTAAATTAACACAGGATGCAATAAAATACTAGTGCAACCATATAATTTGGGCAATCCTATAGAGTTTATTGTTCATGAGAATTAAAATTTTTTCACACAAGAGACTTAGAGGTTAAGATCAAGACATATTTTATAATAATTGATTTAGTAACTAGGATGATTTTCCCTCAAGGCTCTGCTGGTTTTTGAAGAGAAATGGGGTATTCACATAGACTTGGTTAGAGGGGGACCGTGGACTTGTACTGTTGTCTATTCCATATGAGTGTGACCTGTTTCTCACTCTCATTTTGATGGGAATAGAAAGGATGCATTCACCAAATCAACAATGCTACATCATAATGGAGTTCAACTGAATATAAGACTCCACATATTACCTAGTCTTTGGACTACTCAGAAACTAAGTGTTTCATCCTCATCGTCATATGAAGCTAGGGTTGCTGCTAGAGAAGTATGACAGAAAGGAGTGTGCCTGGGACTGTGGGAATTCAATGAGCCTCTCTTTTTGCTTCTGTGCTCAGTGATCAACATAAGAAGGACAGTTATAGCAAGTGTGGCCTGATAAGGTCAAGGCAACCAAAAGCTCAGACCTTCAGGGTGAAAACAGGCTCGCCACACCATGAAAGCAAACTAGACCAGTCTAAGAGCTGGGTCAGTGTTTGGGAAATCTGATTGCATGGTGGAGGGAGAAGGTGATAAATATCAATTATGGCCTCAAGACCAGTTGCCATAATAGAGACTATAACTTACCTAAAAAGCTTCCTGTCGTAAGTCTTTTTCTTTCCTCAGAGATCTCAACTAGGCATCACCTTGAAGTGTCAGTAACAAAGTGGTTTTCAGTTACAGCATAAGTTGATCTGAGTAGTGCAAGAAGTTGCCTAACAAATGCATGTTCTAATTTAAAAAAGAAGAAATGCCTTCCCTCCCAAAGCTTACATTCTAACAGAGAAAGGCATGATCATTATTGACCATGTATCTTTATCTGAATATGTAAGCTTCATGAAGAAGACTATTTTTTCTTCTAGATCTAAGTATGGCATATGGTTGTCACCTAATATTTTTGAATAAATGAATATTGACACACTCCTGATTATAACCTTCCAACAGCTTCATATTATTTTCAAAATTAAAATCCACAAACTCCCAACTATTGTGCAGGAGGTCCTAAATGATCTAATACCTGCTTACTTTTCCAAAAACCATTCTCTTTCTCTTCCTCTCTCTCTCTCCCCCCCAACACCCCCCCCCCCACCCCCGCTCTATCTCTTTGTACTGCTGTTCAGCCACACTGGCTTTTTCATTGTTGTTATTTTCAATCACTCCAAACTTGTTCCAAACTCAAAGCCTTTATGTGTAGGTATGAGACTAGGTTAGGTATGTGAGGTATGTGTAAGTATGCTCTATTGCCCGTGAATTTGATTTCATAATGGAATTTTTACAAAATGCTGGTTATGAAAATGTAGTGTTGAGTCTAACAGTATGAGAACCACTGACAAAGGGAAGAATTTTCTTTCTTTTTTTTTTTTTTTGCGGTACGCGGGCCTCTCACTGTTGTGGCCTCTCCCGTTGCGGAGCACAGGCTCCGGAAGCGCAGGCTCAGCGGCCATGGCTCACAGGCCCAGCCGCTCCACGGCATATGGGATCTTCCCGGACCGGGGCACGAACCCGTGTCCCCTGCATCGGCAGGTGGACTCTCAACCACTGCGCCACCAGGGAAGCCCGGGAAGAGCTTTCTTAATAGTGATGTGGTTTTTCAAAATGGTTGTTACTGATATTCCTCAAAAAGAAAACAACTACAATTTTCTTTGATTTATAAGGCAGTGTGTTTCTGTAAAAATTTCATACATGTTAAATCCATGCCAAAGATACTTTGAGTTTATTTTTAAAATATCATTAAGTTCTTGGCTCAAATTTCCTTCTAGATTCAGATAATTATGAGCAGTTCTTTCATTTGCAGGTATGTCCTGTGGGAGCATATAAAGGGCATAAGGAATGAGACACAATTCTTCACTGTGAAGGCTGCCCACACATGGCAGAGCGACCACAATGCCAGGCCTCTGTTTACTCGATACCAACACTGCTGCTCCCCAGTAATGGGGACAAACAAAAACACCCCTAAGAGGCAGACACCTTTGGAGAATTACCACCCAGTCCATCCAATAGCTTGTTTCCCTTCCTTATTCTGGTCTCTGTTCAAATTTACAACTCAGAAATGTGGCCATCTAAATAAATTAAGCTATGGGCTATAAAAGGAATACCCCCTCTCTCTTTCTAAAATAGCAACATAAACATAATATAGATCGGATATAGATCCAATGGTCAGTCCAAATGCAAGTAAGGAAATCAGTGAAAAGAAGATGACTAAAAGTCGCTGGTGTGATGGAGGTAAACCCCCAGAGAATATGGTATCATCATAATTAAGGCCCCAGAACCACCTGTGAGATCCTGTCCACTTGGAACTTGAATAAGATTGCTCAAAGGATATAATTAGTCTTTATAATTGATAGTCTTCTCCTGAATAAAAAAAAGAAGCAGCATTGTAACTAAGAGCACCAATTTCGGAATCTGACATGCGAAAGTACAAATTCCCTTATTAAGAACTTTACTTGGAGAAATTCTGACCTGAAGAAAACAATTTAGCATAGGTTACAAAATATAATCCCATAATCCAATTTTGTTAAAATTTGTAGAGGACAATTGGGGTGGAAATAAGTAATTAGAATATTGGGTAAAAGAATAAATGTTGCCATTTGATGTTCCCAGGATTTTTCTATTGGATTTCCAGAATATAAATCAATGAACTCATTTCATTTATACATGAATGTATTGGATTTGTGATATGTCAGCTTGTCTGGGCTGAATTACACTTCCCCAAATTCGTTTTCAGGTCAGCGTGGCCTACAAATGTTTCAGGTTAGAGTGGGCTACAAAGGAAACAGTTGCTGTTTTAAAGCAACATACATACATCTTCCCCAATTATTCAATCTAAAATTAATCTGGGTGCTGCTGTGAAGGGATTTGGTAGCTATTTTGCTAAAGTGAGTTTTATGAATACCCCCTTTGTTGGAATCTAAGTAAGAATCACATTCATTCATTTATTCAATTAATACATATTTATTGAAGAACTACTTGGTGTTGAGCACTTTGATGAGTCCTGGAGTTGTGAGGAGTTCTGGGGTTATAGCAGTAAACAAAGAAAGATTACTGTTTATCCTTTCATAGATGTTTGAATTATTGGTAGATAGACATTAAATAAATATTCAATTTGAAATAGAAATGGCAGTAGAAAACTAAGCTTAATTCGGTTTCTTTGTAAACAATTTAAATCCACTGTGAAGCACCTTATGATTTCCCTAAAATTGATTTTTTTCCCTCACTTCTGCAGCCCTTATCTACTGTTGTAACTTGTATTTATTTGCATATGGGACATATCCCTGTATACATATTAGATTTTAAGTCAACTGCAATGTAAACTTAATAAGTGAGGAGAATTTGTTTTGTTACAGCTAGATCCCCAACTCACAGAACAGTACATATTACATAAAAGTGCTCAACAAGTATCTGTTGAATCAATAAAAGACTCACATACATGTTTATGTCCTTCTTTGAGGGAGAATCTGGGTTGCACATCAATCACCTACCACAGCTACCTTGTGCTACTTGGATTCCTTTCTTCATATGTATCTTAAGAGCATTTTTAAAAATAATTTTGAGGGAAATTTAAATTAGCAGTGTTAATGAGCTGACCCACAGCCACCACTGCTGCAGCTCTAAATTACTCAAGGGCTCCAATCATGTTCTTTGTTCGCTCTCCAGTTTCTAAATGTACTTAACCTTCATCCCTCTGTTAGCCTGAGTGTCTTTCCTGACATTCATCCTTTAGGAGTCTGAGCCCCTTGTCACTGCCTTTTCCAAGTCAGCATTGCTGTACTTGTCTTTTGACTCTATAACTGAGCAAATGAGTAAAAAGTGTCCAAGTGGATCATCTAGATGCCAAACATATTCTTCCTTGCCCCTATGATGCAGCATCAGGTCTAAATCAGCCTGATGATCAGGGTCAACTACTTCTGCAAAGATGGTGACTTTTCTCTTTGCCTCCTCTTCTCTTGTCTCAACGACCCCAAAGTTCCCAGATGGCAATCTTAACTTATAATTCAGGCTTTTTTTTTCTGTGCCTCCCTGGGTGGAAATATTCCCCTTTGGGAACCAGAGTCTTCAAACATGCAGAACCCAGGGATAAAGCACAGGAAGTCCTATGTGGGTGTCTGAGAGTGATGGTTAGCAGAGCTTCTCTTTCTTCTGCTACTAGATTCTCAGATCCACCTTGTCTTCCTACTGGGAACCCAGCATAGATAAAGATCTTTGGTTAAAAGTGTATATTGCATCCTGAAAGATGGTTTTCTCATTCTTGCACAGTATTGCCTCTGAACTTGTACTTCAGCTGTACCGTTATTGAGGTGTTCCAACACTCTATGAGGTGAAGCTTCTGGTTATTTCAGCATCGATGCAGCCCATAGATCCCACGATCATGGTCGCAGTTTTGTAACTTCTTTGCTGAATAGTGGGGACTCTGATTATATAAGATCCCCTGCTAATAGATAAAGATTTTGTAAGCCCTTATACACTAGGCTGATTGAGACCTTGCAGGTAAAAACAAAAACAAAAAAACCCCACCAAGTCCATTCCTGAAATAGAGCCGATTCCTGTCTGAATAATCTGCCATTCCTTCCATGGAGGAAGAAGTACAATGTGATGTGTGACCAAGTGACCCATTATCATCTGCAAGGGATGCTCCATGGAGCAAGTTAGAACTTTTTTTTGTTGTTAGAACTTTATGTTGTTGTTAGCTTGTTATAAATTATTCCCAACATTACCGAAGATGTTGGTTAAAGATTAGGGACTAATGTAGTTGTAGTAGATGATATGGCAGCTTCAGCTACTCGTTCATGAAGTTTGCATACGACCTCTAGTTTCATCTGTGCTCACCTCCACTTGTACCCATTTCATCTTAAAATATATTGGTGCTGAGCCCTCTGATCTTCTAAAGTGGTATATTTGACGGAACCTAGCTTATGCTTCTCACTTGCTGCCCCATTTCTGCCAGTGCCCAGTAGCGACTCAGGAGTTTCCTTTAAATGGTTTCTAATTATGAACCACAGAGGGCATGCCACAGAGCACCCAAATTCCTAGGTGTTGTGATTCCACCAGAGAGGCTGTAAATTCCACTGGGTATTTTTCCTCACTATCAATATCTCCATACCATAGGATTTACTGAGTAATATTATTTACACTACAGCCAGAATAAACTTCAGAGCCCTCTCACGCTTCAGGTCCCATTCAAAGCTGGAAACCTTTTGTGTTACCCAGTATATGGTTTGGAGTCATATTGTTAGGTGTATAATTTGCAGTTTCAAGAACTTGAAGAGGCCTATTCAGGTGTTGTGTTTCCTATTTTGTGATGAAAGGTGCAAGATGCAATAATTTGTCTTTCTTTTTTTAGTTTTCTAAACTATATTTTATTGAAGTATAGTTGATTTACAATGTTGTGTTAATTTCTGCTCTAAACAAAGTGATTCAGTTATACATATATATATGCACATTCTATACGTATATATACACATTCTTTTTCATAATGATTTATCACAGGATATTGAATATAGTTCCCTGTGCCATACAGTAGGACCTGTTGTTTATCCATTCTATATATAATAGTTTGCACCTGTTAGTCCCAAACTCCCAATCCATCCCTCCACCACCCCAGGCATTTGTAGTTTTTAAATCTCCCCCCGTAATTCCAACATGAAACCAAATTTGAGAACCTGTATCTGACCAGTCCTTCTCAAGCTCTAATATTCATACAAACCACCTACGGACCTTGTTAACATGTAGATTCTAATGAAGTAGGGGTGAGACCTGAGAGTCTGCATTTCTAAAAGCTCACAGGTGGTGCTGATGATGTTGGTCCATAGCTCACACTGGATTAACAAGGTCCCAGGGACTTCCCTGCTGGTGCAGTGGATAAGACTCCGTGCTCCCAATGCAGGGGGCCTGGGTTCGATCCGTGGTCAGGGAACTAGATCTCACATGCATGTCGCAACTAAGGAGCCAGCGAGCCACAAGTAAGGAGCCTGCCTGCTGCAACAAAGACCCGGCACAACCAAACAAATAAATAAATATTAAAAAACAACAACAACAAGGTCCCAGAGAGGCTGGGTGGGATATCAGGACTTCCAATGGGGGTAAAAGCCAAGATGAAGTGTGGCCAGGTGCAGGGGGTGCTGTGAATTGTGTCCCTCCCCATACGTTCCAGCCTCTTCTAGGGTGCCTTCCTGTATGGTAGAGACAAGGAACCTAAAAACCACATTTCCCATTGCATCTCCGACTCTGCATCTGATTCCCATTCCTCCAATCCTAAGTACTCAGGTGTATTTGAACTCAGGACTGAGTTAAGTGGGGGAGGTGAGAAGACAAGAGGCACCCATCTTGGTCTGTGGATGGTAGCAAGTGTTCTAGAGCTGGGGCAGGGGGGTGAGGCAGGCTCCCAACACAGCAGAGAACAATTTGTCTTTTATTTTAGATGCAATATCCCAGCCTGCCCTAGATCACTAGACGTTTAAAGTGAGCCTGCCGGCATGCCAGGCTCCTGAAATTTTGTAGAGTTTATTCCAACACTCTGATGTACCTATGCAAAGCTTCTAACGTACTAACCATTTCTTGTTTTTCTATTCTAATTAGCTCAATGATATCAATATGATGGATGCAAGCGATCCAAATGGTTCAGATTACCCATACTATATTATGACAGAAAGTAGGAGTGTTAACATAGACTTGGTTAGAGGGGGACTGTGAATATATATTGTTGTCCATTCCATATAAATGTAAGCTGTTTCTAATCCTCTTTAGATTAGATAGGAATAGAAAAGGTGCATTCACCAAATAAATGATCACATAACATGTACTTGAAACTTGGTTGTCTGCTCTAGGAGTGGTGTGATGACTGCAACTGGAGCTAATACTTGGTTAAGTTCGCAATATTCTACTCTCATTCTCCAGGATGCATTGGCTTTTGCAAGGGCCACGGTTTTAAATTAAATCGAGATAAAATCTTTACTACCACCTTTGTATCATTTATTTAGAAATAATTAACGTACAACCAATGTGCCCATTTATTGTATTTGACAAAAGCATACACCAGTAAAATCATCATCACAATCAACCTGTAAAAGAATCTCATCACTCCCCCCAAATTCCTTTATACCACTTCTTGGTTAACACTCTACAAATGCGAACCTAGGCACCATCAACTACTGTTCTGCTTTCTATCACTTTAGATCAGCCTTTCTTAGAACTTATTTTATATTTGGTTTCTTTTACTCAATATAATATCTTTTCAAATCCACCCAGGTTATTGCCAGTATTAGTACATCTCAAATTTACACAAATATATTTTGATTAAAAAAGAGCAAAAAGTAATTTGTTTCTTTTAATTTCTGAATAATATTCCGCAATATGGATAGACCACAATTTGGTTATTTATTCACCTGTTGATGGATATTAGGTTGCTTCCAGTTTTTAACTATTAAAAATAAAGCTGCTATGAGCGTTCATATATGTCTTTGTGTCAACATGTTTCATTTCTTTTATAAATATCTAGAAGTAGAATTTCTTTTTATGTGGCGAGTATATAATTAACTTTCTAAGAAACTGCTCAACTCTTTTCCAAGGTGGTTGTACAAGTTTAAATTCTCACTAGCAATACATGAGTTCAAGTTTCTTAACATTCCCTCCAAAACGTGGAGTTTTAAGATTTTAGTCAGTGAATGTGAAGTAGTATCATATTACGCTTTTAGTTTTTATTTCCTTAATGACTAATAATGTTGAGAATTTTTGTGTGTGTCATTTATATGTCTTATTTTGTAAAGCCTTTCTTCAAATCGTTTGTTGTTTATTTTTTTTTTAACTTGGTCACTTGTCTTCTCATTATATATTTTGGATATAATTACTTTGTCAGGTATATCTTATCCCAGGCTGTGTCTTGCCTTTTTATGTACTCAATATGGTTTGTGAAGAGGTGAATTTTTAAAGTTCATTTAATATTTTTGTTTGTTTTATGAGTTGTGCTATTATTTCCTAAGAAAAATTGCCTCCTGCAAATCCATGAAAATTTTCATCTATATTTGCTTCCAGAAGTTCAGTTTTTATATTTGTCTGTAATAATCTTTCAGTTAATTTTTGTGTATAAGAAAGGATTTTAAGTTCTTGATTTTTCCAAAGGGCTATCTCATTGTTCTAGCACCATTAGTTGGACAGTCTATTTGAATTAAAATTACCATTGAATTTTCTCGGTAACTTTGTCAAAATTCAGTTGACCATATATATTTGTGCCTATTTATAACCTTTTTCTTCCTGATACATATATACACACATTTACAACAGTTCCACACTATCTTAATCACTGTGACTATGTGGTTAGTCTTAAGTAACGTAAATACTCAGATTTTGTTATTTTTTAAAATTCATTAAAAATTTCTCTCAGCAATGTTGGAGTTTGCAATGTGCTGGGCTTGCTCATCTTTTGTCAGACCACCTTCAACCATTTCATGCACACTCCCCTAACCCTTGGACGCACTTGGACAAGTGTGGACACCATTGTCTTATTCCTGATTTTGGAAGAAAAGTTTCAGAATTTCACCATTGTGTATGATATTAGCTATAATCTTCTCATATATTATCTTTATTATATTGAGGTATGTACTTTCTATTCCTAATTTGGTGAGTTTCTATGAAACTTTGGTGAATGAAGTTGAATTATGTCAAATGCTTTTCTGCATCTATCAGAATGATCATATGATTTTACCTTTCCTTCTGTTGATGTGATGTATCACATTTATTGATTTGCATATATTGTGCCAACCTTGCCTTCCATGGATAAATCTCATGTGATTACAGTGTATGAGTCTTTTACTGTGCTGTTGAATTGGTTTGCTAGTATTTTGTGAGAATTTTTGCACCTATATTTATCAGGGATATTGACCTATGGTTTTATTTTCTTGTAGTACCCTTATCTGGTTTTGTTATCATGGTAATACTGGCCTTGATAAATGAATTTAGGAGTGTTCCATCCTCTGAAATTTTGGAAGAGTTTGAGAATGATTGACATTATTTATTCTTTAAATGTTTGGTAGAACTAATCAGTGAAACCATCTGGTCTTGGACTTTTCTTTGTTGGCAGGTTGTAAATTACTGATTCAATCTCCTTATTTGTTATTGGTCTATTCTGATCTTCCATTTCATTATGATTCATTCTTGGAAGGTTGTGTGTTTCTAGGAATTTATCCATTTCTTCTAAGTTATCCAATTTGTTGGCTTACAGTGGTTCATAGTAGTCACTTACAATCCTTTATTTCTGTGGTATCAGTGGTCTTCTCTTTCATTTATGATTTTATGTATTTGAGTCTAGCTAAAGGTTTGTCTGTTTTGTTTATCTCTTTAAAAGCCAGTTTAAAAGAGCTGACTCTTGAGAAGGTGACTTCTTCATCATAGTAAGTATTTCTGCAGATTCCACAGATTTCATGAAGGGGATAAAGTAAAGAGGGATTCTTTAGATAAAGAGTTAGACTAGATGGCATCTAAGATACACTGTAAGATTTTATGATTCATTTGTATCAGTGCCTCATTTTCCTGTCATCTCTCTTTCAAACAAAATACTTTCCCTTTGTCACTCTGTTTTAGAAATGGTATATCTTTTATTTGTGACAATTAAAACATAATGTATACTTGAGTCCAAAATTTTAAAAACAATCAGCAAAATACAGCTAAAATACAAATAGAAAAGAAACTCACCAAAGAGTTACTGATATCAAAACTTAAAATTGACATGGCAAATTTTTACTAGTTTTAAGGGCAAGAATAATTTGCTCAGAAATGCAGAAGCTTTATTTATTTCACAAGAAGTAATGATATTGAGGTAGAGGAAGAGAGAAAGAAAGCAAAGGCAGACAGGCTGACTGCTGCTTTTATCCTTGACAATCTCACTGCAGGGTGTGGGTCAGAATTTTATCTATTTAAACAGAATGGTAAGTTGTTCTGAGGAAGATCTATAATGCATAATATGTTGTAAATCCTCCACCTGCTGCTTAGAAAATTATAACCTAATAAAAACTGCTTGATACATAATCTGGCACCCCATTGCTTAATTGCAGATAGAGAATACGTGGATAGAAGCAGATTACTATTATTTAACATTTATTAGGCACCCACAGTGTACCTGGTATTCTATAAAACATGGATGAATCCATCCCTTCTTAATATCCAACTTCAGTTTCAAGAAAAATTATGTGCACACAGAACACTTTTTAAAATATCATTCATGCTATATGCTTAAGCCCCTCATATATGTACACTTTATGCGTTTTATATGTATACATACATACAAAATATACATTTAAAAATATCATACTATATACTTATTCATGCTAAATGCATAAGCCCTTCTCTAATCCACACACACACACATATTAATAAAGATTATGGCAAAAATAAGTGGTAAAAACGTAGGTAATTAGAACTAAGGGTGATCAACAGAGCAGAGTTGCTGGAATTGGAAAGTATAAGAGAGAAGAGCACAAGAAATCTGTTTCTCTTCAAATAACTATAATCAATTAATATTAATTAATTTCCCTAACTTTCATGGGGCTCTTTTTTCAGGCTATACAGACATACATATAGATATACATATAGATATACAGATATATATGTATGTGCATGTGCTATGCATATATAATGTTTCATTTTGTGTTGGAAGAAAGTAGAATAATGTAGAAAGGACAAAAGGAATTTAAAATATCAGGATGGAGGGGTGATCATTTATTCAATAGTTTAGGTAACATTCATAAGACTACGTGATTGGAGTGATAAAACTTAGAAGGGGAGGGATTAAAATGCTGAAAGCTTATTTTATGATAAAATAGTGTAACCTAAGTGAAAACTCTTCACTGCTATCACATTTCTGTTTTGCGAATTCTGTTCCTATTATCCAAGTTTTCTTCGTTTCTCATTATCTTCACCATTGCTAAAACTAAATAATGACTCTGTAGCTGCAAGCCTCTGTGGCAAGTTTTGGTTAGGGTTAGGGGCAGTCTGCATGTTAACACAAAAAAACATACTCACATGCAGGCATGTGCACAGTTCTCATTTCAATTTTCAGCATTTTTTTCTTTTTTTTTTTTTTTGCGGTACGCGGGCCTCTCACTGTCGTGGCCTCTCCCGTTGCGGAGCACAGGCTCCGGATGCGCAGGCTCAGCGGCCATGGCTCACGGGCCCAGCCGCTCCGCAGCACGTGGGATCCTCTCGGACCGGGGCACGAACCCGCGTCCCCTGCATCGGCAGGCGGACTCTCTATCACTGCGCCACCAGGGAAGCCCAATTTTCAGCATTTTAAGTTCATTTCCCCTGAAGGGGCATTTCTTTCCACATTAATTCCAACAAAGTCAGTTCAGTATTTGCTGAGCACCTACGCTATATCACGTGTAAATTAGGAGCTTAGGATATAAGAAGAATATAAAGAAGATGATAAAAAGACCCTGCCTGTGAGGAATTCATAGCCTAAAAGAGGACACAGAAATATTAATGAGAGATTTGAGGAGTATGGTAATAAGAGTATTTATAAAATGCTTTGAGGGACATGAGTGAACACTTGATTCTACCCAGAGCTCAGAGAAACTCTCCTCTGAATATAGAAATCAAATCTATTTTCAATGAACAGTGTAAGAAGCAACAAGTGAGGCCCTCTTAGATAATACTAGTTACAAACTATTTATTTAGTAACTAATCATGGATTCCCTTGTGATGTTTCCAGTATTGTTATTTTGTATAGTTTGCTACTTTTGCCTGTGTTTATGCCCCATTTCCCCAACCCTAGAGCAAGCTCCCTATGCCTTGCACACAGCCATTTAGCTACTGGTTTCATTTCAGTTGTAAAATAGAAAGCCATTCCTATGTCTGCATTGCCCCTCCTTGTCAATAAGGCACTTTCTTGTCTGAGATCCCAAAGCACTTTATAATACCTTTAAGAAGAACTTATCACTTTTTTTTTGCGGTACGCGGGCCTCTCACTGTTGTGGCCTCTCCCGTTGCGGAGCACAGGCTCCGGACGCACAGGCTCAGCGGCCATGGCTCACGGGCCCAGCCGCTCCGCAGCATGTGGGATCTCCCCGGACCGGGACACAAACCCGTGTCCCCTGCAGCGGCAGGCGGACTCTCAACCACTGAGCCACCAGGGAAGCCCTATCACTTTTCTTTTAAATTGAAGTTTGTATATCTGACTCCCCCAAACTAAGTCCCTTGAGGCCAGGGACTAGGTCGTATGCTGGGCACATAGGTAGAGTTGCCAAATTTAGCAAATCAAACGCTGAATGTCCAGTTAAATTTGAAGCTCAGATGAATATTAATTTTTTAATATAAATGTATATCAAATATTTCATAGAGGGACTTCCCTGGCAGTCCAGTGTTGGGACTTCGTCTTCCAATGCAGGGGGTGCAGGTTCGATCCCTCGTTGGGGAGCTGGGATCCCACATGCCTCTCGGCCAAAAAACCAAAACATAAAAGAGAAGCAATATTGTAACAAATTTAGTGAAGACTTTAAAAATGGTCCACATCAAAAAAATATTTTTTAATATTTCATCGACATAAATTATATACTTAGAATAATATTTATATTTATACTAATACTGATACATTTATACTCATATTAAAATTATTCATTGCTTATCTGAAATTCAAATTTAACCAGGCATTCTGTATTTTATTTGACAACCCTACTTGGGGATGACCCGGAAAGTATCACTGTGGCACATGAAAACATTGTTTTTCCTTTTTGTGGTTTATTCAGGCTGCTCATCACATCTCTGCTGATGTGGAGAATGAGGCAGACCGTATTATGGTCACTCTGCTCATGAAAGGAGTTCTTGGACTTACAGGTATGAGAATCCCACCAGATGAGATCCATGGGGAGTCTGGGCTGGGTCCACAGCAGGCAGTGCAACAGCTGCGCTGAGTGTGTGCAGGCTCAGTGTGACCGTCAGCTTCGAGCCATGAGCAGGTCTAGGAGACTATGGGGAAGCAGAGGATGGCTGGTAACCTTCAGCTGCAGAGACAGCAACAGAGAGTTTTCAACACAATGAAACCATTTGATATCCATCTTCCTTTTTTAGGAGGGAGGTTTTAATAACTCAAGTTTTCCTCTTTAGAGATTATCCAAAGTTCATCTTTCAAGGGATGCCGAATCTGACGATTTAGGAGGCAGTGCCCTACCGGGAACAACAAACGCAGTACTGGAGTCACACAGTGGGTGTGGGTCTCAGCACTACTCTCACTAGTGGTGTCCTCAGCTTAAGAGGGCACAGGGGGGCTTCAGCTTCACCCTTCAGATGATTGCATTTGCCCTTCCCTCATTTTTTAATATTATCCAGAGAGATATAAAATGCAGTTTCAAGCCCTGTCTTCCAAATGTCTTGATACTTTTTTTTTCTCAGCAGCCATGGCTCACAGGCCCAGCTGCTCCACGGCATGTGGGATCTTCCCGGACCGGGGCACGAACCCATGTCCCCTGCATCGGCAGGCAGACTCTCAACCACTGCGCCACCAGGGAAGCCCGTCTTGATACTTTTAATACCTCCCCATATGGAATTCTGAAACCACCCCTGCAGTTGTGAGTTCCTGCACACAGTCACCTTCTTTGAAGCCCATTTTCCACATCTGTCCACTGAAAACCCTATCACACCCAGTGTATTTAAATATAGTAGACGTGATGCACCTGCCACACATTAGGCATTTGATAAATGTTAATTCTTAATACTATGTAATATCCATAGCCAGCTTCTGTGCTTTACTTTATTTCTTCTCCGTTTGTGTGAGCTTATTTTCACTATAGGTTCCCCTGTCACTGCAGCTTAGTGTTCACAAAAATTCTTCTCTTCTTTTGAGGTTTCTGTTAATGTCATCATTAGACTGCCTACTGGATATCTCCTCTCATGTGAGCCAAAGTTCCTCTCATTTCAGACAGAATAAAGAGATTAGTATTGGGGGAATCTAATTTCAAGAATTCAGAGAGAAGTGCAAAGCAAATAATTTCTTACATATTTTTAGTATTTGGAGAACTCTGATAACTGTGACTGGCCACACACATTAACACCTGCCAGATGCTATAGGCACATAACATTGTAGTGTTATGCTTGCATTCCTTGAATGGGAATCCTTTATAATATGGTTTTACAAATATATGTTTAATATGTATTTGCTCTTCACTTATTTTCTCATGCAGAGTATTATAAGACAAGATGTCAACATCAGAGATAAAAATGAGACAATTCCACAAAGGAGAGAATAACCTGTTGCTTTATAAATGCCAGTGTAATAATCACCTCTGAGGGTGAGGTGCTTCTAAGTTTCTCATCATATTTCATGATCCGTGATGGTGCTCCAGCTGTGGAGCTGTTTCTGAAGTCAGTGGGCATTTCATACTCATCTGATTTGCAAGAGACTGAGGCCCTGGGGCTAAACACCATCTCACTTGGGAACTGGCTTCAGGGAATAAAGAATCTTACATCTCATTTCAAGACAATAACCATCCTGGTGTGTGATATGGGACAAGGTGTTTGGCCTTGTTAGGAGAGTTTTCTTTCCTAGTAAGAAATAGGGAAATGAATCCTGTTGATCTTACTGCAGTGATAACTTTTACTATGCTCTGTACTGTACATGCAAATTTTTAGAATGATAAATACAAGGAATTCACCATTCTCTAAATTTCTTAAGTCTTAGTCATGAACAGAGATCTACTCTAACATGTGGTTAACTACTTATCTTCTCCTATTTTTGTAGAGCCCACATTTTTTTTAGCCCCTCTTGATAGACTTATTCATTCTTATATCATTAATTAGAAAGTAACACTTGAACACAATGAATGAGCACTTTATTATGTTTTATTTAATTAGTTTTAAATATTACCAAATAGAAAATGCATCTTATGAACCTTTCAAAAAGTGGAATGTTTTCTTAGAAAAAATTTTGCATTTGTGGTTTCCTGTATTATTTAATAAATTTAAATAAATGCATCACAATTCACTTGACTGAATATAGGTATCTATACTACAAGCTTCTCATCATATATTTTCTCCATCTAGGAGAAGTTTATATTTATTTCTTCTCTGAAAGGGTAAAAGAACCATTTTGTGCCTTATTTTTCTCATCTATAAATTGAGTGCAATAGTAACATCTATTATATTAAACAAAGGTAAGTGAAAAATAATTCAACATGTAAGGAGCATAGACTAGTGCATGGCACATATTAAAACAATGCAATTTTAGCTCTAGTTATAATTTACCATCACCCCATGAAATCCCACTCCATTCTTGGCATCCAGCTTAAATGGCTCTACCTTTAACAGGACATTGATTGTTCCAGGTTCCTTGGGACTCTCTGCTAGTCACAGGACACTTAAAACAATTCTCTACATTGTAGTAATTGTGTACAAGTTCTGTCATATGTCTCCTGTTAGAATCTGATTTTCGATGGTTGGTTTATATCTTAATTATTTCAGTACTCTTTAAAGGCTTTTAAGGAGTATTAAAATAATTAGACAAATACCCTGTACACTTATGTAGTTGAATAAATGAACAAAATCCAAGGTAAGGCATGGATGCCTGAAGTTCAGTCTGGAAAACCTTCAATCCATTAAAAGTTACCATAAGTTGGAAACAAGTTTATGTCTATTTGGTTATGTTAACTCTTTATGAAAAATTAAGTAAAGCTTAGTTAAGTTTTCTTACCTGATCTTGGGGACTATTCCTTCTAAGGAGTCCAGATTTGATTGAATTAATCTGTAGAGAAATTTATGCTTCAGGGAAGAGTTAACAAGTGATGGAGCAACCAGCCAGGAATAAGTGGAGTTTAACAGCTGGGTGGTCAGGGAAAGAAACAGTCAAAGAGAGCGCTACCAAACCCACTGTCATCACAGTGTGACTGAGGACTAACTGAAGGCTGCACCTCTCTGAGGAACCGTATAAGAGGCTTAACACTGTGAAGGAGAAATAAACTTCACTAAAATAGTGCAGCCGGTCATTAAATAATAAATAACCAAACAATTATAACAAGCTCCAACTGCGGGGTGGGAGCCGTCAGTCCGCAGAGTCACTACATTCAGTTACTACTACCCAGAGCTGCTATCCAGAGTTGCTTCGGGCTCCTAGCACAAAGCAAGTCTGTTAACCAGGATCTTCATAGTTCATGGCTGCCAGACTGAATCTTAACCTCTTAGCCATGGAAGTTACCAAAAGAATCTAAGTGCTCACCTTGCTTAGGGTCCCACACCCTCCTGAGTCTTGGCCTAATAGTTGTTGAATATCATGCCAGCTATATAATATCTTATCTTTTAAGAAGAAAAGACATCTTAAAAATGTCTTCTAATACTTCTTATTGTCCTTGATGAGAAGGCTGGTTTAAACTATCTAGCTGGCCATTCATGGAAGCAAAAATCAAGTGATTAATTTGTACTTTTATAAAATCTTATTTTGAGAAATAAGAGTCATGCGTATACTTTTTAATTAAAAAAGAATTCTTCTTCTTCTTGGTAATGCACAGCAGAGAAACTATAGTTAATAATACTGTATTGCATATTTGAAAGTTGCTAAGAGAATAGATCTATCAGATTCTCACCACAAGGAAAAAAATGTGTAACTATGACTGGTGACACATGTTAACTAGACCTATTGTAGTGATCACCTCACAATACGTACAAATATCAAATCATGTTGTACTCCTGAAACCAATATAACATTATATGTCAATTATACCACAAAAAGAAAAAAAAAAAGAATGGTTCTTCCCAACTTCACAAAAGCAAAAGAACTTTTTCAGATTACATTCATTCAATTAAATACATGCCTTGGTTTGTGAAATCATTAATGCTCCCCTGGAACTACCCGCACTCTTTCTGGCATAATGTAATGCCAGAAAGCATAATGTAAATATAGACACACGCACACACAGACACATAAAGCTTGATGAGTTTTTACAAATTGAACAGACTTAGTCACCAGCATCCAGATCAAAAAACAGACCTTACGAGACCCCCAGAATATCCCTTATGTTCCCTGTCATTATTCCTTGCCAAGTGTAATCACAATCACCGTTTTGATCGAAATAGAATACATTAATTTGGTCAGTCTTCATAGTTGATTAAGTGAATTTAGAGTATGTTCTTTTTGTGTGTCAGCTTCTTTTATTCAACATTTAATTTTTGACATTTGCCTACTGTTGTATATAGTGATAGGTTGTTTATTCTCATTTCTACATTATTTTCCATTTTGTGAATTTGTCACAGTTTGTACATTTTCCTGTTGATGAGAATTTGGATAGTTTCTAGTTTTTGCCTATGTATATGAGTAAGTGTGTTTATGTGTACATTTTTGTTGAGTATAGACTTAGGAGTGGAATTTCTGACTCACAGAGTATGCATACTTTCAAGTTTAGTAAATACAGTTTTCCAACATGATTACAAATATTTACATACCTGCATGGAGTGCATGAGCATCTGGTTGCTCTATTTCCTCACACAGACTTTGTGATTTTTTCATTATTTCATGCCATGCCAGTGATTTTAACGGGCATTTCCCTGATAAGGTTGAGAATTTTCCATACATTTAAAGACTATTTAAATATTCTTTTCTATGAAGGGTCTGCTCAGAGTTTTGCCCATTTTCTATTGGGTCGTTTGTCTTTATCTAAGTGGTTTATAGGAGTTCTTTGTATATACCTGGATATAAGGATTTTGTCAGAGATATATATATAATATATAATATTATATATATATCAATAAATATAACAATATATCTGATAAAAATATAATACATAATATATATTATTATATAATCATAATTTAGATAAAACATGTAAGTGTATTTTTGTCATATATATATTATATATTTGTAACATCTTTTCCCAACCTATGCCTTGCCTTTTCATTTTTTAATGATTTATTTGATGAAAAGAAGTTTTAAATTTTACTATAGTCCAATTTGTTATTTTTTGTTTTAAATGTACTATTTGTGTCTTAAGACTTTTTTTTTTTTTTTTTGCCACACTGTGTGGCTTGTTGACCCAGGCCCTGGGCAGTGAAAGCACGGAGTCCTAACCACTGGACTGCTAGGGAATTCCTAAGACATTTTTTCACTCCAGGATCATAAGACTATTTCTATTTTGAAAAAAATGTTTATTGTTTTACTTTTCACATTTATATTTGTAATTCATAATGATTTCATCTTTGTGATATGACACAACAAGCAGTCAAGATATATGTTTCCCTAAATAATCTAATTGGCCCAACTTCATTTATTAATAAAACCAGCTTTTTCCCACTGCATCGCAATGTGGCCTTTCCTGTATATAAGGTGATTCTATTTAGATGGGCTCTTTTTGCACTCTCTGTTTTGTGCATTGATTAGTTTTTATATCCTTAATTACATAGCTAAATATCAAGTCTTTTCATCTGGTATAGTAGGTCCTTTAACTTTTTTCTTCTTCTTTAAGATTGCTTTTGCTGTTCTTAGATTTTTATGTTTTCCAAATAAATTTTAGAACTAATTTGCCACTTCCACAGATAAATAAAACTTCTGGGATTTTGTTAAGATAATGTTGCATCTAAAGATTAATTTGGGAAAGTCTGACATTTTTAACATGAAATCTTCTAATGCAGAAACATAGTATATATCTAAATTTGTCTTTTTAAAATTCTCAAAAGTGTTTTGTTTTTCCATTTAGAGTTCTGCACATTTTATTAGATATATTCCAAAGTAATTGGTGTTTTTTAATGTTATTATAAATGGTACCATATTTAAAATTTTATTTTCTATTTGTTTACTGTTAAAATGTAGAAATATATTCGATTTTTACATATTTAATTTTACCTAGAAACTATGCTAAAATCATTTATTTATTCTAATAGTTTTAGATTCTCTGATTTTCTTAGTACACAATCATTTATGCATGTGTAATTAAATAATGACAGGTGTTTGTGATTGTTTTGGCATCTCTATTTCATGCTGTACTTCAGCTAGAGTAGCTGTACTCACCTGTTTTTCATCTTCTTCCTAGGGCTGAAGTGCTATCTGGTACCTCCTTATGGAAATGGTAGAGGCCTAATATATAAGATTGCCAAATAAAATATAGGATGCCAGTTAAATTTGAATTTCAGAAAAACAATGAATAAAGTAGTATAAGTAAGTCCCATAATTAGTATAGGGTTCTTACACATTTTTAAACTAAATCTGTCAATTCTAATAACAGAGCAATTAAAAACATGCAGCACCTCTTAAGGCATACTTTCATGTTTATCTCATTTCTATTGGCCAAAGAAAGTCACATGGCTGAGCCTAGGGTAAGGAGCAGGATATTCCACCTCTTTAATAGAGAAACTGAAAAGTAACTTGCTTAAGGGCATAGGTTCGGAGTGAAGGCTTGGGGCCAATAACCCAATCAGCCACATGCATATTGAACAGAAGTAGGATTTAATGTAAAAATATAAATATTTAAAGAATTAAAACTAACTGAAATGTAAAATAAAATTGAAGAGGAACAAACAGTTGAGCACTTACCATGAGCCACATGCTTTCATGTATGTTCTTTATTTAATCATTCTAACAACACCTTTGTTTCCTTTATTAGGTAAACAAACTGAAGCTATTAGAGATATAGTGACTTGCTCAAGGTTAAATAACTTTTTACAAGGAAGAATGGTTCTTTGAAGTCTCTGAGTCCAGAGTCTATGCTTTTCTACTCACAACTCTAGCTTGGAAGTGAACAAAAGTATCTGGAGTTCATCTAGAAAAAACAAAATCTCTAACAAAGTATAAAGAATAGTGAGATAATATAATCTCATGGTTTGTTAAAAAGATGGGGAATAGCTTTCTCAGTGGGAAAAACAGGTAAACAACAGAGTATTTATGTCAAAAGGAGCAAGTGGAAACCTTTGATTTGTAGATTTAGTATATTAAAGATCTAAATATTTCAGAGAAGATGTACCAGTCTATCTACCTACTTATTTATTTTTGCAGAAATTCCACTCCCTGGTTTGTGTAGCAAACCTCACTCACAAGGCCACACCTTTGAAGATGAATCCCCAGATTCACTGAGTGTATGCTACCTATGTGATCACTGTTTCCAAAATAGGTAGGCTTTCTCTTCAAGTATTTTAGAACCCTATTGTTTTGTAAGTTTATTCTTGAAGAGTTTTGAGGCTTATGCATTTCAATAACATTTTCTCCCCTTCTGGCCTACATAGACAATAATATAAATAACTATTTCATAGTTTTTATGTGCTTTACCTGTTATATAGCACTCCACATTAATATTTGGCCTGCTAAAATAAATGGAAATTAGCAGAGAAGAAATATGAGGAAGAAAGGGCTTCATGTTGAGTAACTACATCAGATATGGGTGTTGAAACGGTGCTTGACTGTTCAAGTATTTGAAAACATGCAAGACCATCAAAGTCATAGGATCTAAAATTGATTAAGCAATAAGAAGCTTTACCCTCATTAATATTTCAAAACTCACAAATGGATAAAAAATTCTTTAATCACCAGGTCAAAATGAATATATTCTTCATTTTAAAAATGTGTTTATAAGTGATCCTGTGACCAGATAATATAAACTCTGAATTCTATAAATATCCTGAGGGAGCAATGAATTATTACTTTGTATAAGAACTATGGCGAAAGTGCAATTCTGAGAATAATCAAAATATGATTTGTCAAGGCATGAAAAGACAGGATATCTAAACTTCCAAAGGAAGTCACTGTCCTAGGTGTAAGCTGTGGCGCTGTCAGAAAACTAACAAAGAATCTCAGAATGTCCCGTTAGACAACGTTATTACAATAATATAATAACAACAATGGCTACCGTGTATTGAACTTTTATAAGCCAGATGTTGTTAAATGTTTAATATACCATATTTAATTTTGTGATAGCCATTTTTCATATTTTTATATCTTTTGAATAGATTCGTCTAAAAATAAATGATCTCTTACAATCTTTGTGTACAAAACAACAATTGTCTACTCAATATTGCCTGCACACGTGCAAACTTGGTCTTTGTTGCTCAAATTTGTCTTGGTTTCAACCCACTTATTCTACCACACAAGTTAAGCTTAATTGCTATTTTATGTCTATATTATGACATAGTATGAGTGTGTTTTGTGTTTGGTAATTGCAATCATTGTTGCTTCTGTTGTGGTCATCCATTTACAATGATTGGTGTCAGTTTATTTATCTCTTGTAAAAATAAAATACAGTGTGTGTGTGTGAAAAAAATAGTTTTGGAGATTTTTGAAATCTATATGTATTTCTATATATCTGTAACTATTCAAACACACAGTGTGTATCCTTTTGCTCAATATTTTATCTGTGACATTCATCTATATGGTTGAAAATACTTATAGTTAATTCATTTTCATTCTATACAGATTCCATTGCACAAGTATGACATTTTTAAATCCGTTTTACCTTTGATGTACCTTTGATTCAATGCTGCTATACGTGTCTTGTACATATCTTTTGGGATGCATGTGCATGCATTTCTGTTGGGTATATACCTAGAAATGGAATCTCTGGCTCATAAGAAATAAGTATATTCAACCCCAGTAGAATATGCCAAATTTTTGTTTTCCCCAAATGGATATACATACTTACATTACCACCACAAGAGTGTGTAAGTTCTCATTGTTTCACATGTCCATCAATATTTACTCTCATAAAGCCTTTCTAATGTTGGTCATTCTGATAGAAGTATAACGAGTTCTCATTGGAATTTAATTGGTATTTCCCAGATTGCTGGTGAGGATTAGCACCGTTTCACTTTTTGGTTGACTATTTGAATAATCTATTTTGTGAAATGCCTGGTCAAGCCTCTTGCCAATTCTTCTATTGAGTTCTCTGTTTTTCTATTAATTTGAATAACTTTGTATGTATTCTGAATATGGGTGCATTTTGGTTATATTTTTTGCAAACATCTTCTTGTATGTTCCAAGGTGCATTTTTCACTTGCTTAATGATGTCCTCAACTTTCATTAATATAATCAAATAGAGTAAGTTTTTTTGATGGTTAGTGATATGGGTATCTGGCTTATTAAGATACCCACCCTGAGATCTATACTTTTGCCTTTACCTACCCAGAGATCATAAAGATATTTTTCTATGCTATCTTCTAGAATCTTCATTGTTTTAAATTTCATATTTAGATGCACAATACAAATAGAATTGATTTTCTGTGTACAGTATGAATTGTGGGTCATTTCATTTTTGATATCCAGTTGACCCAGCACCATTTACTGAAAAGATATTGTCCTGAAATGTAATCATTGCTGTAAGTCAAGTGTCCATATTTGCATGGGTTAATTTTTTCGTTCCCTATGCTTTTTCATTATTTCATTATGAAAATTTTCAAACATACTGAAAAGTTAAAAGAATTGTTCATTAAACATCCATATGTTCACCTCTTAGATTCTACAATTTAAAAAAAATTAAAAATAAAAAAAATGAGTTTAAAAATTTACATTGGGTCAAGAAATTGAAAAGAAATATGTATGCAGATGGGCATAGATATGAAACAGTGTATGCAGATAAACATGGAAATGAACTCTAAATGTGATATTCATGATTGAAAAATTCACCAGAGAAATGAGCACAATTCCATATTTTCTTGAAAAGTCACAACAAAATGCTTTCAGTATCTAAAAAAGGAAGATACTCATAACCTCAATAATCTCTGTTATGTATTATTTCTGAGTTACATAAGGATTGCCTATCATAAACAAGGCGTTATAACTAAAAGGTAGGAATATTGCTGGATTCCTTAAAAAAGACGAGGGAAACTTCAAAGAAACCAAGATGTATTTTTCTTATATTTTAATTTTACTATTTTAAAAAACCTTAGAAATCTCTTTACGTATGTACAATAGAAAATAGAAAATTCTAAATGAAATAAAGAATTACAGTTTTTTTCTTTAAAGACTTGCACAAAAATGCTCATAGCATCTTTATTTCCTACTAAATAAAGGTGACTATTAGAATAAATAATGCATTAGATTTGGTGAAATATAAGTTATTTAAATTATTCCTCAAAATTTTAGTTATACATGTTAGTATTTTCAGTTTACATATGAAAAAACTGAGTCTTAGAGAGTCTTGGTACCACGTCAAAGGCCACACAAATCATTCTGTGCCTGAGAGTAACTCCAAAGACTTTTTTGTTGAAATGTTGGCTGTCTTTTATGATGCAATCAACTTTCTACACATTTCTGAGGCTCAATTTCTTCAAGTATAAAATGAAAAAATTGAACTAAAAATACTATAAAGCTCTTTCCGCTGCTGACATCAAAGATTCTGAGGAAAACCCAAGCTATTGTCCAATGTCAACTGCAAAATAAAGGAAATGTTTGTAAGTAATGATAATATTAATTCAATATGCAATTATGGCTCAAATATCCAATTGTTTCTCCAGAATCATCTCGATTAAATTTAGTACGTTTCATGTACTCTGTACCCCATAAGGTGATAATGAGCCTCATACATTGCAATCTATAGTAGAAAAAAGAATTTATTTTTGTTTGTCCTAAAATCAGCATTATGTTGTAGAATCCATGGATTTCATGAACAAGTTTTCTTTAATTAATTTTAAATTTCAAATATAGAAACTCTCAGCTTTTATTTTTTCTTTTGACATTGACTAATAGTTTTTTATCTTTTCAGTCATAGACATTCAAAGAGAATCTCTAACATCTTGTTTAATTTTCCCTAGAATATCTATAGCTGTATTTTAATGTCTACAGCTACAATGAACAAAGAGAAAGGTTTGTAGGTGTGGTGAATCTCCATTTGATCTATGGATTATATATATATATATATAGAGAGAGAGAGAGAGAGAGAGAGAGAGAGAGAGCTCCTCTTAATAACTTGGCATTTGAGCTAATATCTCTAAGAATCAGGTTGCAACAAACCAAAACCTTCTTCTGAACAGAGCAAGACTTCATAATCGATCACTTTAGTACAATTTTTTCTTTTTTCTAAATGTGTTACTTGACCCTTGTGGATCCAGTGTGCCTCTGCAATATTTTGACCAGTCAACAATCTTTTTATATCTTCCTGTGATTTATCCCTGTTAGCTTTGAATGACACCACCTGCAAGCTGAGAATTGGGAAATCATTCCACTCATTTTATTACTTCTCCATCCAAAATACAGTAAGATATTTCAGAGATGTAATTTTTCTTAGAGTTTTTCTAACACAGTCTCATCGGAGAGATGTTAAATGAAGTCAGAGAAATGAAATAACTTGACCAAAGTGTCACAGCTGTTCTGTAGTCGGCTTGTGCAAGAACCATAGCTCCAAAATATGAGTTCACTACGCCGTGCTGGTTATTCCAAGTCTGATTATTCCATCTTTCTAATCACTCTTATTACGTTAGCTTCCTGACCTCTAACAAGGAATTTCTTTCAATACCATTAAAACTCAGTTACCTCTTTTCTTTGCAATTGGACTTTTAAAGAAACCTGACAATTCAAAAGACTATCTTGAAGAAGCTGAAAACATAGCCTTTGGAGTCAGAAATACATTGAATCAATTCTGGGTTACTATGATACGAGCCTTTTCTAAGTCATTTGTTTTTTTTAAATTTATACAAGGGAAAAATAATATCTATTTATAAGATTATTGAAAAAAATGTATAAGATATATGAGACTATATATCTTAATCCTGGGCCATACCATGTGTTTTTAATAAATGTTAGTAATTTTATTATGATTGAGAAAATGAATAAATTAGAGCAAAACGTGAGCAATAAAAATTTCAATGTGAAAAAACATCATAAATATTTATTCTTTTTATGTAACTTTTCCAAATACTGCATAAAGTCATTATAATAGTGAATAACAAATAAATCAATACAGTTAAATTGTAGAGAGAATAAAGAGAAAATAAATAATTCTTCCAGGTTCTCTGAGTTGCCTGTGGTGATGGGGAAGTCTGGGAAACTAAATAGTTTTACTCTTGTCACTCATCACCCCAAGGTCCGTCTTTCTGACAAATAAGCATAGAAGAATTGAAACAACAGACCAAAAAACACAATAAGATGCACTACATAGCTATTGGAATGACTACAATTTAAAAAGACTTATACCAAATATTGGTGAGGATGTAGAGGCAGTAGAATTTATTTAATTTTCTGGTGGGAATGTAAAATGATACAACCACTGTGGAAAACATTGTGTTAGTTTTTTTTTTTTAATATCAAAGATACACATATTCCACTTCAAGATATTTAACCAATACCTAGGAAAAAGGTATTGGAAAAAACATATCCATTTAAAGACTTACACAAAAATGCTCATAGCATCTTTATTTCCTACAGCCTAAATGGAAACAATACCAATGTCCATCTACAGTTGAAGAGATAAACAAATCATGATACATCTATACAGTGGAATACTACGCAACAATAAAAAGAAATGGACAATTGATACTCATGTGAATAAGTTGTTCAAATAATTATGAGCTGGGTGAAAGAAACAAGACACCTTCCCTGCCCTAAAAATAGTGTGCATTCTGACTAATTCCATTTAGTGTGGAATTTAGAAAATGTATGCAAAATTATAGTGATATAAAACAGATAAATAGCCATCTGAGGGATGGGGGTGGGAATAGGGAGTGAGAGTATCAGACAAATTTGGGAGGTGATGCATATGTTCACCATGTTGATTGTAATAATGGCTTCACAGGTATATACACAATCTATCAAACTGTACACTTTAAATAGTGCAATATATTGTATGTCAATTACAGTTGGCCCTCCGTATTCACAGGTTCTGCATCTGCAAAGTCAACCAACCATGGATAGAAAATATGTAATTTTTTAAATCCATAAATTTCCAAAAAACCAAAACTTGAATTTGTTATACTCTAGAAAATATTTACATAGCATTTAGATTGTGTTTACAACTATTTACATAGCATTTACATTGTGTTAGGTATTATAAGTAATCTAGAGATGATTTAAAGTATATGGGAGGATGTGTGTAGGTTACATGCAAATACTGGGCCATTTTAGTTAAGAGACTTGACCGTCCTTCGATTTTGGTCTCCATGGGGGACCTGAAACCAACCCCCTGTGGATACCGAGGGATGACTGTATACCTTAATAATGTTATCTTTTCAAAGATTATGCTCTACAGAACATAATCTTCTCTCTCAAACAAATGTTTTGAGTCCCTATCTTTACACATGACAAAAGCTGAAGCATAGAGGCACAATTAGAAAAATCATATTTTTAAGACTATCTCAGATATTTTATTCTAAGAATTAAGAGTATTATTTCACTTTTATTATTTTTATAACATCTCAAAAAGATCATATTTATTTTCCTCATTTTTTATAATAAGATACTGACCCAGCACATGCATGAAAGTGTTGCAGTGTGTGATCCTCAGGGTTCTTCCTCCAATCTGTATTGGACTGTGTCTAACTTGGCAACTGGAGGACCCATAGGAAGTGTGGTAAGAAGCCTATTTGGGGAGAATGTAGCCACTTCACAGATTTTCCAGTAGCAAGAACCATTTTATGAAGGAAAAACAATACTTGAAGTAAACTAGGGGAAAAAATTCCCACCTCACAGTGCAATCAAGAGATGAAAGAGACATATGGGCTTTACATTTTGTTAGAATGCAGGCTGTAAACAGTGTAAATTGTGTGATCGCAGTTTTTTAGCTTCTCGTCTTCTCCATTTTTCTATACAAAGAAGGTAAGAATCAGTTACAGCTGTTTTCAACAATGGTCTATACTTTTAGACTTCTGTGAAAAGCCTACCCAAACACACTTAAAAGACTGAACAACAAATATCCTCCTTTATGAAAATTAAGAAACCGGCAGAAATTAAGGTGCAGTCAAGATTCCTTTATAATGAATACCATAGGAGTGAACAGTTTTATCACAGTGGAATTTCACTCTATATAAGTAAATTGCCATGAATCAAATTTCCATCCTACAGAGCAAATACTCAGCTTCCTATCTTTCTTTATAAAAACTGTCAAGTCTCAGGCAGGGAATTAGTATGTGAAGAGAAATATTTTATATAGGGCAGGTGTTCTGTGAATGTCTTTGACTGACAAGAATCCTACTAAAACCTGGACTGAAGAAATTAAACCCTACTGTTTGTTGTCATTTAAATTTGAGGGATGCCGGGAAGCTCCCCACTCTCAGAATATTTCTCCGCTGGCCTGTCAAAATGCCTATAATTTCACCATTCGAAATTCACTCCTTTCAACCAGCTGAGGCCGTGAGCCAGCAGAGGCATGGGAGAGGCAACACGTGGACGCATGCTCAGACCTGGGAATCTCTGATGTGCCTGAATGCTGGACAAAGGAAAACATCATTGCCACCTTGTGAAGACTTTCAGCTCTCAAAATTGTTCAGTTAGCCCATTTAGGGTGGAGCTGAAGTGATACCAGTTTAATCACTTAGCATTATTTCAACCTATTTCATTACAGTGTAAAAAAGGAATTTTCTAGAACACAGAAATCAGTGATAATTTTTTTAAAAGCACTCGATTTAACTGAGTTGAATACATTAGTGAGAATGTGTGTATGTACATTTGTGTGGAAGTGGGAGTAATTTCAGTATCCTCACACAATTAAGGGATACTTTGAAGAGACTGTTAGTATTATATCATAGTTTATGCCCATGGAAAGCCAAGGTTTTAATTATTCCTGCCTTAAGGCTCTTGAGTCACATAACAATAGCGAGCATATACAGCAATTAATAAACAGGCAAAAGCCAACGTCTCAGTCTCCAGAGCTCTGACTCTCAGGAATGAGGCAGAGGAAACAAAGAATACCGAGAGGCCTGCCCAGGAAAGCGATTTTGAAACCCTAGTCTAAATCTCGGGTGTGTGTGCTGGGTCTTCCCTGGCCTTACTGTAAGCCATCCTTCCGTCATGTGATTGCCATCAAATTCCATGCAGGGCATGTGCTGAATTATTGTTGCCTCCCTGCCCGTACTGTCCTGACATTTGCTGTTTTCTGGGCGCTGTCATTTGCCTCTTCCTGAGGCTCACCTGTATTGATGTGGTTGTCACACAGAGGTCAGTGACCAGACACCCACAATATAAAATGCTCATCTCATCACATTCTACGCATTTTGCTCTTGGGGTGGAGGGTGTCCAGTCTGCAATGAAACCATTTCTATCTTATGTTCTTCGGACAGGCTTTACACCTGTGTGATGTCATCTGCTTAGAAAATGCAAGTCTTCCCTCTTCCCTCTCTACGTCCTCTTGCAACTATTGCCTTCAATTACTTTTCATTCAGACCTCACATGTACTAAAATTGGAATAAAGTCAAAAAGCTTTAAAAAGAGAGGGAGATGCATTCATCAGGATGCATTTGGTCAAACTGCTGGGGTTTTTTTTTCTGCTTCCGTTCAGAGAGGGCAGCCTCTTCAAATGCACACTTTGCTTTTGACAGCTCGGCAGTGATTGGGTGCAGCAGGAAATAATGCCTGACACATAATACCCACTGATTCAACCTTGCAATATTTATTTCATAGCCAACATAAATAAAAATAAAATATTTCCTTGAACGTTTTGGTCACATGCTGCCTGGCTGCATTGCCAGCAACTTTGCAGATCCTTCTGTTAGAAAACTTTTATTTGCTTTCCTCTCTACCGTAAATCATCTTCTCTGATCTGACTCTGACTGGACCATCCTTTGTTGGATGCATTGTAGATAACACAATAAAGATAGAATGAGTACAGTTTGATGAGGAAACTATTAGATTCATATAAGATAAAGCCTTTCAAGAGAAAATTAAAATTTCTTGCTCTAATTATCAATTCCCTGGGCCTTGCTGTAGTGCACTATGAAGCTCAGGGATTTGGGCTTTTAGGTGATTGGGGTAACCACGACCTCGGTGAATCCAGATCCCAATTATTAGAGTGGGACCAAGGTAGTTCAGGAAACTGTAAACAAAATCAGAGAAATCATCACTTGTGGTAGATTTTATAGTCTCAAGTGAGTCAAATAAGAGCAAGCCTGATTATCACCAGAGCAAGAAATCTAACTGAGTTTCGCAGAGACAGAAAGGTGGGAAATCTCTGTTGCTTGGGAAAGCATCCGTGAGTATGGTACAAGTTTTCCTCAGGTGGCAGGAAATCACTAGTCATAAATGCAACAAGGCTTGGTTACAAGAAAAAGCCACAGAGGGGTAGAAATTAAGTAATAGAGGGATGCCCTGATGGGGACACTTTTGGTGAACGTAATTGAAATCTCTCCATAATTTGGCAACACTGAGGCACTTTATTTAATCTGCTCACTAATAGGGATTTGGGTTATTTAGTAGCAGTTTTCAAAGTTTTTTAGTCTGACACCTTTAAAATAATTTTTTAAGAATTACATAATCCTTGCAAAAATTTTAGTTGACATCTAAAAGTTTTTCATAACTTAATTGTAGCAAGTGATATAATTTAGGTGTATTATAAATATTGACATTCTAAATTCACACTGTTATGTTTTAATTGTATGTAACTAAATATAAAGACTATAGCATTAAATGTACACCTCAGTCCATTAAAATTACATTATAGTAAAAGATTGTTTTAGTCAAAAGTTACATTAATTTTTTATATTTGTGTATTCCATTTCACTTTTACAACATAATTTTATTTTAATGTAATATATTTTTAAGTTTGAAAGATGTTAATCACAGATCACACATTTCTGCAGTTTAAATGTGTGTTATGTGTGTCTGTGTGCTTGTAAGTCTCTGAATTTTGAAAGAAATTGTGAAAATGTCTACAAGATTAAAATCATGATTATTTAAACAATTGATAAAAAGTATATGATCAGTTTTGATAATTAATTATTAAAAAATAAAACATATTGGAAAAGTATGTTAATGTAGTAAGCTGGATGTTTCAAAATTGTTTTATTTATACACAAATGAATACTTTAGTTAGAAGGAAGCAGTGTTCAGCATGAGTTCTGTATTATTTGTTTTCATGGCTATGAGATTTTCAAATACTTTTTCTTATAAGATTTAGACTGAAATGGAAGAGTTTAGCTATTTAAAAATGCATCTGTTTTATGTCCTCATCAATGGTCCCCAACCTTTTTGGCACCAGGGACCAGTTTCATGGAAGACAATTTTTCCACAGACTGGGCAGTGTGGGGGTGGATGGTTTGGGGATGATTCAAACACATTACATTTATTGTGCACTTTATTTCTGTTACTATTACATTGTAATATATAATGAAATAATTATACAACTCACCATAATGCTGACAGGAGGCGGAGCTCAGGCGATAATGGGAGTGCTGGGGAGTGGCTGTAAATACAGATGAAGCTTTGCTCGCTTCACCGCCCACCTCCTGCTGTGCAGCCTGGTTCCAGGGGTTGGGGACCCCTGCTCTTAGCTATATACCTAAAATCATATAGTGGCCCATCATAAAAATTATTCTTATTGATCTAAAAGCTCCTTCAGGTTTAACTAAAAGCAAAGAATTAAAAGCTGCCTAAATGGCAAGATGATTTGTTAAGCAGTCACCATGGTCATTTACTTTCTCAGTTTCCAAAAATCCTTTCAAAAGATTCAGCAATGATTATTGATGATGCTCACCACCTTTTCAGTTAGAGGCATTTTATTTAGCCCAGTACTGTCAGAAAATGTTGGAAAAATTAAAATATTGCAAATTTTATTATCGTTTGCCAATGCAGTTTTGTTTTGTTTAACAAATTTATTTATTTATTATTTTTAAACAAATTTATTTATTTATTTTTGGCTGCATTGGGTATTTAAAATATATTTAAATATATTTTATGATTGCCGTGTGCAGGCTTTCTATAGTTGCGGCAAGTGGGGGCTACTCGTTGTTGCGGTGCGTGGGCTTCTCATTGCGGTGGCTTCTCTTGTGGAGCACAGGCTCAAGGCACATGGGCTTCAGTAGTTGTGGCACACAGGCTCAGTAGCTGTGGCTCGTGGGCTCTAGAGCACAGGCTCAGTTGTTGTGGCACACGGGCTTAGTTGCTACCCAGCATGTGGGATCTTCCCAGACCAGGGATCAAACCCATGTCCCCTGCATTGGCAGGCAGATTCTTAACCACTGTGCCACCAGGGAAGTCCCGCCGATGCAGTTTTTAAACAAACTGCATTTATCTTACCATGTGCTTTAAACATATTTCCATCAAAACCTTGACATATACATTTAACTCAAGTTATGGGATGCAAACTGATTAGAAAAGCCAATTCTTATCATAACTACAATGAACCAAATGAGATTTATGTTCCATCAGAAAGAGTCTAATTTTGTGTTCAACTAAAATAATTATTTTAATATGCATCAATTTGACTGCCTTCTATATTCTGAAGTAAATTCTAAAACAGGCAGACATAGATAGGTATTTACATAGATAGCTAGATAGATAGCTAAATAGATAGAGTCACAAAACCTTCCCATGAGTTTGTTGCCTACTTAATACAATTTGCTGCCTCCTCTGATATTTTTTAGTGGTGCTTTCCTTGCTTTGTTCTCTTGGGACTCTTCCTGGGCTAATATATACTTTCACAGAGATGGTTAATCGAAGATGCTAGGTCACTAAACAGCGATTATAATTTTTCCCACCACTCTCTTGTAAGATATATTTAAGAATATCTTTAATGTAAACTACAGTGCAGACACCCAATTTTTAATGTCACATTTTGCCTTTAACAATATATATATATATATATATATATATATATATATATATATATATATATATATATATATATATATAAGACTAGAAAGATTCAAAAGTTTGCCACACGTTAACGATATATTGTTTAAAGGAGCTTCAGTGACACCAACATTTTCCATTTGTATTTTGTGTTCGAAAACTTTTTTACGTTTCTTATTATAAAAATTTTCAGAGATATACAAAGTGGAAAGAGTAATATAATGAATCCTACATATCCATTTCCAGCTTCAACAATTAACAACACATAGTCAATCTTGTTTTATCAATACCCCACCCATTTTCCCCAGCCTGAATTATTTTGAAGCAAATTCCACATACTTTCATCTGCATATATTTTATCATATATAAATTAAAAAGAAAAGACACTTTACAAATAAGTATTATCAATTATTTAAAAAATAAATAACAATTTCTCAGTGTGACCAACTAGCCACCTTGTAGTCATATTTTCCTGTCAATTTTTTAAAAAAATTTTATAGTTTGCTTAAAACAGAATTTAGAGAAGATCAATAGATCATAGTTTTTGATATCTCTCTTAAGACTCTTTTCAACTATGTTTCCTTTCCTTGCCTCCCTCTCCTCTCCTCACTTCTCCTCTCATATTTTTTTCTGTTGTTGTTTTTGAATAAAATATATAATCCTATAGAATTTGTTACAGTCTAGAGTTTGCTGATCGTACTCCCGTGGGGTATATTAAAGTACATTAAATATTTACATTTTCATTGTGTTAGCTGTAAATTGCTTTAGACTCATAAACTTGATCAGATTCTTCTTCCCCTTCTTTTTCTTCTCCTTCTTTTTCTGTGTCTAATTCTGCTTCTCCTGCTCCCTCTCCTCTTCATCCTCCTCCTCCTCCTCCTTCTTCCTCTTCTTGTCTTCTTTTTTCTTTTTTTTTTTTTTTTTTTTTTTTTTTTTTTTGCGGTACACAGGCCTCTCACTGTTATGGCCTCTCCCGTTGCGGAGCACAGGCTCCGGACGCACAGACTCAGCGGCCATGGCTCACAGGCACAGCCGCTCCACGGCATGTGAGATCTTCCCGGACCGGGGCACGAACCCACATCCCCTGCATCGGCAGATGGACTCTCAACCACTGCGCTACCAGGGAAGCCCTTCTTGTCTTCTTTTTCACAGTTGTGCTGTGTGAACTTTATTCAAGAGTCACATAATGTTGGTGATCCCATTTTAAGAAATATTACCAGCTTATAATGATTATTACTTACATCCATTAATTTAATAAGTTTCATAGGGTTGTAAAATATAAAATTCCAATCCTATCTTTTCTTCTTCATTAATGAGGTGGAATATTTCTACAAATATAAAATTATCACTTTAAGAATTTTTTTTATCATAAGGTACAGTTTGTATAGAAGCAATAAGATGAATGTTTGATTCTTCCCCTTTTCTTAAATATTTTCATCTGGTAAGTTGGTTACTAACATCTTCCACAAGTAGCCAGAGTGTTTTTGAATATCATCATGAACTCATGGATTTAAATATATTTTATGATTGAGTCCATTGTAACTATAATTATTATGGAAATTCAAGTGGTCCCATCTTTTGCCAGTAGTTTGCATTCTGAGTCCTTCTGCCATGATTTAATAGTCTTTTTTAACTTTATAGCTTTCTAATATGATCTGATGGTTCAGATCTATCTTGCATATTTCATGCTTAGGTCTGAAATTAACCATTTCTCCAAAGAGAGCCGTATAGTTTTATAGGGAATGGCATTTGAAAACCAAACTTTAGATACTAAAAGTTACTCATTCCACAGGATTGATCATTGATCATTGTTTCTAGGCCTTTTTTTAAATATAGTTCAAGGTTTTGTGTTTTTTTTTTAGTATAAAATACATCTTGAGTTATTCTTATACTTTCAAGTCAAATTTAGCACTACACAAATTATACTGACTCTCATTTGTATCTTCTTTCACCCATGCTGAAATATTATTTCTTAATGATACCAATATAATTCCTTTTATTGTTTCTAGAATATACCCTAACAACTTCATAGCAATCATATTAACACTACCACTAACAATGTGATTACTGATTTTTACTGAGTTCTTTTGTCTGTAGCATATATCCCATTAGTGATGTAAAATCAAATAACTACTTTAAATATAATTATGTAATTTGAATAATTCCTCCTTGTATGGTTATTCTGTTAAACATAGAGTTAAGCTTGTTTGTTTTTCTATTTCATTTAGGGGATATTAAATGTAAAATTGTATTATTAATATGTGAAGTATTTACATGGTCTGAAAGTTAAAATTATGAAGTAAAGTATATTCAAGTCCTGTATAATCGACTTTATCCCTTCTACACTCATAGGTAATCTTTTCTTTTTAAGTTTATGATTTACTTTCCATTTGAAAATGCCCTTTCTGCCCTTATTTAAGTAGGGAATGATATGCTGAGGTTTATATTTTTAAAAGACCACTCAATTATATTGCATGAAATACTTTAGCAGGGCAAGTGCAAATATAGGGAAACTAGTTAGGAGGCTATTGCATAAATTTAGGACATGGTAGCCTGTGTTTGACTCTTTGGTACTTTGATATTTTGTCCTTTGTGTTATTTTTGATATCTGTGGCACCTGTATAGGATATTTTGATTATGTGCTATGGATTAATTTTTATTGCCTTATTTCTTAACTTTCTATAACTTGTTCATATGATTAAGATGTTTTGGGCTTTATTAGTTTACTGTCAATAAAGTTCAATAATTTGACAACTCTAAAATAGATTCTTGTTTTCCAATTTGTCTAAAAGTTGTAATTTCCTTGATCCAGTGGGAATATTTAAGAAGGCAGGATAAAGTTTCACTGGTTTTCATATCCAAACTGTGGCATCAAGACTCAACCTCTAAATGCGAAAGAAATTACGAATCAAAATGGATATATTTAAATATATTGAACTATTAATGTTAATATGGCCCTCTTAATACCAACATCAGTGAGTCCATTCTTAAAAGCGCATACTTATGCCCTTTAATTTATCATAAAACTATTTCAATTGTGCTGATATATTCTGAATATGATCTAAGCAGCTTGATTAACACACTAGCTAGGTAGGCTTGGGCTGCTTTACTTAAGCTTTGGGGAAATGAGAGGACAAGGAAGAAAGAATTGTGTGCTATCTCAAGTCTATAATGGAGAAATTACTTTTCTGTGAATATAGTCTCATGTTTGCAAATTCCCAATCAAGGGAAATAGAAGGAAGGAAATAAGAAGCAAGGGGGAAATAAATGAAATTGACACTAAAAGACAATAGAAAAGATCAACGAAACTAAGAGCTTGATTTTGAAAAGATAAACAAAACTGACGAAACTTTAGCCAGACTCATGGAGAAACAAAGAGAAAGGACTCAAATAAATAAAATCAGAAATGAAAGAGGAGACATTACAAATCATACAGGGATCATAAGAGATTTCTATGAACAATTATATGCCAATGAAATGGATGATGTAGAAGAAATGGATAAATTCCTAGAAACATACAATCTACCAACACTGAATCATGAAGAAATGGAAAATCTGAACAGATGGATTACTAGTAAGGAGATTGAATCAGTAGTCAGAAACCTCCCAACAAAAGAGTTTAGAAGACTTCTATTGTCATTTTAGTCTCTGTTTTATTTATTTCTGCTCTGATCTTTGTTATTTGCTTCCTTGTGCTAACTTTCTTACGCTAATTTTGTTTGTCTTTTTCTGGTTTCTTTAAGTGTAAATTTAGGTTGTTTATTTTATACCCTTAGGGCTTTTTTTCCCTAATGTAGGAGTTTATCACTGTAAACTTTCCTCTTAGAACTGCTTTTGCTGTATTCATAAATTTTGGTATAATGTATTTCCATTTGCATTTGTCTCATATTTTTCCTATTTCTCTTTTGATTTCTTCTTTGGCCCTTTGGTTGCTTAGGAGCATATTGTTTAATCTACAATTTGGAAATTTTCTGATTTTATTCTTGTAATTGATTTCTAGCTTTATACCATTGTGGTCAGAAAAGATTCTTGATATGATTTCAGTCTTCTTAAATGTATTAATACTTGGTTAGCAGCCTGATATATGATTTATCCTGGAAACTGTTCCATATGTGCTTGAGGAGAATGTGTCTTCTGCTGCTATTGCATGGAATGTTCTTTAAATGTAGAAGCTGGATGTGACTTCAGAATATCTCCATTTAGGAGATTATGAGTGCATTTATAGTAGTATGTATGACAATGGACATATGTCATGTGGGGGAAGTTTTTGAATTGTGAATAAGAGAAGTATGTATAAGTTGAGCAACTGAGAGATAAATTGTACAGTGGAGTAATTATGACTGCCCAACTTACCCTCCAAATATGTCCTCAGCAGTCAGGTTTTTATTTGTCCACAGGACAAAAAGTGGATACTTCACGTGAGTTGGCACAATTAAACTTCTCCCTCTCTGTCACTCCTCTGCACACCTCCTCCCACCCCAGGGCTTTAATAGAGACAAGGACGCAGGGGTTTTTTAATAAAGCAAATATCAGAGGACTAGAGATGTTTTATTTATTCCTTCTGCTGATATCATTAATGTTTCTCTATTTTTAGTCCTTATTGAGCTTTAATTTTTCACTTGTTCTGTGAACTCCGTGACTATCTTTGCATCCTTCTACTCCCATTAAGTTGCCCTTCACATTTAGGCCAGTCCAAACTGGCATCTGATACATGCAAGATAATAAACACATATTTCTGTTTCTGGTGCTGCTTGTGATATTGAAGTTTGAAATTTTGGATAAATTGATCCTGAGATTGCAATAGCCATGTCCTGAACTATGTGGATTAGTCTTACATATTACCAGTCTATGATTGGAAAATAATTATTTATATTTTTTAGACATACTATTTTTATGTAGAAGTAGGGAAGGAGACAAAGAAAGAACGTAGGACATGAGAAAATTTTCTGAAGGGTAATTGTTTTCAGGCCTTTATATCTGTTTCATCAATGGTGTCTTATGCATGCATTTGAGACAGAAACTTCCAAGGGCAAGAGCTAAGTTTTCCCTGGAATGACACGGTACTTCAGCGGCTGTGCTCTTTAAATCAGAAAGCCTTTTTTTCTTTTTTTTTTCTTTTTTTTTTTAACATTTTTATTGGGGTATAATTGCTTCACAATGGTGTGTTAGTTTCTGCTTTATAACAAAGTGAATCAGTTATACATATACATATGTTCCCATATCTCTTCCCTCTTGCGTTCTTTTCTTTTTTTTTAACTTTGTTTGTCTGTTTGTTAGTTTCAGTTGCTTCAAGTTACCCTGCCACTACAAAGAAGGATAGAGTTACATGAATCCCTCTCTCCTGAATACTCCTTTTGAAAGGGTAATACCTGAAAACAGAAGTTTTTATAATGTACTGCTAATAGAACTGGCCATGTTCCCTCATACATTCCACCTCCTCCCCCAACAAAAAAATTTTTTCCATCATCTTGTTTCCTATTTGTTTTCAGGTAATAATACAAACATGTGCAAAATACACAATGCAGGAAATTTGGAAGTTACAAAAAATATAGGAGAAAAATAAAAATTGTTATCTTCCACCTAGAAATAATGTCTTAATATTTCTAGTATATTTCCTTTCTTTCTGTGTATGCTTAGATATGCCTTTATATTTAGAAATTTGAGATTATAACATACATTCTGACTTACATGACTTATCTGTTTTTTCTTACATTGTAATATCTTCATAAGTCTCTGGCACCAGAACCAAAAAAAAAAAAAGAGTACAATAGAAGATAATTACATACAACTATATTCTATGAACTTAGACACAAAATTCTCAACAACATATTAGTAAACTGTTTTCAACAATATATAAAATAATTAGCCAGTTCCACATGTAAGGAGTTTGGAAGTCGACACTCCATCCTAAAACAACTGAAAGCCAAACAGACTGAAAAACCATCTCTTCTTGGACCCTACAGAAAAGGAGGGACACAAGACAAATCACTGCCACAAAGAGACAGGCAAAGACAGGGAGTCACAGCTTATCAGAGCAGAGAATCACTAGGAAAAATCACCCAGTGAACAAGAGCCAGGGAAACCTGAACTGTAATTGATGGCTTGCTAAAGGCAATGTGTGGAAAACTGAAAGTTAGAAACTTCAGGGGAACCTATTCTTAACGAGGTCCCCATAATATATGTAAGATTTACATCCAGAAGCTCAATCAGGTTTCCACAGTAAATATTGGGGGGAAAAATCCTCTTGAGCTTCCAGCAGGGGGAGGCAAAAAGAAACCACTTTGAAATATGCCAGAGCATTTCTTCTTCTTAACAAGACCTGCCCTAATGGGAAACTAGTTAACCAGAGCCTGGCCTGCTGGAGTAGTATTGAAGCCAAATTGACCTAGGGGAAAAGAAACACCCAACTCCAGCTCACTTTAGCCATCCTGTCCCACCTACATGGGAGTCTAAAAAAAGAGAGAAACACTTGTGAAGTTCATAGTCTGGACACATAGGCTCACTAAAAGACAGAGATCTAATCATAGGACTATAGAACGCTTCCCCTTCCCCCACAACTTATACCGCATTACTAAAAATCTATGTGTAGCAGTTCTTTTTAACCAATAAAACAGGTCTGGATATCAACAAAAAATGACTAAGCATACTAAAATTCAAAAACCATAATTTGAAAGGATAGAGCAAGGATCAGAACAAGACATGACAGGGGTGTTGGAATTATCAGACTGGAAATGTAAAACAACTATAATTAATATGCTAAGAGCTATAAGCATGCAAGAACAGATACGCAATGTAAGCAGAGAGATGGAAATCTTAAAAAAGAGCCAAAAGAAGTGCTAGAGATCAAAAACACTGTAACTGAAATGAACATGCCTTTGATTTCTTAATAGAATTTTAGTCTTTTTATTAGTGGGCTGGACATGGATGAGAAAAGAATCTCTGACCTAGAGGATATATCAATAGAATCCTCAAAAACCAAAAAGCAAAGAGAACAAAGATGGAAAAACACAGAACAGAATATCCAAGAACTGTGGGACAACTACAAAATGTGTAACATATGCATAATAGGAATATCGGAGAGAAGACAGAGAAAAACAATAATGACTGAGAATTTCCTCAATTTAATGTCAGACACCAAACCACAGATCCAGGAATCTCAGAGAACACTTAGCAGGATAAAAGCCAAAACACTACTCTCAACATATCATTTTCAAAACAGAAAATCAAAAATAAACAATCCTGAAAGATGCAGGGGGAGCAGGGAGTGGGGGGAATCCTACTTGTAGAAGAACAAAGATAAGAATTACATTTAACTTCATGAAAGCAAGAAGAGAGTGGAATGAAAATTTTATGCTGTTGAAAGGAAAAAAACAACCCACCAACCTAGAACTCTGTACCCTATGAAATTAAAGACTTAAATATAAGGCCAGACACTATCAAATTCTTAGAGGAAAATGTAGGCAGAACACTCTATGACATAAATCACAGCAAGATCCTTTTTGACCCACCTCCTAGAGAAATGAAAATAAAAACAAAAATAAACAAATGGGACCTAATGAAACTTCAAAGCTTTTGCACAGCAAAGGAAACCATAAACAAGACCAAAAGACAACCCTCAGAATGGGAGAAAATATTTGCAAATGAAGCAACTGACAAAGAATTAACCTCCAAAATTTACAAGCAGCTCATGCAGCTCAATAACAAAAATACAAACAACCCAATCCAAAAATGGGCAGAAGACATAAATAGACATTTCTCCAAAGAAGATATACAGACTGTCAACAAACACATGAAAGAATGCTCAACATCATTGATCATTAGAGATATACAAATCAAAACTACAATGAGATATCATCTCACACCAGTCAGAATGGCCATCATCAAATAGAACTACCATATGACCCAGCAATCCCACTACTGGGCATATACCCTGAGAAAACCATAATTCAAAAAGAGTCATGTACCAAAATGTTCATTGCAGCTCTATTTACAATAGCCCATAGATGGAAACAACCTAAGTGTCCATCATTGGATGAATGGATAAAGAAGATGTGGCACATATATACAATGGAATATTACTCAGCCATAAAAAGAAACAAAATTGAGCTATTTGTAATGAGGTGGACAGACCTAGAGTCTGTCATACACAGTGAAGTAAGTCAGAAAGAGAAAGACAAATACCATATGCTAACACATATATATGGAATTTCATGTTCATATATGACATGAATGTCATCATGTCATATATGTCATCATGTCACTATGACATCATGACACTTTTAAAAAAGTGTCAAAAAAAATGTCATGAAGAACCTAGGGGTAAGATAGGAATAAAGACACAGACCTACTAGAGAATGGAGTTGAGGATATGGGGGGGGGAAAGGTAAGCTGTGACAAAGCAAGAGAGAGGCATGGACATATATACACTACCAAATGTAAAATAGATAGCTAGTGGGAAGCAGTCGCATAGCACAGGGAGATCAGCTCGGTGCTTTGTGACCACCTAGAGGGGTAGGATAGGGAGGGTGGGAAGGAGGGAGACGCAAGAGGGAAGAGATATGGGAACATATGTATATGTATAACTGATTCACTTTGTTATAAAGCAGAAACTAACACACCGTTGTAAAGCAATTATACTCCAATAAAAAAAAAAAGAGTAAAGGAGAAATAAATACTTTCTCAGACAAACAAAAATTGAGGGAATTCTTGCCATTAGAGCTGCTTTACAAAAACATTTTAAAAAGTCCTTTAGAGGAAATAAAAATAATATACATCAGAAACTTGAACCTACATAAAGACCCTCAAAACAGTGAAGGTTAAATGAAAACATTTTTCTTATTTGTAATAGATCTAACAGATAAAGTTCGTGCAAAATAATAATAGCAACAATGTATTCAATTATATACTTATGTATATATCTTGTGTGTGTGTATATATATACATGTTTAGGCAAAATGAATTACAGCAATGCTACAAGGGATGGAGGGAGGGATATTGATCTGACTATATCAATAGTCACTTTGAATGTTAATGGTCTATGTGCA